>NC_041389.1:322418299-322444226 GCF_002162155.2 Triticum dicoccoides
AGGTGTTGTCGCTGGTGCCAGTTGTTGCGTCAATTTTGCCGGTGGCCGAGGCAGAGTAGGTGCTCTTGATGGTGGTCGTGGACATTGTTGGGGATGAAATTAGTGGTTCTATAATGGGTACTTATTTTTCACCATTTCGTATTTTCTATGAATGTTATTTTCCTAGTGAGCATTTGTCGCATCTATTTTAATTGATGAATATGAATGTGTTCATGTACTCAACTCTTATATGTCTGAATATTGTTGTTTTTGAAATACATTGATATGAGCATGAGGACTTATATTAGGTTGAAATTTGTACAGTTATGTAAGTTGTGCATGATCAAACTAACACAATGTATTTACATTATAGGAGACGAAACTTATGGTAGAGATATAGAAGATTCTGAAATATGTTTATCTTAATGTAAACGAAATAATGTATTCAACTAGGTTTTAATCAAGTTTTGAAATTAAACAGATCAGACGATTGGATTCCAATGGATTGAATAAAAGTACATATTGTAGCATGAAAATTATCAACATCAATTCACTATTATGAAAATAGAACATTACAGAACATAGATAACTAACATGAAGGGTATCTGCATGCAAACAAGCAAACAGAGAAACAATTCAAAAATGACATTGTTTTTGGTTGTTATGTAATTTCGAACTGAAAGTAGTATGGTATATTCATATATAGAATTGTTTCAAAAAATATTATTTAGTTTCTGAAATCTTTAATGTTCAACACTTCAATATAATATCATAATAACCACATACGACATGACAATTGACAGGGAACTCCTATGGTGGCTGCAGCACATCGTACAACATATAGATATTGTCTGCATGCTCTGGTTAATCAAGATATAGTGAAAACGTCTTGGCAGGTTCGATCTATAAATTTTTTGCACTCTCTATCCAAGTAGAACGAGTGAAATATGTTCGGTGACGCTCATCGTTGAACATAAGCATGAAAGATATGCCATTTCCTAATAAGGCCATCTTAAGCTCAAATGTGTCGTGCGCCTCCATGCACTGGTTCGCTCTATGCGTGAATTCAGGTCTTCCCAACAAGCGATGCGATGAGCATAATTCAAAAAAAGCAGCTTTTAGACATTTTCAGGGCAACTTTAGATAAGTAAGCAAATTGTAAGCTGAAACATCATTTGCATTATAATGTACAACGCAATCCAGAAAGCCATTTGGAAGATGTACACAGATTTTGTTGCAAGTGAGGTTGACCTTGTGACATCCACCTAGGCCGTGGTCTCCACACCATCCACATGCTTGTTTAGTTGTCTACAATGATCTTTAGAAATTTAATAGAAAGTACATACTTGACGGCACAAATAAGTATTAAAATGTATGAATCGTCAAAATAATGTGCACATTACTTTTGGTAAAAGCAGTAAATATCATGTAGAAAATTTTGCCCAAATGTAAATAAATCAACAATTTGCAATAGTTCGGCCCTGCAAAACTTGATTATTCTATATAGAAATGAACACTTCGTATGGCATAAGAGATCAAAAGACTTCATAGAGAAGTAAAATAATTTTAGATGAGGTTGCAATATAATTATTTTTGTAATTAGTATCTACTGGCTTCATTAACTATTTTTGGTACAATAAAAATAAGACAAAAGGTGTTGGATTGAACATAGCATGCAATAAAAATAAGAAATGCACTTCAGCCATCCGGATGCTTCCATAGGGAGTACCCGGTAATCTCATTGATGAGTACATCCGTATGAGTGAGTCTACATGCCTAGACTCCATGTATAAGTTCTGCAATGTTGTGATTGCTGTGTTTGGGCCTGAATTCTTGAGAGAGCCGACTCCTCAAGATACAGCCTGCTTGTTGGCGATGAATGTTAGCAGGGGCTTCCCAGGGATGCTTGGTAGCATAGAGCCATAGACTGCATGCATTGGGAGTGGAAGAACCGCCCTTCTGCTTGGCACGGGCAGTATAAGGGCCATGTCAGGGCTTGCACTATCATACTTGAGGCAGCGGCCTCACAAGATCTCTGGATCAGGCACTCTTTCTTTGGCATGGCTGGATCGCACAATGATATCAACGTGCTTCAACACTCGCTGGTGTTTGCAAGGCTTGCCGAAGGCAACAACCCACTGATGAATGTTACCATCAACAGCCACAACTACGACAAAGGATACTACCTTGGTGTCGGTATCTATCCTTAGTGGACCACTATTGTGAATACAATCCCCAACCCTATCAGAGAGAAGAGGAAAAGATTTGCCCAAGAGCAAGAGAGTGCTAGGAAGGACGTAGAGCGCACCTTTGACGTTTTACAATCTCAATGGGGCATCCTTCGGTATCCTGCTAGGACTTGGAGCATCAAGAAGCTGTGGGAGGTGATGACTGCTTGTGTGATCATGCACAATATGATCGTAGAAGATGAGCACCCGGAACGTATCTACGATCAAGGGTTTCAGTTTCAGGGTGAGATTGTTGTGTCTGAGTATGGAGGAGCGGCAATGAACAGTCCACCCAATTTCGTCATGAAATGCGTGATTGGGAAACTCACATGCAACTGCAAAATGATTTGGTTGACCATATGTGGGCTCATGTTGGCAACCAATAGATGTATCTTTTTTTCACATGTATTTGAAACAATTTAATTTTTATTCGGCTTATAAAACTATGCTTAATTTATTTGGTTGTGAAACTATGCTTTATTTGGTCGTGAATCTTTGATATTTTTATATATTTGCTTGTGAAATAATGCAAAATGTGTCCATATTTGTTGAATAACGGCAGCCAGCCGGCCACGCCGCAAATATGGGTCGGCGTTGGGCGCACTGCCATTCCAAATGGTAAATAGGACGGACACCGAGCGGGCGGTCGACCCAAACGGACACAAAGCGGACAAAATCGTTATCCATTTGGGTTGGCGCTGATAACCCACAAGTATATGGGATTGTTTGTATTCTTCTTCGATAAATAAGAGTGTCAAACCCAATGAGGAGCTAAAGGCAGAACAAATATTCCCTCAAGTTCTATCGACCACCGATACAACTCTACGCACACTTGACGTTTGCTTTACCTAAAACAAGTATGAAACTATTTTGCAAGAATAAAACTACAAGTACTTTACGAGAATAAAACTAAGAATGAATTGCGAGGTAATAGAAGCGGATAGCTTTTGTCAATAAGAAAGTCATTTGTCCCTAGGCAATCGATAACAAGTACCGGTAATCATTCTTGCAATTTTATATGAGGGAGAGGCATAAGCTAACATACTTTCTCTACTTGGACCATATGCACTTATGATTGGACCCCTAGCAAGCATCAGCAACTACTAAAGATCATTAAAGTTGTGAAACCCAACCATAGCATTAAGTATCAAGTCCTCTTTACTCCCATACGCCATAACCGACTTATCCGCGTTTAGGCTGCTGTCATCCCCCGCAACACTGACAATAAGTGAACCACGAACATATTGCAACACCCTACAGTGGGGGGCCCCTCACGTTTGTGCGAGAATGGAGGGAACCATAGGACAACACCAAAATAAAATATACAATCATACCAACCAAGATCACGATTAACCCATAGGACAAAACGGATCTACTCAAACATCATAGGATAACCATAGATCATTGGGAAAAAATATATGGAGTTGAGCACCATGTTTAAGTAGAGATTACAGCGGGGAGAAGATGTGTTACATCGCTGCATAGAGAGGGAGAAAGTTGGTGTTGACGGTAGCAAGATTATTGATGTAGATCGCCCTCACGATCCTAGCCCCGGCGGCACTCCGGCACCACCGGGAGAGAGCGGGAGAGAGCCCCCCTTCTTCTTCTTCTTCTTCCTTGGCCTCCCCCCTAGATGGGAGGAGAGTTCCCCATTTGGTCCATGGCATCCATGGCGGCGGAGGGCAGGAGCCCCTTCGATATTGGATCTCCCTCTCTGTTCTCTTCTGTTTCGCGCTCTCCAGATCTGGTCCTTCACAGTTTCTTAAATTCCTGGAGATCCGTAACTCCGATTGCGCTGAAATTTTTACACGATTTTTTCCCATAAATTATCTTTCTTCCACTAGAAGAAGGGATCCAACCGACGTTCGAGGAGGGCATGATACACCAGGGCGCACCTGGGCCCTGGTGAATTGTGGGCACTGTGGGCCCCCGTTTGTGTTGATTCCACCTCCTAAAAATCACATATATTCCAAAATAATTCTCCATAAATTTTTATCATGTTTGGACTTCATTTGATAAGTAAGTTAGTCCAAATAAATCATATAAAAAGTTGCCAAAAGTATGTAAAAGTTGAATAATATTGGCTTGGAACAACCAAAAATTATAGATATGACGGAGACGTATCAGCATGCCCAAGCTTAAATTCTTGCTCGTCCTCGAGTAGGTTGATACGTCCATTTTGCATCATGTTTTACTAATGTTGTTTATGTTGTTTTATTGTATAATAATGATTTTTGGAGTAATTCTAATGCCTTTTCCCTCATAATATGCAAGGTATGCACCAAGGGGAAGAATTCCGGCAGCTGGAAATCTGGACCTGAAAAAGCTACGTCAAGCTACCTATTCTGCACAACTCCAAATGAGCTGAAACTTTCTGAGGAATCTTTATGGAATATTTGATAAATATTGGAGCAAGTAAGTACCAGAGGAGGGCCACCAAGTGAGCACAACCCACCTGGGCGTGCCAGGAGGCCCAGGCGCGCTCTGGTGGGTGCTGCCCTCCTTGGCCCACCTCTGGTGCCCATATTCTGGTATATAAGTCATTTTGACCTAGAAAAAAAATAAGAGGAGGACATTCGGGACGAAGCGCCGCCGCCTCGAGGCGGAACTTGGGCAGGAGCACTTTTGCCCTCCGGCGGAGCGATTCCGCCGGGGGAACTTCCCTCCCGGAGGGGGAAATCATCGTCATCGTCATCACCAACAACTCTCCCATCTTGGGGAGGGCTATCTTCGGCAACATCTTCATAGAACCAACTCCTCTCAAACCCTAGTTCATCTCTTGTGTTCAATCTTTGCATCAAAACTATAGATTGGTGCTTGTGGGTGACTAGTAGTGTTGATTACATCTTGTAGTTGATTACTATATGGTTTATTTGGTGGAAGATTATATGTTTAGATCCAATATTCTATTTAATACCCCTCTGATCTTGAGCATGTTTATCATTTGTGAGTAATTACTTTCGTTCTTGAGGTCATGAGAGAAATCATGTTGCAAGTAATCATGCGAACTTGATATGTGTTCGATATTTTGATGATATGTATGTTGCCATTCTCTTAGTGGTGTCATGTGAACGTCGACTACATGAAACTTCACCATATTTGGGCTTAAGGGAATGCATTATGTGGTAGTTATTAGATGGTGGGTTGCGAGAGTGATAGAAGCTTAAGCCCCAGTTTATGCGCTATTTCTAAGGGATCGATTGGATCCAAAAGTTTAATGCTATGGTTAGAATTTATTCGTAATACTTTTCTCGTAGTTGCGGATGCTTGCGAGAGGGTTAATCATAAGTAGGAGGTTTGTTCATGTAAGAATAGCACCTAAGCACCAGTCCACCCACATATCAAATTATCAAAGTACCGAACACGAATTAAGGCAACATGATGAAAGTGACTAGATGAAATTCTCGTGTACCCTCAAGAACACTTTGCTTATCATAAGAAACCATTTTGGCCTGTCCTTTGCCTCAAAAGTATTGGGCTACCTTGCTGCACTTTTTTTACTACTTCCGTTAGTTTCTCGTTACAAATTATCTTGCTATCAAACTACTCCACTACTTACAATTTTAGCACTTGCAGACAATACCTTGCTGAAAACCACTTGTCATTTCCTTCTGCTCCTCGTTGGGTTTGACACTCTTACTTATCGAAAAGGCTACATTTGACCCCATATACTTGTGGGTCATCAAGGCTATTTTCTGGCACCGTTACCGGTGAGTGAAGCTCTTGGTAAGTGGAGATTGGTAAGGAAACATTATTACTAAGTGCTAAAATTTATTGTCACTTGCTACTATGGAAAACAATCCTTTGAGGGGTTTGTTCGGGGTATCTTCACCTCGACCGGAACCACAATTAGTTATCCCTCAACCTACTGCACCCACTGAAAATATTTAATATGAAATTTCTTCGGGTATGTTAGAGCAACTGCTAGCTAATCCTTATGCAGGAAATGGAACCGAACATCGTGATATGCACTTGATATATGTGGATGAAATTTGTGGATTGTTTAAGCTTGCACGTCTGCCCGGAGATAAAGCTAAGAAGAAGGTTTTCCCTTTATCTTTGAAGGGAAAATCATTGACATGGTATAGGCTATGCTATGATATTGGATCTTGGAACTGGAACCGTTTGAAATTGGAATTTCATCAAAAAAAATTATCCTATGCATCTAGTTCATCGTGATCGGAATTATATTTATAATTTTTGGCCTCGTGAAGGAGAAAGTATCGCTCTAGCTTGGGGGAGGCTTAAACCAATGTTATATTCATGCCCTAATCATGAGCTCTCAAGAGAAATTACTATTCAGAATTTTTATGCTCGGCTTTCTCATAAAGATCAAACCATGCTCGATACCTCTTGTACTGGTTCTTTTATGAAAAAGACTATTGAATTCCAGTGGGATCTTTTAGAAAGAATTAAACGCAGTTCTGAATATTGGGCACGCGGCGAAGGTAAAGAGTCAGGTATTGAACCTAAGTTTGATTTTGTTAAATCCTTTATGAATACTGAAGCTTTTCAAAAGTTTAGCACTAAATATGGTCTTGACACCGAGATAGTAGCTTCCTTCTGTGAATCTTTTGCTACTTATGTTGATCTCCCTAAGGAGAAGTGGTTTAAATATCACCCACCAATTAAAGAACCGGTAAAAGCTAAAGAAGAAACCATTACTTACAATGTTGACCCAGTTGTTCCCACTGCTTATATTGAAAAACCCTTTTTTCCTGTTAGGGTGAAGGAACATGCTAAAGCTTCAAATGTGGTTAATAAAAGTTATGTTAGAACACCCAAACCATCTGAACAAATCGGAGTTGAACCTAGTGTCGCTATACTTAAAGATCTCTTAGTGGATAATATTGATGGGCATGTTATTTACTTCTGTGGTGAAGCTTCTAGAATTGCCAAACCTGAAAGAAAAGATAAACATAGACTAGTTGTTGGCATGCTTGTTGTCTCAGTTAAGATAGGGGATCACTGTTATCATGGGTTATGTGACCTAGGTGCTAGTGTGAGTGTTATTCCTTTCTCCTTATATCAAGAAATTAAAGATGAAATAGCACCTGCTGAAATAGAAGGCATAGATGTCACTATTAAACTTGCTAATAGAGATACTATATCACCAATTGGGATTCTTAGAGATGTTAAAGTCTTGTGTGGGAAAATAAAATACCCTACTGATTTTCTTGTTCTTAGCTCCCCACAAGATGACTTTTGTCCCATTATTTTTGGTAGGCCTTTCTTGAACACCGTCAATGCCAAAATAGATTATGAGAAACAAACTGTCGGTGTTAGCTTTGGTGATGAATCTCATGAATTTAATTTTTCCAAGTTTAGTAAACAACCTCATAAGAAAGATTTGCCTAATAAGGATGAGATTATTGGTCTTGCTTGTATTGCTGTAACTCCTACTGACCCTCTAGAACAATATTTGCTAGACCATGAAAATGATTTGCATATGCGTGAAAGAAATGAAATAGATAGAATCTTTTTCGAACAACAACCTATGCTTAAACACAATTTGCCTATTGAAACTCTAGGAGGTCCTCCTCCACCTAAAGGTGATCCTGTGTTTGAATTAAAACAATTGCCAGACACTCCGAAATATGCTTATCCTGATGAAAAAAGATATATCCTGTTATTATTAGTGCTAACCTTTCAGAACATGAAGAAGAAAGATTATTGAAAGTTCTAAAGAAGCACATGGCTGCTATTGGATATACTCTTGAGTATCTTAAGGGCATTAGTCCCATTCTATGTCAGCACAAGATTAATATGGAACCTGATGCTAAACCCATTGTTGATCACCAACGTCGGTTAAATCCGAAAATGAAAGAAGTGGTAAGAACGGAAGTATTGAAACTTCTGGAGGCAGGTATAATCTATCCTATAGCTGATAGTAGATGGGTAAGTCATGTTCATTGTGTCCCTAAGAAAGGAGGTATTACTGTTGTTCCTAATGATAAGAATGAGCTTATTCCACAAACAATGGTCACGGGCTATAGAATGGTAATTGATTATAGAAAATTAAATAAAGCTACTAGAAAAGATCATTACCCTCTGCCTTTTATCGATAAAATGTTAGAAAGATTATCCAAGCACTCACATTTTTGCTTCCTTGATGGATACTCTGGCTTTTCACAAATACCTGTTTTACAATCTGATCAAGAAAAGACCACTTTTACTTGCCCTTTTGGAACATTTGCTTATAGACGTATGCCTTTCGGTTTATGTAATGCACCTGCTACCTTTCAAAGATGTATGACTCCCATATTCTCTGATTTTTTGTGAAAAGATTGTTGAGGTTTTCATGGATGACTTTTCTATTTATGGGAAGTCTTTTGATGATTGTTTAAGCAATCTTCATCTAGTTTTGCAGAGATGTGAACAAACAAATCTCATCTTGAACTGGGAGAAGTGCCACTTTATGGTTAACCAAGGTATTGTTTTGGGCCATAAAATTTCTGAAAAAGGCATTGAGGTGGACAAAGCCAAGGTTGATGCAATTGAAAAAATGCCATGCCCTAAGGATATCAAAGGTATTCGTAGTTTCCTTGGTCATGCTGGTTTCTATAGGAGGTTTATCAAAGACTTTTCTAAAATTTCTAGGCCTCTTACTAATCTTTTGCAGAAGGATATTCCCTTCGTGTTTGATGATGATTGTATGGAAGCCTTTGAAACGCTTAAAGAAAGCCTTAATTACTGCACCTGTTGTTCAACCACCTGACCTTTTGAGATTATGTGTGATGATAGTGATTATACTGTTGGTGCTGTTCTAGGACAAAGAGTTGATAAGAAACTAAATGTTATTCATTATGCTAGTAAAACTCTAGACAGTGCTCAACAAAACTATGCTACTACTGAAAAATAATTCTTAGCAGTGGTGTTTGTTTGTGATAAATTTAGGTCTTACATTGTTGATTCTAAAGTAATTGTTCACACCGATCATGCTGCTATAAAATATCTTATGGAAAAGAAAGATGCTAAAACTAGACTCATTAGGTGGGTTCTTCTGCTACAAGAATTTGATTTGCATATCACTGATAGGAAAGGAGCAGAGAACCTCGTAGCTGATAACTTGTCTAGACTTGAAAATATTCTTGATGACCCACAACCAATTAATGATAGCCTCCCTGATGAACAACTAGCTGCAATAAATGTTTCTCATAGTACACCTTGGTATGCTGACTATGCTAATTATATTGTTTCTAAATACATACCACATAGCTTCACATACCAACAAAAGAAAAAAAATTCTTCTATGATCTAAGACATTACTTTTGGGATGACACACATCTTTATAAAGGAGTAGACGGTATTATTAGACGTTGTGTACCTGAACATGAACAGGAACAAATCCTACGGAAATGTCACTCTGAAGCTTATGGAGGACATCACGCGGGAGACAGAACCGCTCATAAGGTATTGCAATCTGGTTTTCGTTGGCGTACTCTCTTCAAGGATGCCTGTAAGTTCGTCTCATCGTGTGATGAATGCCAAAGAATAGGTAATATCGGTAAGCCTCAAGAGATGCCTATGAATTATTCACTTGCTGTTGAACCATTTGATGTTTGGGGATTTGACTTCATGAGACCTTTTCCTTCCTCTAATGGGTATACACATATTTTTCTTGCCGTTGATTATGTTACTAAATGGGTATAAGCTATTCCAACCAGTAGTGTTGATCACAACACCTCTATTAAAATGCTTAAGGAAGTTATTTTTCCAAGGTTTGGAGTCCCTAGATATTTGATGACTGATGGTGGTTCACACTCTATTCATGGTGCTTTCCGTAAAATGCTTGCTAAATATGATGTTAACCATAGAATTGTGTCAAATTATCATCCTCAGTCTAGTGGTCAAGTTGAACTTAGCAATAGAGAAATAAAACTAATCTTAAAAAAGACTGTCAATAGGTCCTGGAAGAATGGTCTAAGAAATTAGATGATGCACTTTGGGCTTACATAACGGCTTATAAAAATCCTATGGGTATTTCTCCATATAAAATGGTTTATGGAAAAGCTTGTCATTTGCCTCTTGAGTTAGAACACAAAGCATTTTGGGCAATAAAAGAACTCAATTATGATTTCAAACTTGTTGGGGAGAAGAGGTTATTTGATATTAGCTCATTAGATGAATGGATAACCCAGGCTTATGAAAATGCTAAATTATTCAAAGAAAAAGTTAAAATATGGCATGACAAAAGAATCCAAAAGCGTGAGTTCAAAGTTGGAGAATATGTTCTTTTGTACAACTCTCGTTTTAGATTCTTTGCAGGAAAACTTCTCTCCAAATAGAAAGGACCCTATGTCATCGAGGAGGTCTACCGATCCGGAGCTATCAAAATAAATAATGCCGAAGGGACTACCCCGAAGGTTGTCAATGGGCAACGAATAAAACACTATATCTCAGGTACGCCCATTAATGTTGAAAGCAATGTTATCCAAACTTTGACACCGGAAGAACACATAAAGGAAACCTTCCGGAACACTCCAGAATAATGAGAAAAATGAAAACGAACTCGGAAAAATCTGCAAAAATATTTTTTGTCAGTTTTGGAATATTTAGAAAATTAGGAAAATAAGAAACTTCCAGGAAAGTGACCCTGGTGGGCATGATATGTGGTGCGCCCAGGTGGGTTGTGCCCTCCTCGGGTACTTTCGGGACTCTGTTTTTCTTCCGCTATGCTTGTTCCCTAAGATAAAAATCTATATATACCTCCCGAACCTGTTAACCTCCGTATCGCGGAGAAATATCCTGTTTTCTTTTCTTGCTATTTTCTGTCAGATCTGCTGAGCCAGGCATCATGTCTTCTCCCCCCTCTGATCGTATGGAAGAGGATGCTTGGTTGATTGAGATCGAGCTGAAGAGAGAAGACCCTGTTGGAGCAGCTAAGGAGACAAGAGCAAGGAGGCCACCAGAGATCAAGTGCCGATGGACGAGCAAGCCTTGCCCGCCGATGAGGAAGAGGAAGATATCCTTGAACCCTACTATGCTCATCTTACCCCCATTGAGATAGTAGCCTTCAGTATCATTAATACGGCTCATATACAAAATAAGTATATCAATCATGAAAATATTTTGCATATGGAGCACATCGCTTCCCTGCGGAGAGTCATCCGAAGATTGGAGAGCATCTTGGTCCTTAAAGACCGGATTGCTTCTACTTCATCACCACCATCTTCTTCATCACCACCAAAAGAAAACTGAGTATTGGGTATGGGCACTCCCCTTGGCTTTCGCCAAGCTTGGGGGAGGTGCCCCGGTATTGTATCAATCTCCACTATCTTTTGCCTTTACTTTCTTAGTTTGATCAATGGTTATCTTTTGCTATTAGATGAATAAAAGTTTAGTCCGATCCTTTCTTTTTGTGAGTTTGCTTAGTGATCAATCCTTGTAATCGTGTGCGAGATATGATAAAGTTTAGTTCGAGTTTTTCCCTCTTTACTTTCGTGTTGCAATAAAAAGAAAGGAAATAAAAACAAAAACATCATATGCTAATCTTATGGTAAGTGATGACATTACACAAGGAAAACTATAAGTAGAACACTTTATTAGAGATCGACAAACATAGCATTTGTCAATGATGCAACTCATGAAAGAATTAATAAGGGAAGAGAAGATTCACATATAAATATACTATCATGGAAATCTTTTATGATTGTGAGCACCCATCAAAATATTATATGCCAAAATTGTTGACATTGGACAAGGAAGACAACTTAATGATTTATGTTTGTTCATATTCACATAGAAGTTATATTGTCATAGATCCTTCAACATGTGGTGCTTGCCCCTATTTTTGCTAGCCAAAAACTCCGCACTAAGTAGAGATACTACTTGTGCATCCAAAACCCTTAAACCCTATCTTATTTGGGAGTCCACCATACCTACCTATGGATTGAGTAAGATCCTTCAAGTAAGTTGTCATCAGTGCAAAAAGGGTAATAAAAATTGCTTATAAAAATGTGAGATCATTTAGTGTAAGGGAAAATTGAGCGTTGTACGAACTTGTGATGGTGAAGAATAAAAGCGACAGACTGCATAATAAAGGTTGCCATCACAATGGGCAATATAACGTGACATTATCTTGCACTAAGGTGTTGAGCATACAAACAAAAAGTGCATGGCAACCTCTGCTACCCTCTTTGAAGGGCCTATATTTTACTTTCATGTATTTACTTTCATGTAAGAGTCAAAGTTTTTCTCTCTATTCCTTTTATTTTTCTCCTTTGGCAAGCATCATGTGGCGAGGAAAGATCTAGGCACATATGTCCAGTTTAATATGGGTGGCATAAGTTATTGTGTTGACATCACCCTTGAGGTGAGTGTGTTGGGAGGCGAAACTATAAGCCCCTATCTTTCTTTGTGTCCGGTTGAAACGTTTTGCTCATGTGTACGTGATGAGTGTTAGCAATCATAGAAGACTAAATGATGGTTGAGTATGTGGACTTGCCTAAAGGCTCCGATACGTGACCCTTCCTGAAAAGATGATGAATTGTAGTTGCAAAGTTGACTAAGAACATAGTTTGTCGGTTTCCAATAGAGTTTATGCTTTATACTTCGATGTTGTAATGAATTGTCACTTGTTCGTGAGAAGTCTATCATAAAAGTTCTATGATAAAAGTTTTATATTAAAGTTTGTTACTGTTATAATAAGTCACATGATGCTGCTATGTCTGTATTTTTGTTTTTATCGACACCTCTCTCTCTAAGCATGTGGACATGTTTTTCGATTTTGGTTTTCGCTTGAGGACAAGCGGGGTCTAAGCTTGGGGGAGTTGATATGTCCATTTTGCATCATGTTTTCCGACTGTTATTTATGTTGTTTTATTGTATAATAATGCTTTTGGAGTAATTCTAATGCTTTTTCCCTCATAATATGCAAGGTATGCACCAAGGGGGAGAATTTCGACAGTTGGAAATCTGGACCTGAAAAAGCTATGTCGAGCTACCTATTCTGCACAACCCCAAATGAGCTGAAACTTTCTAAGGAATTTTTATGGAATATTTGATAAATATTGGAGCAAATAAGTACCAGAGGAGGGCCACCAGGTGGGCACAACCCACCTGGGCGCGCCAGGAGGCCCAGACGCGCCCTGGTGGGTGCTGCCCTCCTCGGCCCACCTCCGGTGCCCATCTTCTGGTATATAAGTCATTTTGACCTAGAAAAAAAAATAAGAGGAGGAAATTCGGGACGAAGCGCCACTGCCTCAAGGTGGAGCTTGGGCAGGAGCACTTTTGCCCTCCGGCGGAGCGATTCCGCCGGGGGAACTTCCCTCCCGGAGGGGGAAATCATCATCATCATCACCAACAACTCTCCAATCTTGGGGAGGGCTATCTTCATCAACATCTTCACAACACCAACTCCTCTCAAACCCTAGTTCATCTCTTGTGTTCAATCTTTGCATCAAAACTATAGGTTGGTGCTTGTGGGTGACTAGTAGTGTTGATTATATCTTGTAGTTGATTACTATATGGTTTATTTGGTGGAAGATTATATGTTCAGATCCATTATGCTATTTAATACCCCTATGATCTTGAGCATGTTTATAATTTGTGAGTAGTTACTTCCGTTCTTGAGGTCACGAGAGAAATCATGTTGCAAGTAATCATGTGAATTTGATATGTGTTCGATATTTCGATGATATGTATGTTGCCATTCTCTTAGTGGTGTCATGTGAACGTCAACTACATGACACTTCACCATATTTGGGACTAAGGGAATGCATTGTGGAGTAGTTATTAGATGGTGGGTTGTTAGAGTGACACAAGCTTAAACCCCAGTTTATGCGCTATTCCGTAAGGGACCGATTGGATCCAAAAGTTTAATGCTATGGTTAGAATTTGTTCTTAATATTTTTCTCGTAGTTGCGGATGCTTGCAAGAGGGTTAATCATAAGTAGGAGGTTTGTTCAAGTCAGAACATCACCTAAGCACCGGTCCACCCACATATCAAATTACCAAAGTACCGAACACGAATTAAGCCAAGATGATGAAAGTGACTACATGAAATTCCCGTGTACCCTCAAGAACACTTTGCTTATCATAAGAAACCATTTTGGCCTGTCCTTTGCCTCAAAAGGATTGGGCTACCTTGCTGCACTTTTGTTACTACTTTAGTTACTTGCTCGTTACAAATTATCTTGCTATCAAACTACTTCGCTACTTACAATTTTAGCACTTGCAGGCAATAGTTTGCTGAAAACCACATGTCATTTCCTTCTACTCCTCGTTGGGTTCAACACTCTTACTTATCAAAAAGGCTACAATTGACCCCATATACTTGTGGGTCATCATAGGTAAATGATAAAAAAGATAATTTTTGATGTGGAATACTACCTAACATAAACTTGATCATATATCTAGTCATGGCATGAATATTAAGACATATGTGATTCAAAGCAATAGTATATAGTTTGACATAAAGACATCAATACTCAGGCATTCCAACAAACAATCATGTCTTTTAGAATATCAATGCTAAAGAAAGCTATCCCTACAAAATCATATAGTCTTGTCATGCTCTGTCTTCCTAACACAAAGTATAAATCATGTACTATCCTGGTGTCAGCCAAGCAATTGGTCCATACTTTTTAACGCACTTCAGTGTTTTCAACCCTCACGCAGTACATGAGCGCAAGCCATGGATATAGCACTATCAGTGGAACATAGTATGATGATAGGGGTAAATATAGAGAAGACAAAAAAATAAGAAAGTCTCACATCGACGCGGCTAACCAACAGGCTATGGACATGCCCATCAATATATATCAATGCGAGGAGTAGGGATTGCCATGCAATGAATGCACTAAGAGCTATAAGTGTATGAAAGCTCAATATGAAAACAAAGTGGGTGTGCATGTAATGCTATAATGAAAAATTCCCACTAGTATATGAAAGTGACAAGATAGGAGACTCTCCATATGAAAAATATGGTGCTACTTTGAAGCACAAGTGTGGTAAAGGATAATAACAATGCCCCTTCTCTCTTTTATTATTTTTTATTTCTCTTTTTTCTTTTTCTTTCTTTCTTTTTTTCTTTCTTTCTTTTTCTTTTCCCCTTTTTTTCTTTTTCTTTTTTTCTCTCTCTCATTGTCCGGAGTCTCATCCCTACTTGTGGGGGAATCATAGTCTCCATCATCCTTTCCTCACTGGGGCACTGCTCTAAAAATGAATAATGATGATCATCACACTTCTATTTACTTATAACTCAAAAGAAATAAAAATTACAACTCGATACCTATAACAAAGTGATGCGGAGCATCCCACGATCATCCCCATTGACGTATCTACATCTCCCACAACACCACTTGGACCAATGACAAGAGCTCGAGCAAAGGCTATCGAAGATAAGGTGAGCTCGCTCCTCTTCGAACTCCCACTTTATACACATGAGACATGGCTACTACCTCAAGCAGAAACACTATGTGTGATTAGGTAATTGGAGGAAGGCCATGGAACATCTACATCCAATGGACAAGACGACAAGGGCACCAAGTACGAAGGAAAAGAAGAAGAGCTACTGAAGAAGCTCTAGCAAGCGGATGTCCGCCCAAGACCAAATGTTCGGCGCCTGATGCTCCGGCCAGTGGATGCCCGACCAGGACCGGATGTCTGGCGCATGAAGGCCCAGCCGACCCAAGTCCTAGCCGACGAGAGCTACAACGAGCAGATGACTGGCCCCCTTCGGACGACCGGCAACACTGCCAGCGAGTGGATGTCCGCCCCGCACCGGACGACCGGCAAGTCCACACCTAAAGCGTTTCAGCAGAAGACTGAAGCAACCGGACGACCGGCCACCTCCGGACGCCCGGCATAACGTTCACAGAAATAATTAGCAGAAGTACGAGACCTACCGGACTTCCAGACCTCCACGAGCGACCGAACGACCGGTAGAGACCGGACGTCCGCTGACTGTGTGTGCGCAGTTTTGGGCCGAAAGCCCATGTACCCCTTCATTCTGCCCCCTTTTGCACTTAGACTATAAATAGACCTCCTCCTCCTAGTTAGGGTCAGCATTGTGATAGCTCATATTTGAGATAGAGCTTTGCTCATCCACTTGGTTACTTCTCCTCGGAGCTCACGACCTCTACGGAGATGATCCCCCAAGACCCCATCACGGGAAGATCCTTCAAAACCTCCTCACAGAGAAGACCTTTTGTATCGTCCTTTGTTGACTTTGAGTCATGTATCACTCTTTGTGTTTCAAGGATCTAGCATATGTGTGAGTGGATCTTGTTGGTTGAGTGATTTCTCTTGTGTTTCCCCTCATGTTCCCGTCGTGTTCTTCATGTTCTTTGTAGGATCCCCTCGAATCGTGAAAGATCAGGCATCTAGGGTTCTATCCTATATAATCTTGGTATCAGAGCCATGTTGATCACGTTTTTGGAGCCCCTACTCCTCTTTTTCTAGCTTGATTTTGTTGTGTTCTTCCCCAATTTCAAAAATCCCCACCAAAAACAGCCCCAATTTTTTTTGTGATGAAGTTTTGTTGGATTTGATCCATGGATTTTCTTTGCCACAAGTGGATCTAGCTTTCCGCCATCAAATCCACCATTTCCATCCACGAAATTGCTCAGATTTGACCAAATTCGCCACCTCCACCACGAACACGAGTTGTTCATCCCGTGCCCGAAATTTCCAGGCACCGGACGTCTGCTAGCCACCGGACGTCCGACGACCGCTTCCCGACCAGACATCCATTGATCCCTGATGAAACTGAAAAATTCTAGCTCGGCTACCACCACCTCTCCACCTTTTACCATCGCATACGCACTTTGTTACCACCGCCGCTTTCCGCAAGCACCACCATCGCTTAACCGCTACCACCTCCGACAATTTTGACCCATTTTGGTCTTTGGGAGTTTGAGTTGTGGTTCCCGTGTCCTATTGTGTTTCGGCTGTATAGGTACGGTTCAACATCAACATAACCACCGCTCATCTTTGCCAAGGACTCGTCATCGCCAACAACCGTCCGTGCTTACAAACAACTACCTCGGCGGTAACCTCGATGACATCTTTGTCTACTCCTTACCATTGCATTGTTAAACACCATTGCCTTACTTTTGCGTTGCTTTCCCATCGAGACTAGACTTTGAGTATTTCCGGCAACGTGACTTGTGCACATGAGTGATCATACTTCCCATAGCATACATACCATATCATCGTGGTGCATATCTTGGTATCATCTCTTGTGTCTCAAAGTTGTCATCGCATATACATAATTGCTATCTTGGTTCGTGAAGTTCTGCATGCGAAAAGAGCTCAAAAGAGAACGAGACAAACAAGCTTTTAAGCAAGATGGAAAGATAAGCAAAGAGCTTATAAGAAAGAACCATAGCATCATACTACATTAAGATTGTCATACTCAATCATCTTGGATCATATTACCTGAGTACCATACATATATCATACTTGGGATAGAAGTTGTTGCATTTTTGCCTAGTAGGTTGTGCGCAATTTTCGTATCCGCCTATTGTGCAATCGTGCTAGCGTCTCTCTAGTGTTGTGCAACAAGAGCATTTTCATGCTCTCCACTGTTTGGCTCATTCCTTGGTTGCATGACCCCACTTATCGATTTGCGTGTATGTTTCCGTGTACCATATCTTGCTATTGGTCTACTTGTTGCATTTTCAAATTTGTGACTCTTTTCCAACATTATTGAGGCTCACTAAAAATTGCATGAAATTTTGTGCCACCATCCTAACCGAGCTCCACCATAAGCTTTTACTTGTGTAGGTGTGAGAACCGACAAGAATTGGTACCAATTGTGCTATTTCCTTGTTCAACATTTGAGTGATCATTGATCCATCTTCAACATCGGTC
The DNA here is from genome assembly GCF_002162155.2 of Triticum dicoccoides. NCBI lineage: Eukaryota > Viridiplantae > Streptophyta > Magnoliopsida > Poales > Poaceae > Triticum > Triticum dicoccoides. Next base: position 322,436,326 of record NC_041389.1, read on the forward strand.
AAGGTACATTTGGTATAAGTTCTTCTCTTTCTCCCACTCACATATTTCCTTGGAATGATGGATAGGCCAAGTTATTCTACCAACCCACTCTTCATCAAGCAAGACGACGACATGTCATCCTATGTAACCAAGAGCCACCTCTTTGGTGCACAACGAGCTTTGCATCAAGAACAACAAGCAATGAGCAACCGCATCGACAATCTCACCACCGACTTGTGACTCTCCGAGCAACGAACAAGAGACTACTTTGACAACAAGCTCGACGCACACAAACAAGAAAATGATGCAAGAATGGATGAGATTCGTGCCTTGTTGGTGAACTGCCATTCTACCACTTCGTCCTATTCAAGACGGAGCCACTCGAGTCGACACTCCGATGACACCCTCTCCGGCTCAAGTACACCGACATCGAACACTCTACGTCAAGCCGCGCACTATGACCGTCAAGCAACTCACAATCCTCTACACGACAATCACCCACAAGAGCAATTCAACAAGCAAGCACATCATCATCGCCAAAACCAAGCTACTCTTGCTCAAGCACAATAATGGCAACATCAACGTCTCCAAGAGGAAGAGCGAGCGTGCCAACACCAAGACAAACAAGATGCCGAGGCTCAACGCGAAGCACAAGCACTTGAGGTACAACGTGCCCTTCCACTACAAAAAAATACACTTCCGTGATGATACGTGTTTGTCACAGTAGGTCGCATTTTTTGTCATGCATGTACATCCATGACAAATTTATGACAGAATCAAGATAGTCATACCTGTGCTGTCGTAGAAGTGTTCCATGACATTACCAAAATTATCATCACGGAAGTGTCCACTTCCATGACGATAAATCGCGCGTCACAGAACTGCTTTCGTCAAGGGTGACCGACACGTGGCATCCACCATAACGGAACGTCGTTAAGCTATCGGGTCGGGTTTTAGATCCAATAACCCGTTAACAGCCCCGACCAATGGGGATTTTCCACGTGTAAAATCATCATTTGCTGGAGCAAACACGTGTCGGCTCACCGTTGGGATAGATGTCATCCGCTCATTGGACCGAAGGCGCCTATGATATGGCGACACGTGGCACGGCCCAACAGAGGCCCATTCCTGTGAAAAGGCTGGCCTGTTTGACTTGGTCAAAAGGTGGCGGGCCGGCTCACGGAAAGCCTGTTAATGGCCTGCTCGCATATAGCCCATTTACAGCCCGCTAACCCAGGGCCCGTTACGCCCTATCCGAATTAGGCCCAGTAGCGTCATCTGGGCCGTCCAATATGATTCAGCCCGTTTTAACTTCCAGCCCATGTGTGGCCCATGACTTCTTTCAGTCCATATGAGGACCTTTCTAACTCTTGGCCCATTAACGGCCCGTGGTGAAACTGGCCCGTAATGAACAGTGTATCACTTTATACCCATTAATGGCTCGTTATTCCATTGGGCCGTTTCCAGCCCAAGTTATCTTTCGGCCTTCTTAGGGCCCATTGATTCTTGGGCTCATTTGCAGCATTCGGTTACATACGGCCTGTTACTGTCATTTTCTGCTTGTGGGCCAAATTCAGCCCGTCGTTACAGTCGGCCCGTTTGTGGACAGTTAATACGTTGGGCCATTTTCATGTAAAAAAAAACTCGTTGGTTTGTTTTCATAGAGTTATCAAATACGGCCTATTAACGACCCGTTATGGTCCACGAATAGTACGACCCATGATTGGCAAAATGATGATACGCCCCGTAGAAGGCCCATGGATCCTATGACCCATATGAGGCCCATGGATAGTATGGCCCGTAGAAGGCCCATGGACCCTATGGCCCGTAGAAGGCCCATTGATCCCTAAGGCCCGTATAGAAGGCCGATGGATCCTACGGCCCGTATAGAAGGCCAATGGTCCTACGGCCGAACGAAGGCCCATGGATCATACGGCCTGCAGGAGGCCCATGGTTACAAAAGTCCGTGTGTTGCCATGATTATTTTGGCCTAGTTACCAAAAATAGGCTATTGTGGCCACTAGAAAAACAAAGAAAAAGAACTGCAGTGACTGCAAGCAAACAACTAAACAAGACAATAAGGAAATAAATAAGCAAGCAATTAAGGCTAGCCTATTACCGCTATTAAACATATTACATCCACTGGGCATCAAAGTTCGCCACCAGTGCAAATATAGGGAACAAAGCAGCATATTACATACACTTGGCCGTCAAAATTGGCCACCAGTGCAAATAAACGCGGCAGCAAAACAAGAGCATAACTGAAACAATTTCAGAAGAGCACAAGAAACATTTTCCTGGGTATCCACCATGCTGGCAATAAGCTTAGCAAGCTGATTAGCGTTGTCCTATTTGGCGCTAAAATCCTCCAACGCTTGTTGTTGCACCAGAAAGTATGCATCTGAATGCTCCAGGGACTTCTGCAGTCCTTCCGCTTCTTGTCGCAGCACAGCTGATCGATGTCTTTCATCTTGTAGTTGAGACTCAAGAAACCGAACTGATTCAGATAGTGAGTTTGAATAGCTTGTGCATGCCATAGTGGCCAGTAACTCGAACACTAAACCAAGACAGGACTTTGGGGTTGTCTCGCTGTCTTCAAGATAGTCTTCCTTAGCTATTTTATCAGCTTTGTTGGAGACCAACAAGGATGTGTCACTATCCTGAACCTTATCTGCATTACTTCCTTTACCATTGCTTAATAAGGCACTCTTCCCCAATACTTTGTCAGCATTCTAAAAGAAGAAACAAGCAGACACATAACAAGTTTAGCATGTACTAGTATATGAAACTCATTTCAGTGAACCAGTTCATTAGTAAGGTGTACATGATTAAACTACCAAGTCTTCTATTGCCAAGTACTAGTACATAATAAAAGCATCAAACAAACATATATCTATGTCCTATGGTCACTGCATTGTTTTGCCAAATCAAAATAGAGACACGGTTCAAATCATATCAGTTCAAGACAAAGTAGCAGTGAAAGAATACAAAGCATGGGAAACTACACGGCATAACAAGATTTCAGATGGGTACCACAGGTCTACATGATACGACCGTGTGTAAGTTAACTACGATGATCGTTGATGATACAACGTCTACACCTAGTACTGAATGTGCTATAGACATTTTCCAAGATGTAGATGGATTAGTAGGCACCACAAGTAAGCATGACATAGTTGTACAAATGATGAGCAAGAAAATAGGGGATATGTTTCTATCTTCCCATAAATTAGGACATGAAGGAGCACGCGGAGGTGGGTCCAACCAAAAATCAATTAGTAGACACCAAGTTATGTACTACGTGGGAATGCAAGAGTTTGTTTTGGACGCAGAAAGAATAAATCAAGTTGGGTATTTCTTTAGACGTCCACGGCCACCAGAACAAGTTACATGCATCAAGAAGTTTATCACGCGGGACAGATTGTGCTTATAGGAGTCAGGATGGGGTCCACCTGCGGTGAGACAGATACATGTTAGATGGTGTTTGTTGCTGAGATGTAAAAGGCAACTAATAATTAAATATAGCAGAGTTCAGAGTACATTAAAGTGTCAGTTTCCCTTTGAGTTGTGCGTAGCATGTAGAGATAGAATATGTTTTTCGTTTTACGTGAGGGTCAAGTTGATTAGATGGATCACGTCAGCTATAAGTACTAGAAGGGTGCGGTCATGTAAGCAGGTTATTTGATAAAATAGACACGATGTGTTTTTAAGGGTAGACACCCATATCAAGTTTTAGAGGGATCTTTAGAAAACCTCTGTGTTGCGATTTCTTTGTAGAAATTGTTTTTGCACGTGAGTACCTTCGCCGAGATTGGTTTTCTCGTGCTCGGCCGCAAGGTTCAAACCCTCTACTTCGTGTGCATCATGTGCGCGGGTGAGAGGTTGCTATTGGTGGTGGTGGAGTGTCGTGAAAGATCGGGCCGCAACAACCAATCGGATCTCGCCAACGGGGTTCGGTCTATATCAGGTGGTATTCAGAGCATTAGGTTGTTGACGGCACTATGGAGAAGATGGAAAGCACATCGTTATTCAGTAAGTTAGGCTATGGATTTCAGTTGGAGGAGGAAGGCCGTTGGACTAGACTTTTTCACACCCGTGTGGTGGTCAGAGAGAGATCATGTGCCATGACTATCGATCACATGAATTTGATCAACTCCGCAAGCATCGAGATGGTGGAGAAGTTGGATCTACCGACGGCACCACGAGAACGGCCGTACTTGTTTCGTTGGGGTCATGAAGAGCTCACTGTGACGCACAAAACCAAGGTACCATTTTTGTTGGGAAATTATTTTTGCGAGGTTTTATGTGACGTGATTCCGGCACCTATGATTTCATGTCACTTGTTATTAGGCGAGCCATGGTATAAAGAGCATGATATTATGTATGATTGCAAATCACATAGATATACTGTCAGGAGGGGTAAGAAGTGCAGCCTCGTGCCAATGGATGAAGAGCATTTTATTTCTTGGAGAAAAGAACATCTTGAGAAGATAAAGGAGCAGAAAGAAGAAGAAAAGAAGAAAGTCAAAATCACTGAAATTCTTACTGTCGTCATTCGGTCTGCCAAGAAAAGTACTATTGAAAAGATTAACTCGAAACCGAGGACGGTTTCGTTTCAAGGAGGAGTGGATGATATGGCCGTGTGTAAGTTAACTACGATGATCGCTGATGATACAACGTCTACACCTAGTACTGAATGTGCTATAGACGTTTTCCAAGATGTAGATGGATTAGTAGGCGCCACAAGTAAGCATGACATAGTTGTACAAATGATGAGCAAGAAAATAGGAGATATGTTTCTATCTTCCCATAAATTAGGACATGAAGGAGCACGCAGAAGTGGGTCCAACCAAAAATCAATTAGTAGACACCAAGTGATGTACTACGTGGGCATGCAAGAGTTTGTTTTGGACGCAGAAATAATAAATCAAGTTGGTTATTTCTTTAGACGTCCACGGCCACCAGAACAAGTTACATGCATCAAGAAGTTTATCACGCGGGACAGATTGTGCTTAAAGGAGTCAGGATGGGGTCCACCTGCGGTGAGACATATACATGTTAGATGGTGTTTGTTGCTGAGATGTAAAAGGCAACTAGTAATTAAATATAGCAGAGTTCAAAGTAGATTAAAGTGTCAGTTTCCCTTTGAGTTGTGCGTAGCATGTATAGATAGAATATGTTTTTCGTTTTACGTGAGGGTCAAGTTGATTAGATGGATCACGTCAGCTATAAGTACTAGAAGGGTGCGGTGAAGTACGTTTTCTTCAGGTAATTCCGATACTGCCACCAAGCATTCTTGAAGATAGCAGAGGTATTAGAATAGGTTACCTCATCCCGAGTTTCCAAATCGGTCCTTCTCTATAGAGAAAAATGGGAAAATTTGCTGTATTATAACCATCATGGAGGTAGGATGTATGGGACGAAGCAAAGTAATTGCCATGAATAACATTACTTACACATAACTCCTGGAGAAACACCTGCAACTGGCATTTTCCTTCATCTTCAGTATAATATTTCCAAGAGGGAAGATACGCACATACGATTTAACAACATCAAATGCGATAGATGCTAAACTACGACTGGCTGGTTGTGCTTCCTCCACAGGAATAGGCGTACTAACTGGTGGAGTTGGGGTTCGCCGTGATAGTACTGGCCCTTTGGGCACTGGAGCTGCCTTACTAACTGCTGTTGTTTGGGAGCTCTGTGGTGGAGATGGTGCTGTGTCAACAGGAACTGGGTTACTATCGACTGGGGTTGGGGTTAGATTGGGTGAAGCTGGTTCTCTGTCCATCGCAGTAGGGGTACAATCTGCGAGAGTTTGGGTTATGTGTGGTAGGGATGGTTCTTGTGCATGTACAACCGGGGTGCTATCTCCACCAAGAGGTAGCACTGTTTTATTTGAAGACCGTGTTTTTATTCCGCTAGATACTGGCATCACCCGCTCCAATTCAAATGGCTGATAAACAGGAAACATAGTTGAATGTACAGACATTGTATGAGAGACAGATGCAATAGATAGTGTGGAAAAAAGAGGGCATGAAATAGTTGACATGTATATTGTTTAACTAAAACGGATAGCATGACATAATTTCACATATATGATGTCTATCTAAGCTGGATAGCATAGCATAACATAATTCAAAGATATGATGAATAACTAAACAGGATCGCATGACATAATTCACCTACATGTTATCTAAGTAATCAGGATCGCATCATTTAATTCACATATGTGATTTATATGCTAAAAAGAGGGCATTCGATATGATGTATGAACTAAGAACATGGTGTTGAATATTGTGTATATGATGTCTAAACTATGCAATGCAAGACACCGTATGCATGATATGAGTAGTATAACCGTGCCAAGTTAGGGCATACACCTCAGTGGGGGAATAGGACTGGTCATCTGTCTCTGAATCCATCTCTGAGGAGCTATCGGGACCCAACAACAGATCTGCTTCGACAATTAGCACTGTCTGCTCTGAAGACCTTGTTTTCACTCCAGATTTTTCCATCTCCCACCCAAATGGCTGATTCACAGGAAGAGTAGTTTAATGTAAAAACATTGTCGACAAATGGAAATGTAATGAAGAAAAGTATGGGCAAGATATCATTCAAATATATGATGCATGGTTAAACAGGATGGCATTGCACATTTCACATATATTATGGCTAGCTAAAAGACATGAGACTGCATAATTCCCATATATGATATAGAAACTAAACATGCGGCATTACAGAACATGTCTAAACTAAGCAGATGACATATATGATGTCAAAAGTAGACACTGCAAGGCAACATATGCATGATATGACTAACATCATCATGCAAAGGTAGAGCAAACACCTTGGGGGGTAAATAGGAGTGGTCAGCGGCGTCTGAATACGCCTCAAAATAGATATCTTCCTCTGATTACAATCTGGAGAGGGGTGGGGAGGGTTTGCCATTGAACCCACCATGGAGCAATGTCTGCATGACATTGTATTGCCGCGCAAAACTCTTCTCTTTTTCTCTACATGTTCAGCATGACTGTGTACAATATCTGACATGCATACAAAAAAATATGGTGAGATTATGTAAGGAGAGAATGCAAAAATTTAGGGTGATGGTAACAACCAGTGGATCAACATTTTTCCGTTGAACCAAAATAGCCCTAATGGATTGATGTGAATGTATAGTAATATGTGATGCAACAAGTGTACAACCTCTTTGCCATAGCCGTGTCGACCTCAGCATCATTGGGTTGGTCGCTGAAGCAGTTGAGGCAGAGGTGGCTGTCGGAGGTGTGGAGGAAGATCTGAGGAATCTGTAGACGGCGTCCAGGGCACTGCTCTGTTGTGATGGATCGTTCTGTTGTTGGAGCAGCTCTAGTGAGCCGTAAGACGTCAAGGCTGAAGCAGCACAAGACAGACATCGTCAATCTCAAGTGCGATTCTAATAGCATCTCCAATAGATGATGAAAAATGGAGGTAAATTAACATCACCAAAAACCACCTGACTACAACAGATGAGGTAAAAACTGTTGACTCTGAACTTAACTGTTGAAACTGAAATTTACTGCCGAATGTGAATGCTACTGTCAAAACTGAATGCAATGGTAGCAGAGAGGAACTTGACATGTAGTTTAGGGAGGGACTGCAGTTCATCTTCAACCTGCACACCCCTGAGCCGCCTGCCACCACCGGCCGAACCGCCGGCCCCAGCGCCACCTCGCCGCCCCGAAACAACTCGCCACTGCCTCCCCGGCCAGCCCTCTAGGCCCCCCGCCCCCACCCTGAACCCTAAGATAGATAGTGGGATACCTCTCCGGCGAGCCCCCGTCCCCGCTGCGGGTGGTTCTTCCTTAACTCCGGCGAGCCCCCCCCCCCTTGAAAATCGACTGACCCAAAAGTCGATTAAGTCGACTGAAGTGTGTCTT
>NC_041389.1:322444801-322463284 GCF_002162155.2 Triticum dicoccoides
TTAATCAGAGCAGAGCAGCAGCACGAGCGAGGGGGAGAGTAGCAGCAGCAGCTGGGCGAGCGAGCGAGAGCCGGAGCAGCAGCAGCAGATCCGGCTGGTATGGCCGCCGCCGCCAAAGGGGCTTCGCACTGGGGGAGATCCTCCGTGGAGATGTCACTCGCGGCGCCGGCTTCAAGGTAGCCGCTCCATGGGGGTGCGGGATGGAGCACCATTAGCGCCGGGAGGTCGAGTTAAGGAGAAGGTGCAATGCGATGAGTGTACAACCTCTTTGGTGGCACCGAGTAGGCCTCGGCTTCGTCTGAGGAGTCGGTGAGGATGTTGCGGTTCCGGTGGAGTAGGTTAAGGCGACGCTGTGAGGATGGCGCAGCCGTGATAGACGAGGCGATCATCGGAGCAGCTCCTTGGAGGTGGAGGACAGGGCGGCTGAACCGGCAGGACGGCGAGATGGACGACGGATCCTCATCCGGGGAGGTGGACGAGGGATGTCGAGCTGTTGCGGTGGACGACGTCGTCGGGGAAGAGGCTCCGGCTGGGCAGCGGTGACGTGGCGGACGGAGGAGGGTGGGATTTTGCGGCTGGAGCAGAGAGGTTATGGCAGCCTGGGATTTCGAATGGCGAAAAGGGGGCGATGGGAGGGGGTGAAGCATGACTTAGGGACACGCTTGTCCAAAATGTAGGGTGTGTTACAAAAGTACCCCCCACCGATTTGAACTAGCGGCCCTTTTGGCTCAGGGTTAGAAGGGGGATTTCGTGTGTCGGGATTTGGCAGCTGGAGGGAGTTTTCGCGCGCATTGTAATTTCGGGATAGCAAGGCGCGGGTTGTGAAGGCGCCAGTTTTGGGAGCACGATATCTGAATTTTCGGGATATAACAAGACGCGGGTTGAATTTTAGGGACAAGCCTAACGTGTAGTAATATTGTACTTGTACATACCAAATCAATTCGCACTTCCCTCAACCAAAAAGAAAACGAAAAAAATAAAACTATTCACACCACACAAAGAGAGAGTCTTGCCCCGTTTTACTATACAAATGCTATTCAAAGCTACTCCCTCCTTCCATCTATATAGGGCCTAATGCGTTTTTTGATGCTAACTTTGACCAAATATTAGAGCAATGATATATGACATGCAACTTACACAAAGCACACCGTTAACTTCGTCTGTGAAAGGTTCTTTCAATGATATAATTTTCACATTGTGCATGTCATGTACTATTAATCTTGTCAATAGTCAAAGGCGGTCTTAAAAATCTCATTCCGCCCTATATAGATGGAAGGAGGGAGTATGAATCCATGTTATGTCCGATTAAGTTTTTTTGCTTTGCCGTATAATTCATGTAACCTACTCATACCAACATTTTAGTGCATTCCAAATGTTTATACTACCACTGCAATTCGAACTAAATTTGAATTCGTTTCTCTATTTCAATAAGAATCTACAATCATGATTGTTGCCAACTTCAACCATCATAGTTTCCTTGCTATCCGCCAGATATAAATCGGACGGCCTATAATGCAGGATGGCAGGCACACCATCAGCAACAACTCCGTTTTTTATAAGAGTAGAGATAAAATATATTAAATGTAGTATAACATGTTCATAAACACACCATGTGTATCACCGTTATATATATTCACACATACGTCGGTTTAAAACACTATGATAAATTCTTCAAATATCCGAATTCGCTTTTTATAATGAAGTATATATGATCTCTATTCGTCTTTTACACCCACACAACCCTCTTATCTTTGTAGCTAGCGCTAACTTTCTCTTGTGCATGCACACGCCCGCATCCCTCTCACCCTCCCTCAGCATTCTCTAGCTCCATCGCGCAAATTCGTCTTTTCACTTTAGGTCATTCACCCATGGTGTGTGTAGGCCCCCCCAGCTCCTTCTTTACGGCACACATCGATCGATATGCCTCTCTAGCCAGGTGTGCCTAGCACAAACACAAGCTTCCCCTCTTCTCTTGTCACCGTCCATGCCTCACTCCCACCACTCTTTTCATCGTTCTCGTACTCGCACACTCCTCCCCGCTCGATATAGTATGCCTCTCGTACCACCTCCTACATGCATCCCTCTATCTCTATCCTTCTCCTCGTGCCTCGTTTGCTTCTAACACACACATGCATGTATACCGATCGATCTCCCAACATATACATGGATCAACTTTAACTACCCCCCTATCGATCGACGTACCTCACAAGTTATGTCTCTCCTTTCTCTAACAAAGGGCGATTGATCTTCCTATGTAGTTATCTCTGCTTACCACAGCCACATTGTCCCCCCTCATCATTCATGCATGCCTCCTGACCCGTCTCTCACACGCACGTGCACATACAATAAGCAACCATCTCCTCTCTTATTGATATTGCGGGCGTGCCCTCCGTTTGTCTAGCAAGCCTATCCCACCATTTGTTAGAAGCAAGTCCACTACCACCCACTCCAACACTCTAGCTCTGTCTCTCTCCCAACCTTATTCCTCTCATGCACATATGCATGGATGCCGATCGATCTCCCTTAATACACGAGGCAGATCAATCTCCTTGATACATGAGGTAGGCCTCTCTCCTCCTCCACACATATACCAGCCATTGTACCTCTATAGTTAATTGGGCCTCCCTCTTCCCCCACCACACACCGATAGTTGAGCGCTGCAGGTAGGTATCCATGCCACAGAGACAAACTGCACATGTCCCCTCTCATGTTCCAGTAGGCCAGCCACTCTATATCTTTGACGTGGGCACACACAAATTCGATGGCACTCTTTATCGATCGCGCGCGCACACACACACATCATCATCCCTCTTTTCGATTCTATGGACACCTCAAGCCGGTGATACCTCCACTCTCTTCTCGTGGATCTCCCCCTCTATATATATGTTATATCCAGGACTCTATTTCACACACATTGCATATGTTACATTTTTTGATTGAACCCTCCCCCCTAAAAAAAACTCTCAAGAACCCACACACTATATCTCTCTAGGTTTGTATCTCTCTCGCACAACCCCACGTAGGTGGTGTACGTATACAAGAAGAGAATAGGTGCATCGTGCACATACTCACGCTTCGTGCCCAGCCACACCCGCGCGGGTACACGGTGGAGCTCATTTCTTTACGAAATGGCAGCCCACATGCTAATTTGAACGCCTGTAGTGGTTGTTTACCTAGTTACCTAGGGAGGTCGTGTACCACGCCTGCACAAAACAAAGTTCGACTTGACGCGTTGCCGCGTTATTTTTAGATAAAGTTATAATGCTCAATGGCACGTACACAGAATATAAAACGATTTCTATGGAGAAAAAGGTAGTCCGCTCACTATATACAAGGGAGCCTTGCATGCCTGGTTTGTCGCTCTTCAGAGTATCTCACACAAGGCTGCGGTGGCCTCTCTCTCTCACCGTTGGTCACTGATCCGGCCGCATCCCGTCCGCCGGGGGAAAGGGAGTGCGGTGGCCTCTCTCTCTCTCACCGTTGGTCACTGATCCGGCCACATCCCGTCCGCCAGGGGAAAGGGAGTGCGGTGGCCTCTCTCTCTCTCACCGTTGGTCACTGATCCAGCCGCATCCTGTCCGCCGGGGGAAAGGGAGGAAGTGCATCGTTTCTCCGTTCGACGGTGCCGAGGCAGCACGTCCCAATCTGCGGTACACGCCGTTCTCTCTGACCAAGCTCCAGCGCAGCAGGGCCTACGCCACCTGCTCGCAGATTCCACCCGCCGCTGCTCACCTAGTTACATCCCGACGACCTCCAGGTATCCCCTCCGGCCTTCCTCCACTGCCCGTCTTCCCACGTCGCTGCATGTGGATCTTCCATAGTTCTTTGCCCAAAATGTAGCTCGTCCAACGTACTTTCCATATTGCATTCTCGTCCTCACACCGTTTTAGACAAACACAACCGTGTTGTTATCTTCCCTTAGGGCAAGGAATATGCTTCTTTTTTGTCGTCGCATGTGTCATCAACTGTTATTGGCCAGTAATTGTTTCCTTTCTACCTCTTTTTTGCAAACAGGGCTATCCATTTCACCTCGTTGCTATTGCGACCTTTTGGTGAACTGCACAAATCACTTTTTTCTTAAGAGTGTTTTGTGCAGTTGTACTAAAATGTCATATGGGCAACGTCTCTACATTTCAGTGCAACTTCACAAAGGGAGATTGGTTTTGCTCTATTCTCCTCATCCAACTCCGAGCCTAATCTTCTCCAACTAGTTAGTCTTAAAAGAGACTGCAAAGTGCAAAGGTGACCGACTTCTATTTATGTGTTTATTATTTCATCAGCAGTCCTCTATTATAGTAATCACACTTAAATTCTTTGGAACAGGGACGCTCAGCTCTATTTTAGTGGAACTGCACAAAATGATTGGAATGTTGCATGCTCCAGACAACTACTTTTTTCCCAACATGCCTTGTTGATTTAGACAGAGCTGGGGGGACGTTGCTGCCAATGAAAGCATGGATCAATTTTAATTTAACACCTTCTCACAACTCTGTCTTCAGTTGTGATGTAATTATTAGCTCTGGCCTGCTAATAATTGACATGCATTAGCAAGGAAGTTAGTTTTTTATTGTTTATGAAAGAGCATCGATGGCAAGACACGCGAAACAGAAGCTGAAAGCTCACACCATTGTACAATTTCATGTCTCGCTGGAAAATTATTTGTATAGTACGTCAATTATGTAAACAAATGATGGAAGCTTGATAGCATTGCCAGAAGCCTCTTCATCATCCGGGTCCATGTGCCATGCACAAAATTATACTCCTTCGTTCCTAAAATTTTTTCTTTTTACAAATTTCAAATGGGCATATTTTAGAGTGTAGATTCACTCATTTTGCTTCGTATGTGTACTCCCTCCGTTCCTAAATATTCTATTCGTCTTTCTAGAGATTTCAACAAGTGACTACATACGGAGCAAAATGAGAGAATCTACACTCTAAAATATGTATATACATCCATATGTGCCAGTCCATTTGAAATCTCTAAAAAGACAAATATTTGAGTAGTCACTCGTTGAAATCTCTTGAAAGACAGATATACTCCGGAGTATATTTAAGAACCGAGGGGATAGTGCACAACCGCATGGGAGACTCAGCCCGGTCGTTGCGCCGCATTAATAGTGAGTAATGAGCAGTCAAATCGTAAGCCCCACCTTTCCCACTATAAGTTTCTCTGAAGAAGCAACCATCAATACGCTCTTCTTTGAATCCGCTCATACTACTCCATCCGTCACTGTTTATACAGCGCGCTTCAAAAAAAAGAAAAAAGATCTGTGGGACCAAGGCGACTAGTGATCGGCCTGAAAAATAGCATTGGTAGTTATAGCACGGCGTCTATTACTAGTAGAGGGAATAATGTGTACACACATGCATGCAGTGCTTCCACCCCGGGTACACACATGCATGCACTTACTCCACTCCGTAGTTACATGGAGAGAAAATTGTGGACTTGATTGCGGTTACCACACCCTAATTAATTGAGCATTAAACCAAACGCGTCTAAAGTCTCTCTGGCGGTGGAAATGCATTGAGAGAAATGCATCATAATGAAGCGCGCCCTGTAAACTGTGACGGAGGGAGGAGTAGTATGAAGGTTCAAAACCAAGTACGTGTATGGCCAGTCGGTCAACGCACCTCCTCTTGGCATATCACTGACATGTGGGACAGGAGTGTGAGCAAACCGATCTCAATTGACGGCAAAGAGCTAACCCGCCATTCCTTGAGAGAGACGAGGAGCGAGAACACACAGACGGGTTCGCATGGAGGCCAAGATATATTCGAGCATGGTTGGTTGATCGATATCATTCATTACATGTTGGGCTGTCGTTTTCCGCCCTTCTCTGGAATAAACATGTACTTTATCAGAGATAAAAAGAAATAAGAGTACAAACGCTCCACCATGCGGTTCTAGTAGTAGTACTACTCGAGTACTCGTACTACTGCGCTTGGCTCTTCGCCTCTTCGTGAAGTCGAACAATGATGGTACTCTGCATGTTGGCTACTACAGTGTATGCTTCTGACAATCTGACACCGAATGGACTGATGCATGTCCACCGAGGGTAGGTTGCATTAGTCAAAAGGCGTAAGCGAGCTTCACCTTGTCCTGCAAGCTTCTCCTCGTTCTGCGAGTTGACGGGACACACCAAAAAGTAGTGCTAGTCCATACTCCCTCCTTTCCGGTTAATATGGCTCAATCTTTTTTGCGGGTAAATGAGAGAGCTTTATTCATATATAAGCATTCTTAGGACGATCAGCCAAGACACTGGTCACTAGGAAGCGAGGTACCCCGCAAAAAAAGAAGTAGGAAGCGAGGTGTTTCATCAAGCCAGCTCTCGGCCACATTCAAAGTGCAGCAAGCAGGTTCACACGAAGATGCGCCGCAAGGTTTGCTGACCTGTTTACATGCTGAATAACAAAAAAAGAGGAAATATTACCGAGCGCTACTATTTGTAGCGGGATATGAGCCAGAATTAAGCGAGAATTGTGGCGAGTGTTCCATGCAATCAACTTCCATTATCACATGCGAGAACCCTCGAAGAGAACCAAATGTGTTGAAGATTGCTTTATCACATTTTAAAATTATAATAAGAGTGCAGACGCTCCTCCATCCAGTTCCTAGTACTAGTATAGTACGTACCTTTATAGACTATATTAGTAAAGTTTGCGCTTGGCTGTTCGCCTATTCGGGAAGTCGAACAATAGTAGCACTAGTAGTATAATGTATGCTTCTGGCAATCTGACACCGAATTAACTGTTGCACGTCCACCGCCTGAGCGAGGGAGAGCTTTCATTAGTCAAAAGTTTCTCCTTGTCCTGCGAGCCACCGCACGCAAGTAATGCTAGTCCATACTACCTCCTCTCCGGTTAATATGGATTAATTTCAAACGAGATAAATACACTGTCTATCACTGTATATTTGTAAAAATACGGTCAGTGGACTTCATAATACGCTCATTACGCTCAATATATATATTTTCCGGTGTTTATACGGTCACTAGCTCATCCTGACTGAGTATGTGTGTGCATGCACGTGTAGGTTGAGCACTTAGCGTGACCGTGTGTGTTCCGTCGTGTGCTCGAACATGCATGCATTAGGGCGTCGCGCGCGTTTTTGCGTCCATGTGTACGTGTGACTGTTGTATACACCTAGGGGGAGTACGTGTAGGGGCCACCAAGGAGCAGTCAAATCACACAGTAAGTTAGTCGGAAGAAGCAACCATCATTTCACTCTTGAATGACACGTACGCAATATAAAATGGTTGATATGGAGAGAAAAAGAAAACCACTATATATACACTAGCAGGAGCCTAAGCTACAAGCCTGCTTGCTAAGGTTGCTCTCTTCACAAGCATAGAACGACGGGCCTGATCCCGCAGCTGGGGGAAGGGAACAATGTTCTGCGTAGACGCGGTCGACATCGGCGAGGGAGAAAATACACAGTCGGTGCGTCCCAATCGGGGGTCACCGCGGTTTGGGCCGATGCCGCGTCCCAACCGCCCTTCTAGCTACAACCCGACGTCCCAGGTAGTCCATCTTCCTTTTGGAGCCGGCTTGCTCCACTGCGGTAGCTCCATCTCCATGTCGATCTTTCTCTACTTCTACCGGCTTCTACTTGTGATGAGTTTATGTCTCATGAACTAGTGCCAGTACTATTATTCTAATCACACTTCTTCAATATCTTTGCCATCCGGGATGCTCAGGTCGATTTTAGTGGAACTGCACAAAAGCATCATATGATCCGAGGGTGCCAGCCGTCTTTCCTTCGACAGGTTCTACCTGGCCAGGGAATTAAATCATGTTTAGGGTTTAGGGTTTAAGTTGTAGTGACCCCATCAGCAGTTTTTCTTTCGTACACGCTTTCACAACTTTTTTCTTTAGTTGTGAAGTAAATATTGGCTATGATCTGGGAATCATTGAGATGCATCAGCATGCGTGTTAGTTTTCCTTTGTATTTGATGGAATGTTGTAACGGGGCAACCTTGGAATAGGAATGAAAATGGAGTGGAAAGTTTCCGTTTTTCCGGAGAAAAAATGGAAACGGAGAGAAATCAACGTTTCGTTTCGTTGGATCGCGCCATCAAGCAAAACCAACATTTAAATCACGTCTGTCGTGTTCATGTCTCACCCTCCTCCACGGCTCGACCCCACACAGTCTCTCGACATGCCACTCACCGCAAACCCAGTATACGACAACTTTCCCGCCTGCTTGTCGATGGATCGCGCCATGGAGTACTACTAGCACTACTGGAAGAGATTGACGAGTTGGGGGAGGACAGCTAGCTGTAGCATGGACTCCCAAAAACTTTTTACATGCATGTTGTAGCCGGCTATTGCAACCTTTGAACGCGGAGCAGCCGCGTGCACCCGGAAGCGGCGCGGGCGACGCTCTCTCGACCGGCGTGCCACTTCAATGCCGACGCCAGTGAGAGGTCGTGTCCGCTCTGGCCGGGCATGAATGCAGCACTGACCGTTTCGGGCGGGAAGCATGCGCGGGTGATGAAGAGGGTTCGGGTTGGTCAGGACGGGCCGTGGTAGCGGTCCGGACGTGCGCAAACAAGAGATGATGTATGTTAATATTGCTGCGTATATAATTAACAACGTAAATAATGTGCCAGTTGGACAAATATGATTGGAGATGGAGATGGAAATGGAATTTTACGTAAACACGGATATGCATGTCTATGTCTATGTGTGTGTGTGTGCGCGACGACTCTCGCGACCTGGAAGTGGGGGCGTGTGTTTGATCGAGTTTTTTTTCTTGGTACGTTAGAAAATCAGTTTGTCCAATTCACATCTAGATGTTATTTAAGGATATCACATCTAAGCTCCCACAAGTATATAATATAGCAACAAGAAACAAAAAAAAACCAGGACAAAAAAATAGACCACAAACAGAGTGGACATCAACTTAGATGTGACATAACTATGTCACATCTAGATGTGTCCTAAACAGACCCTTAAAAACTTGTCCGCCAATTTCCGTTTCTTTTTTCCAGGAACGCGCGTATTCTATTTAAAACCACTGCTATGGAGAGATTTTTTTACTCCATTATAGCCTCTTGTTTGATAGAGTTTCTCGTGTCTCGCTCTCTCACCCTCTCCATATCAAAACAAGATGACAGTGTCCAGTCTATCTCTCTCCTCACCGGTGGTCACAGATTCGGCCGAATCCTGTCCGCTGCGGGAGGTGAGGAGGTGCAGCGTTGACGTTGTCGCCGTCGGCGACGGGGGGAGCCGATGCGCACCGTCCTCTCGGAGCCGGCGCTGGCGCGGACGAAGATCCTCCGCGCCCTTGTTCGCTGCCGTCGTGTGGGCAGATCCCGCCCGCCCGCCTAAACGACATCTCGCCCACCTGAGGTATAACTTCTTGTACTGGTCCAGCTCCCCAGGTCGCTGCGTGCGGGTTTTATTCTATGCGACTACTCCCCAGCTCCTCGTGCATAGTAGCTAGGGTTCGTCGGCTGGTCCAACATCACCTACTAGTACTATTATAGAGGAAATGCCACTCGAAAAGTTGTCCTGATTTATGCCTCGGTGGAGGTATACATGTTGTTTCGACAAAAAGTACATGGTGGTTGTGCGGTCATTGTCCATATGGTGGTAGTACTATCACTGGTTAAATGAAGAAATGCTTTTTTTCTCGGGTATCCTGGTTTTGTTCCCATCAAGATATAATTATGATGCTTCTGTTTGTTGGTGTACTTTTCTTTAACCCTTTTTTATATTTTTGGAAACAGCGATGCGTGTCTCCATACCCGGGCATGTCTTCCTCAATTTTAGTGGAACTGCACAAAATTGGATGACCGTTGTTGTTCCGCCTTTTGTCCTCTGCCACGTGGTTCTTCCTTCCTCGAGCTTGATTACTGAGAAGAAACAGACCACAGTGAGGATTTGTCGAACTTCATAGGTGCCTCACCCAAACTTGATGCCAAATGGATGATGCATCACCACGATGACCTATCGATGCTCATGGTCGCGCCTCATGGTTGCGTCGGCTAGTGAAGCTGATCGATTTTCAATGAAAAACAAGTTGTCTTCCATCAATGCTCTTTGCTTGTTATGCACAAAGATGATATCCTTCGTCAGTTCACCTTGGTTGCGTTGGAGACGCAGTCGTCTTTCACGTTGGTGCAATTTTATCACATAATTGGCTATGAACCAAATGTTTCCTCGAAGAAGGATCGACGTTGGTACTAAGAGCATAAGTTTTGTATTGATTTCTAAGCCTTCTCACAACTTTGTCCTCCAAAATGGTGTGGACTAAAAACCGGGATGGACGTAGTAGCCCTCCATTTTTATTTACTCCACATATTAGATTTGACTGAAGTCAAACTTTGTAATACTCTCAAACCTTTCCGATAATTGAAATTAAAATTCTTTATTTGTACACACTCTCACACATTTCCGATAATTTGGCGCATGTGTGGTTGTTCACTTAAGGGAGGGTAGTGTACCACACGTGAAGGACAGGAAGTGCGACCAGCGCGCGTGGGCGTGGATCGTTAGTTCATCGGAAGTAGTACTCCCTTTGTACATTAAATAAAGAGTTTCATTTCGTACTTACACAATTTAAAATGATTGTTATGGAGAGAATAAGAAAACCACTCCACTATATATTAGTCGTATACACACGAGAGTACTATATGGACGCAGCTTCATTGACTTAGTGCACCTGCCTTTGGGTTTATGACAGGTGGGGCCAAAATGTGGCTGGCTCACCTGTCATACAGCCAAAAGCAGATGGAGTGAAGGCACCGGAGCTCAGTCCGTACTACATTAGTATATATATAAGCGGGAGCCTCAGCGCTTGTTCGCTAGGGTTTGCACTCTCCACACGCTCGCCGCAATACATATATGTTACACGCTGGAGGCTCAGCGTTCATTTGCTAGGGTTTGCTATATTCACAGTCTCTCACCCTCTCTTCACCAGATCTAAACAAGACTGTGTTAGCCTCTTGTCTCTCTCCCCCCTCACAGCTGGTGAAGGAGGCGTCCGTATCCTGTCGCACCGGGAAGGGGAGGAGGTGCAGCGTTAACTCTATCGCCTTCGGCGAGGGAGGCAATCCACTGTCGGCTGCGCTGTTCTCTTTCACCCTGCGCCTATGCGGGAGGGCCACTGACCCCTTCTTCCTCGCTGCCGTATGTAGTGTGGGCAGATCCGGCCTCCCGCCGCATGCCTTGCCACATCCCGACGACCCTAAGGTATAAGTTTCTTTGAAACCGTCGTTGCTCTAGCTGCATGTGGATCTGTTTCGATCTGTAGTCGAATCTAGGTCTTGGTTCAAAGAGGAAAGAAAGGTGCGGTGGGGTGGAGCATGAATCTAGGACGTGGTTCAATGAGGAAAGGAGGGAGGAAAAGTAGTATAGACTGGCTATCCAGCCGCTTTGTTGGTCGAAAAGGGAAAAAGGGGGTAACCTAGTACACACATCTATAAGGAACCGATCTCTTTGTTGAAAAGGGAAAGAAACTGGGGGGGTCGAGTAGTTTGTGCAGGACTAGATTTGCTGCCCTCACATAGGAAAAAAGTTCAAAGAGAACAAATATGGGACCAACACAGATATGCTGCTTGGCTACATACTCTGCATCACCCATTTATACGTGTGGACGCACATGGTGCTAGCATGTCCCATACAGCTATTTTGCTGTTGTTAATCTAAGAATGCCGCCGGAAAATTGAAGCAATGCCATTGTTAAAAGTAAATTACATTTTTTAACGAATGTTGTTTCAAGAGAGTGTCTCTGTTAATATGAATCAATGCTACCGTTTTAGAAATGCTACTATCCTACTTTGTTTTCCATCCTAGATAAGTTAGATGCTTCTTTCTGTCACCGTTTGTTTCATCCTCCTTTATCGGCAAGTAATTGTTTCCTTTTTTTGCCTTTGTTAAAATAGGGGTATCGATTCAACTTGTTGCTATTGCGACATTTTGCTTCGCTACTCGAAACACTTATATTTTAAGAGTGTTTTGTGCAGTTCAACTTGAATGTCACACCGGTGACTTTGCTTAATTTTGGTGGAACTGCACAAAAGGAGATCGAGATTTGTTTCCAGTGTTCCTGTCGAGTTGTTTCAAATCTTGGTCTCAACCACATGATATCTATTCAACTTGTTGCTATTGCGACATTTTGCTTCGCTACGCGAAACACTTTGCTTGATTTCAGTGCAACTGGACAAAATGAGATTGGATTTCCTATTCGTGTTAGCAGATTCGTATTTTATCCCGGTGTTCTCATGAAACGTTAGTACATGCCTTCATCCACATGATTGTGCAGTGTGCTTTGAGATGTTGTGCTACTTGTATTGGTACTGTTTTAAATAAATGTTGAATTGAAGCTATTGTATTGCTGTCTTTTCCCATTAAGTAGTGAACAAAAATGGGACCAACCCAGACATGATGCTTGTTGCATTGTTACAACAAACTCTGCATCACCCCCTTTATAAGTATATGGAAGCACATATTGTTGTTGCGCCCACTCTCTCCTGGAACTGTTTATGCTTTTCGTTAATCTAATGCCGCTGGTAAAATTAAGCAATGCCACTCTCAGAATTAATTAACTACCGAATCTTAGTTCAAAACTGCAACACTTGTTAGGAATGTACTATCCTGCTTTGTAGTTCTTTCTACATGTTTAACCAAGGTATTGTTAAGATAATGTCTCTTTAAAAATGAATCAGTTGCATTGTTTTAGGAATGGTACTTTTCTTCTTTGTCATTCTTTATAGATGTTGAACCAAGGCATTGTTAAGATAATGTCTCAGTCAATATGAATGAATCACACTGACGGAGAATTGCTCCTCTCCTGCTTTGTTTCCCATTAAGACAAGTCATCAACCGTTATTTCTTAGTAGTTGTTTCCCTTATACCTATTGTTTCTTACAGGGATATCAAAATTAAAGCTCGGTTTTATTCCGACTTTGATTTTAGTTGAACTGCACAAAAGGGGCCAATGTGTCCAAGGCAAACTGCTGCGTTACTGGGTCCAGTTGGTCATTCCACTTTGCAGAAAGAAGCAGTCACTGGATGCGGTACATTACAGAAGGAATGACCGAGAAGCTTTATAGAGTATTATTAGACACCGGTGACATGACTAGTCTGCAGAGACCATTGGCAATTTAACAACACGTGGAGTGCCCCGGACAAAAAGTGCCCAAACAAGTACAAGAAGCTAAGACAGGACACGATCATAGGCATTACATATTTTGAATGGGAAAATCTTGTCAAAGTTTAATCATTGATGTTAGCAAGAAGACGTTAGTTTAATATATTGGAATTGGAAAACCTTGTCAAAATTTGCTCATTGATGTTAGCAAGAAGACGTTAGTTTAATATATTGGAATTGGAAAACCTTGTCAAAATTTGCTCATTGATGTTAGCCAGAAGACATGCATTTGATATTTTTGAGTGGGACGCCCTTGCTGTGAGCAGCGTCGAGTGTTTTTTCCTATTCCCGTGCTCAGTTTAGAAGTAAATAGTTACTCTGCTGAGATATTCCTGTGTTAAGAGTTTGTTCTGAATATTGTCTATGTAATTCCAGGCCTTGTGTTTGATTGCAAAGTTGAGCTTGGAATGTTGTGGCATGCGGCATCACGAGCTGTTCACCGTGCCTCCTGAGAATAATGCTTCATATTGTTTTGCATGTCAACCTAATGCCAGTGATTTTCTTGTTAAGAAGATCATCCTCTTCTGTTGTTTCCGTGCGTAAGAAGTTCATCGTCTGATGTTTCATTCATAGCCTATACAACATGTCGGGTAGGTTAGACGTGAAACCATATGATCTTCCGACCAACTCATGATATTAGGCCATGATTGGATCGTCGTTTTCGAACCAAAACCGCTTGTAAAACTGACGCTTGTAAATTAAAGCAGATGGTCTCGGGCGAAGGCGCTTGGTTGGTCGATTTCGACTAGTAAAATATCGGAAGTACTTCACACACGATAAAAACGTTGAACGACACTCGGACGATTGCTAATCCAGCCGTTAGCTACTGTTTCAGCCTTGCCCATGGATGGCATGATACGCACGTCGTGCATGTATCGTCTGGTAATGTCGTCCATATAGCAATGCTCGTAAAATATACACTGGTCTCTCAAATTACACGCATAACCCGCCGGTTTTACTTACAGACCTCGGGCCTTCCGATGACAAGTAAATTACACTTGTATGTTAATACAGGTTTGAAATAAACCAGAGCTCCCAAGCGCGGCCTTACCGTTTCATGCCGTCTCAGTTTCTCAAAGGTGCTCATAGGTGTCCGATGATCCTGGCTTCCTGAATGAGCAGCGGGCACTGTAGCAGACCTCCGTAGGGCCCGCGAGGCCCTCTCCGTTGTCCTTCAAGTTGTTGCGCTCGCCGTGGCGCCGAGCATTGTTAACATGGTCAACGAACATGAGGATTCAGGAGATGACTTTATTTTGACTGGATGACACTAGGGACCCACTAGGGCCATAGCCGTACGTACGCAAGTGCCTCCTTATTATGTACAACTATATATTTTCTGCTTTCTCCTGGTTTCCTGACATCACGGTCCCACACCATTGTCAACCTATGTAGTCAATATAAACAAGAGAATTGCACAAGGTGCGGCCGACAGCTGGGACCAAGCAGCTCGAGCAGTATTTGTGTTTTTGAGGCATGAGCACTGCAGAGTTTTTCTTGGTGATGATTTCGTTGTTGTTCAGAGGAGAGTAGGGTATTAACTGGGCAGTCTGTGGCCCATCTAGCCCAGGCCAGATATCCAGCCCAGATACTACTTTTTTCAAGATGAAAATGGCTAGCCCAGCTATACGTCTTTTTGAGGAATACCCAGGCAATGTCAACTTGTTATTCTCCGCCCTGCTGTGCTGCAAATCTTTCCTAGGAGGGATTCATTAGGCTTAACAGGAAAATGGGCTTTAAAAATAATAAATGGGATGTAATTATAAAAATTGGGCAGTAACTATAAAAAATGCACCAAACACGAAATTAGTTTATAAAATATTATTTATGGATTTTGAAAATCTTAAATTTTCATTGTTGCACGCGCAATGTTTCGTTGGATTTTTACGTAATACAAATTTATATTTAATCTGAAAAGAAATTTCGGGATAAAAATATTTCGGATCCCATAAAATGTGGGAAATTTTATTGAATTATGTCTTCAACGGTTGGTTGAAATTATTAATTGTTGTCCTAGCTAGAAAATGGGTTGTACTTTTAACAAACTGTAAATGGGCTGTTGTAAATTCCATTAGAATTCAAAAATGGTCTGTACATTCTTACAAAACGCAAATGGGCTATAAGTTCTCTGCGACACACTTGTGGGCCTACTATGTGACACGTCCCCTAAAAAAATAAGTTGATGCGTATGCAAGGCTTTGTCAACTTATTATAGTCAACACACGGTTCTAGCAGTAGTGGCCGTTGGATGTCTATCCAACGGATGTCGTGCTTCTTCTTCAATCTCGGATATTCTTAGCTTCGGCCGTCCAAAAAAGATTCCTTCCCCTGACATCTGGGGCGCACCGTTTTGGAGGCTGACCTGTGGGCCTACTAAGTTGGAGCGTACCAAGGGCTTTGTCAACTTAGTCAATATAAACGATTCTAGCTTCAGTGACCGTACGATGTCCATCCAACGGCCGTAGTGCTTCTTCAACCTCTGGTCTTCTTGGTCCAGCCACCAAAAGCAGCGCCGGTCGTGCCGCCTGCTCCTACCTCTCGTGGCCGGCTGTGCTGCTGCGGAGGCTTCACCGCCCCCATACTACTCCCACCGCTGGCCAGGCCATCCCTCCACTCACCCACACCCCCTGTTATTCTGCGGCAACGGCAGCCTCAAACCGCAGCCGAACCAGTGAACCCTCGTACTCCTCTCCGCGCGGGCTTCCACTACTGCGTCTTCCCCGGCTCCGCGTCGTCCCTTCCTAGGCGTCACCGTCGTCCACCGCCCTAGTGCTCTCGGCGCGGCGTGGTCAACGTGGTCAACGACCGACTTCCATCGGAAGAGTACTATACGTGGAGAGGCTGACAGCTGGGTCCACGGCGGCCGCAAGGAAGTGCCTCCTTATTACGCGCAAAATAATTATTCCTCCACCTGACAGCAGGGACCCACCGGACGGGCCACCTTATTTCGCGAATAAAATGTTTCCCCCCTGACTGCTAGTACCCACCGGACGGGCCATCGTATTTCACGAAAAAACGTTCCCCCCGCTGTCAGCTCGGACCCACCGGAAGTGCCTCTTTATTATGCACAAAAAAATGAATACTCCCCCTGCTAGCTGGGACTCACCTTGGTGGGAAGCTGACTTGCGGGCCTACTAAGTTGACGGGGACAGAGGGCCTTGTCAACTTAGTCAATATGAAATATTCTAGCTCCAGTGACCGTACGATGTCCATCCAACGGCCGTAGTGCTTCTTCAACCTCTGGTCTTCTTGCTCCAGCCGCCCAAAGCAGCGTCGGTCGTGCCGCCTGCTCCTGCCTCCCGTGGCCGGCTGTGCTGCCGCGGAGGCCTCACTGCCTCCATACTACTCCCACCGCTGGCCAGGCCATCCCTCCACTCCACTCACCCACACCCCCTGTTATTCTGCGGTGACGGCAGCGCAGCCGAACCAGTGAACCCTCGTACTCCTCTCCGCGTGGGCATCCACTGTCGCGTCTTCCCCCGCTCCGTGTCGTCCCCTTCCTAGGCCTCGCCATCGTCCACCGCTGTGGTGCTCTCAGTGCGGCGTGGTCAATGTGGTCAACGACCGAATTCCATCAGAAGAATACTATACGTGAAGAGGCTGACAGCTGGGTCCACGGGAGCCGCAAGGAAGTGCCTCCTTATTATGCAGAAAATAATTATTCCTCCACCTGACAGCAGGGACCCACCGGATGGGCCACAATTATTTCGCGAAAAAACATTTGCCCCTGACAGCTGGGACCCACCCGACGGGCCACCGTATTTCACGAAAAAAACATTCCCCCTGCTGTCAGCTCGGACCCACCGGAAGTGCCTCCTTATTACGCACAAAAAAATGAATACCCCCTGCTAGCTGGGACCCACCTTGGTGGGAGGCTGACTTGTGGGCCTACTAAGTTGACGGGGACGAAGGGCTTTGTAAACTTAGTCAATATAAACGATTCTAGCTCCAGTGACCGTACGATGTCCATCCAACGGCCGTAGTGCTTCTTCAACCTCTGGTCTTCTTGCTCCAGCCGCCCAAAGCAGCGCCGGTCCTGCCGCATGCTCCTGCTTCCCGTGGCCGGATGTGCTGCCGCGGAGGCCTCACCGCCCCCTACTATTCCCACCGCTGGCCAAGCCCTGCGGCGATGGTAGCCTCACACCGCAGCCGAACCAGTGAAGCCTCGTACTCCTCTCCGCGCTGGCTTCCACTGCCGCGTCTTCCCCGGCTCCCTGTCGTCCCCTTCCTAGGCCTCGCCGTCGTCCACCGCTCTGGTGCTCTCAACACGGCGTGGTCAACGTGGTCAAGGAACGACTTCCATCAGACGTGGACTATATGTGGAGAGGCTGACAGCTAGGTCCACGGCCGCAGCAAGGAAGTGCCTCCTTATTACGCGGAAAATAATTATTCCTCCACCTGACAGCGGGGACCCACCAGACGGGCCATAGTATTTTGCGAAAAAAACATTTCCCCCCTGACTGCTGGGACCCACCAGCTGCACCTTCGCACGCAAGGAAGTGCGTCCAGGCAAAAAAAACGATTCGCCCCCTGACTGCTGGGACCCACCAGCTACATCTTCGCACGCAAGGAAGTGCGTCCGAAAATAAAAACAATTCACCCCCCTGACTGCTGGGACCCACCAGCTACATCTTCGCATGCAAGGAAGTGTGTCTGTGCAAAAAAAATGATTCGCCCCCTGACTGCTGGGACCCACCAGCTACATCTTCGCAGGCAAGGAAGTGCCTGACAGTCGGGACCCACCTGGTCAAAGCGTACGCACCGTTGTCATTCTAGTCGCGAACGTGTACGTACATATATACTGGTGGATGTAGAGGCGCGCACATGTCGTAGTAGAGGCATGCACGTAGCATGTACACGTACGTACAGTGGTGAGGGTGCAAGAAAGAAAATACGGTCACGTATGTACATACGGGCAGGGTCTCTAACGCCTATCGCGCATACGTACATGGCTGGGTCAGAACGGAGAAACAACGTCGTCGTCGTGTTCATGGGGAGCCAACTGGCTGGGTCGGAACGGAATGCATGGTCATGTTCATCGGGAGGGCTAGGACGGAACAGGCGATGGAAACGAGGCCTAGTGTATTGCACAACGGAAGAAACGGCCTTGTGTTCGACCGGCCACGTTCGAAACGGGGTCCTGTTGATCGGGAGGGGCCTGGCGTACCACAAAACGGAGGAAATGGACCTCCTACGGTCGAAACGGTGGTCCTGTTGATCGGGAGGGGTGTGGCGTACCGCAAAACAGAGGAAACGGACCTCCTACGGTCGAAACGGGGGTCCTATTGATCGGGAGGGGTGTGGCGTACCGCAAAACGAACGAAACA
>NC_041389.1:322463778-322478516 GCF_002162155.2 Triticum dicoccoides
CGATCGGCTTCAGTTAGCAGCAGTAGCAAAGGAATCGCTCCATCGGGTTTAGTTAACAACCATCGATCGATCGCTCAGGTTCAGTAACGCGTAGCTTGCAGTGCAATCACTCGGGTTCAGTAACGCGTAGCTTGCAGTGCAATCGCTCGGGTTCAGTTAGAGCCCAACGCCTCGCTCGGGTTCAGTTAGAGCCAATGCCTCGCACACACGTGCGTACGCACGAGAGAAACGCGCATCGCTCGGCCCTCGACCTCCCACCGTAACCGGCAACTCCCCGAAATTTTCCTCCCCCTCGCTTCTACCATGGGTTTTTCCGTCATGGACGGGCTAAAGAATGTCATGCAGCTGCGTCTCCGGCCCGCCCAGGATGAAAAGCCTATTTTTGTCATAGAAGTAGGAGCCCCCCACATCTATGATGATACCGGGTTTTGTCACAATTATCGTCATAGAAGTGTCATATGTATGACAAAAAAAATTCGTTCGGCCCAAAATGTCACGGATGTGTCTTTTTTTTGTAGTGTTCGAGAGTCAAGTCGAGTTGTCGCCAACCGCAACCGAGATAGGCGCAATCAAGAGGAAGCACTTCATGAAGAAATTCAAGAGCGAAACTGCCAAGGAAGAGTGCATCGTCAAGCTCCTCAAGATCCTCCACAAGCTCGACAAGCTCCTCCACAATCTCAAGTTCACCAAGAGCATGGTGACTATGCAAATCCTCCACGCCAAGAGCAATATGAGGTTGACAATCCTCCACGTCAAGGGCATCATCATCACCCTCGACCCCAACACAATGAAGAGCAACGCTATGGCAAGCTCAAGCTCACCATGCCCAAGTTCAACGGAAGCAATGATCCCGAAGAATACCTTTCATGGGCATTGAAGGTCGACAAGATCTTTCATTTGCACAACTATGAAGAAGAGAAGAAGATCGCTATGTCATCACTTGAGTTCCAAGACTATGTGCTCATATGGTGGGAACAAGTCCTTGAGCGTCGAGAAGCAAGAGGCGAACCACCCATCACCACTTGGGATCAAATGAAGGATGTCATGCGAGCACGCTTCGTGCCAACATACTACAACCGCGACCTCTTCAAGAAACTCCAACTCCACAAACAAGGAACAAAGAGCGTTGAATAATACTACAAGGAAATGGAGATTGCCATGATAAGAGCCAATGTCACAGAAGATGATGAGCAAACTATGGCCCGTTTTTTGAATGGACTCAACCATCCCATCAAGAAGATTGCGGACTTCCAACCCTACTCCAACCTCATTGATCTCGTGCATCAAGCTACCAAAGCGGAACGTCAAGTGCAAGATGACTTCAAGTACGCTAAGTACTCTTCGAAAAGCTACGGCTTCTCCAACACCCAAGCTTCAATGACTCCAACAACTTCTACCTCAACCAAGACACCTACAAGCAACGGCGACAAGTCGAGTTATATGAAAAATTCGACCCCCTCAAGTCGTCCTCCTACTACAAGCAACTTCAAGCCGCAAGCTTCATCATCTACTCCAACTGATGAGACCATCAAGACAAGTTCCATCAAGTGTTTCACATGCGGCTGTCGAGGCCACAAGTCTTTTGAGTGTACCAACAAGCACACCATGATCCTCAACGATGACGGAACCTATGACTCCATGTGTGAAGAGGAAATGGAAACCCTTGAGCAAATGGCTATGCACCGACGCGTAAACGAAGATGAAGATGATCAAGTCTTTTGTGATGATGATTGAGCCCCACTCTCGTAGTCTCCAAAGTCTTGACTCTTCAACATCAACAAGACGAAGACCAAAGATGCCATATCTTCCACATCAAGGCCAGCATCTGTCGGATTGTGGGATCCGCAAACCCTTGAGAGGTTCGAACTCTAGGGTGTGTGCGGAGATCTCAACCTACCCAACCTGCCTACTCGCGATCCTCCTAAGCATAGCGTGTCAAGCTCAAAGAGACAAAGGGACACACCAGTTTATACTGGTTCGGGCCATCATTGTTGTGTGATACCCTAGTCCAGTGTGGTGTGGTGGATTGCCTCGTAGGGCTGAGGATGAACTAGTACAGTGGATGTACAAGCCTCAGGAGGTGAGGTGTTCTTGGGCTGGTGTGGTGTATGCTAGCTCTAATTGTTCTAATTTCGTCCCCCTCCTATGGTGGTGGCTTGTCTTATTTATAGTGGCCTTTGTCCTCTTCCCAAATATGAGCGGGAAGGGATTCCACAATGGCCAGCTTTGAAAGGGGACAAGTAGTACAGTCTATCCTGACAAAAGTAGTCTTCGCGTGCGAAAAGCCTCTGGTTGTGACGCTGTGGTGGGCTCGCCGATGACCTCCGTCCTGCCGTCGTGGCGGTCTTGGTCTCGCTGCACCAAAATGGAAACCTTTGGCTAATTCCTCAGGACTCCGCGCCTGTATCCTGCTTCCTTTGCAGCGAAGAGGAAACCTGCGCTCTACGCCCACCTGGCCTTGGTTGTCATGGCTCACATCAGCTGAGCCTCGTGAGGTAACCAGCATAGAACTCTCCGCCCCTCAGGAGCCAGCCCGAGGAGGCCGATTCCTTCAGGAGTCTTGGCGTCACCTGCCTCGCGAGGCTTGGCCCCTCGCAAGGGTCTCGTGCTACTGATGTTGAAGCTGGGCCATACCAGGCCGTCGATGAAGGCACGTGGTGGGCCGCAGGCAGGCAGGGATGGATACCCCCGAATCCAGGACGCCGACAGTAGCCCCCGAGCCCAAGGCACGCTCGGACTTGGCTTCCAGGCGAAGCCTAAGGGCAAGTGCGAAGCGCCGCGGGCCCTAACCGCCCGCGGCCTTGATGACGCGTGGCGATTGACGGGACGTGGGTGACTCCGCTTCCCCACGCTGCCTCGACAACTGTTCGACTTGACAACTGCATGCTTCATGTAGAGAAAATCATCATTACTGGAGATCGTGGGAGACCGACGATTTACCTGCTTCCAGCTATAAATGTACGGGCTGCTGGAGCCCCTGCCCATCTTGCTTTCGTCTTGCTTCCGCCCGCTTCTCTTCTTCTCCATCTTGCCCCCATGGCGCCGATCAGAAGGTATTCTGCGGCTGAGAAGGGGAAGGCCCCTCGGGAGGAGCCCGATCCTCTCCCGCCGAAGAAATAGCTCCGCCTTCCTCATGAAGTTCGTGCGGGGCGAGAGGTGACCATGCCTTGGCAATCGAGGACTCCACCTGGCTTCCCTCTACCCATGCACGCTCGCGCTCAGGACGAAGGAGTGCGCCGACGAGAGACGCCTGACGAAGGTGGCAGGGCCGCCATTGCCCTGCCGCCCGCACCACGGACCCATACTGAGGATATCTCGCGCAATTTTGTGGTGTGGGCGGTGATGCCCCCCGACACCTGGATCCGACTTCCGTGGTTCTTCACCAGCGAGCTGCCTCCGAGGGGGCCGGTCAAGCTGTGGCTGTAGCACACTGGGTGCCGCAACCCGGCAACCAGAGCCGAAGTCGAGGTGGTGCCACTCGGGGACGTATTCATGACTTGAGGATGGGGTGAGATTGTCCGGCCTTGCTGCGTAGAGGGAGCCCTGGCAATCCACTTCGAGTACGATGGCACGGCCAGCCTGTCCTTCAAGATCTTCAACGAGGAGGGCGAACGACTGGAGTGCTGCCCCAGAGGAGGCAGCTCGAGGGACGCTGCAGCGGGCGCTAGACCTGCTGTTGTCCCCTTCGGTGCTTAATCCAGCAGCAGTGGCAACTCCTGGGAATCCAGCGACTCTCTTGAGCCCAGTGATTCTATGGAGTCGAGCAAAGACAGCTACATGCCGCCGAGCTCCCGCCGAGGCCGCATCGCGGCTGCGGCTGCCGCCCGGTGTCGTCGGTGATACTGTAGGGCCTTGTAGTTTCTTTTCATAATGGATTGGAATGCACTTAATAGTAATGTTGTCTCTTTTGATTCCTTGATGGATACGCGTATTCCACTTCGGCTAGGTTCCTCCCTTTTCTTTTCCCTAGACAGCATGGCGCTCTACGCTGACAGGACCCAGTCCCCAGGCAGGCTTCAGCAGTAGCTAGTATGCCACGTCGCGATGCCGTGGTCAAGGCTAGGAGGTGAGCGGCCCAGGGTCCGGTAAGAGCTCGTGAGACGCGATGCTCACGAGGTCCCCTTTGGCATGCAAGCAGCTGCACAGGAAATTGAAAAGGGGATTAGAACTGCCAAAGTGGAACTGCGAGGCGGTGCGTACGGGGAGCGAAACTGGGCTATAACAAGTCGAGACTTATATGTTTGGTGTCTAGATTCATTAGGGAGATGACGCTTGCCCTCGCGCCTGCAATATCGCTGGGCGCATCTCTCCTTGGCCACCTTCTTGCCTCGCTCGCCCAGGTGCTCTGCGTCCTCGGGACCCGGCCCTCGAGCGAGCTCAGCCGGCGCTAGTATGCCCGGTCGCGAGGCTGTGGTCAAGGCCAGGGGGTGAGGGCTGGAGAGCCAGTTCGAGCTCCCGAGACGCGGTGCTTGGGAGGCCCCCCTTTAATGCTCAATCCCATGGTCTTTACATGCCCTTCCTATTCCTTATCAACCTTGGGAAGACATTAGCATGGACTTTGTACTTGGTTTGCCTAGAACTCAAAATGGAAAGGATTCCGTGTTTCTTGTTGTGGACCGATTCTCTAAGATGGCTCATTTTATCCCATGCAACAAGATAGACGGTGCTTCACATATTGCAAATCTTTTTTGTAGGGAAATCTTGCGCCTCCATGGAGTGCCAAAGACGATTGTCTCGGACCGCGACGTCAAGTTCTTGAGTTACTTTTGGAAGACTCTATGCGCCAAGCTCGGAATCAAGCTCTTGTTCTCTTCGGCATACCATCCTCGAACCAACGACCAAATGGAGGTGACAAACCAAACACTCTCCACTCTACTACGCGTGTTGATCAAGAGGAACATCAAGGAGTGGGAGGAGTGCCTACCAATCATCGAGTACGCCTACAACCATGCAAGACATTTGACTACCGGCAAGTCCCCCTTCGAGGTCGTCTATGGTTTCAACCCATTGTCCCCATTGGACATTCTTCCTCTACCACTACAAGAGCGCACCAACGTGGACGCGAGTGCACGAGCAAGCTACCTCAAGAAGCTACCTCGAGCACCAAGTACAACAACTCGCGACCAAGCTCAACATCAACAAGGAACCCATGATATTCAACATCAGAGATCTTGTGTGGCTACACCTTCGCAAGGAACGCTTCCCCAATGAACGCAAGTGCAAACTTCTACCCCGAGCCGATGGACCCTTCAAGGTGCTAGCACGCTACAACAACAAAGCTTATAAGATCGACCTCCCAAAAGACAAGTACAATGTGAGCGACATCTTCAATGTCAACGACCTCTCTACATACCATGGTGATGAAGCTTTCGATCCGAGGTCGGATCTTTCCTAGGGGGGGGGTGGGGATGATGCGGAGCATCCTACGATCATCCCCATGGACGTATATACATCTCCCATGACACCACTTGGACTAATGACAAGAGCTCGAGCAAAGGCTATCTAAGGTAAGGTGAACTGGCTCCTCTTCTAACTCCCACTTTATACACATGAGACATGGCCACTACCTCTAGCGGAAACACTATGTGTGATCAGGTACTTGGAAGAAGGCCACGGAACAGCTACATCCAATGGACAAGACGGCGAGGACACCGAGTACGAAGGACAAGAAGAAGAGCTACCGAGGAAGCTCCAGCGAGCGGATGTCCGCCCAGGACCGGACGTCCGGCGCCTGATGCTCCAGCCAGCGGACGTCCGACCAGGACCGGACGTCCGGCGATTGAAGGCCCAGCCGACCCAAGTCCCAGCCGATGAGAGCTACAGCGAGCGGACCACCGGCCCCCTCCGGACGACCGGCAATACTGCCCAGCGAGCGGACATCCAGCCCGCACTGGACGACCGGTAAGTCCACACCTGAAGTGTTTCACCGAAAGACCGAAGCAACCGGACGGCCGGCGACCGAACAACCGGCCACCTCCGGACATCCGGCACAACATTCATAGAACGTAACTAGCGAAAGTTTGAGCCCTACCGGACCTCCGTGAGCGACCAGACAACCGGCAGAGACCGGACGTCCGCTGATTGTGTGTGCGCAGCAAAGTGTTCTTGAGGGTACACAGGAATTTCATCTAGTCACTTTCATCATGTTGGCTTAATTCATGTTCGGTACTTTGATAATTTGATATGTGGGTGGACCGGTGGTTAGGTGTTGTTCTTACTTGAACAAACCTCTTACTTATGATTAACCCTCTCACAAGCATCCGCAACTACGAGAAAAGTATTAAGAATAAAGGGTTTTTATCAGTTTTGCCACCGGTTGTATAACACTACTCAGTTTTGCCACTAAAAATTTTGACTACTCAAAAATGCCATTGTTCTGTTGGACACAACCTCAAAAAGACCATTTTTCACCGTAGTCGTCAGGTCAATGGACGTTAACTGAAGGTAGATGACGAAAATACCCTTATCCCATTTGTCAACTCCCCTTTCTCTCTCTTTTGGCTTGTGGGCCCATCTGTCAGGGGCGCATGAAAAGAGAAAATGAAAATTGGCAGTTCGGGGCTTCGAACCCAAAACCACGGCATGCACGGCGCGAGAGCGAACCAGCTGAGCTAGAGAACAATTGTAATGTGAAAGGAGATACATCCGTTATATCGTGCAGATGGAGAGGCAGCCGTGAAGCTAGCGTAGGAGCAATGCACGCGCAGGGTTTTGAACGTGCTGCTACATCTACGTACTACATGCGGCGTCAGAAACTACAGCTGGCTGGCTGAAGCACTCTTGTAACCGAAAGGGGCCTGCAGACTGCAGTGCAGGTGATATACAGTACTATATAGTGCATGATTCGGAAATAAACGTGACATGACTGACAGCAGGTGCTCGTGGCCACCATGCAACTGTTTTTTTCTGAGAGCTGATATAACAGAGTCGCCATCTGCATGGGCCACCCAGGCATGCACGGGACGGATGGTACAAAGTATGTGAGGTATCTCCTTTCACATTAGAAAATTTCTGTAGCTCAGCTAGTCCGCTCTCGCGTCGTGCAGGCTGTGGTTTTGGGTTCGAAGCCCCGAACTGCCAATTTTCATTTTCTCTTTTCTGCGCCCATGACAGATGGGCCCACAAGTCAAAAGAGAGAGAAAGGGGAGTTAACAAATGGATAAGGGTATTTTCGTCATCTACCTTCGGTCAACGTCCATTGACCTGACGACTATGGTGAAAATGGTCTTTTTGAGGTTGTGTCCAACAGAACAATGGCATTTTTGAGTAGTCAAAAATTTTAGTGGCAAAACTGACTAGTGTTATACAACCGGTGGCAAAACTGATAAAAACCCAAGAATAAATTCCAACCATAGCATTAAACTTTTGGATCCAATTGGTCCCTTACGAAATAGCGCATAAACTAGGGTTTAAGCTTATGTCACTCTCGCAACCCACCATCTAATAACTACAACACAATGCATTCCCTTAAGCCCAAATATGCTGAAGTTTCATGTAGTCTACGTTCACGTGACACCACTAAGAGAATGGCAACATACATATCATGAAAATATCAAACACATATCAAGTTCACATGATTACTTGCAACATGATTTCTACTTTGACCTCAAGAACGAAAGTAACTACTCACAAATGATAAACATGCTCAAGATCAGAGGGGTATTAAACAGAATAATGGATCTGGACATATAATCTATGTGATCCCATTCATCAAATGACAACACATGTCTATGGTTAGGAAAATTAACCATCTTTTATTAATGAGCTAGTCAAGTAGAGGCATACTCGGGAGATGGTGTTTTGTCTATGTATCCACACATGTATCAAGTTTCTAGTTAATACAATTCTAGCATGAATAATAGGCATTTATCATGATATAAGGAAATATTAAATAACAACTTTATTATTGCCTCTAGGGCATATTTCTTTCAGTCTCCCACTTGAACTAGAGTCAATAATTTAGTTCACATCGCCATGTGATTTAGCACCAATAGTTGACATCTGTATGTGATTAACACCCATAGTTCACATTGCCATGTGACCAACACCCCAAGGGTTTGCTAGAGTCAATAATCTAGTTCACATCACTATGTGATTAACACCCAAAGAGTACTAAGGTGTGATCATGTTTTGCTTGTGAGAGAAGTTTAGTCAATGGGTCTGCCACATTCAGAGCCATATGTATTTTGCAAAATTTCTATGTCTACAATGCTCTGCATGTAGCTACTCTAGCTAATTGCTCCCACTTTCAATGTGAATCTAGATTGAGACTCAGAGTCATCCAGATCGTTGTGAAAGCTTGCATCGATGTAACTCTTTACGACAAACTCTTTATCACCTCCATAACCGAGAAATATTTCCTTAGTCCTCTTAGGTAACTAAGGATAACTTTGACCATTGTCCAGTGATCCACTCCTGGACCACTATCGTACCCCCTTTCCAAACTCATGATAAGGTACACAATAGGTCTAGTACACAACATAGCATACTTTATAGAACCTATGGTTGAGGCGTAGGGAATGCCTTTCATTCTCTTTCTGTTTTCTGCTGTAGTCGGGTTTTGAGTCTTACTCAACTTTACACTATACAATACAGGCTAGAACTCCTTCTTTGACTGATCCATTTTGAACTCCTTCAAAATCTTGTCAAGGTGTAGATCTGTGTCGATCTATCTGTGTAGATCTTGATGCCCAATACATAAGTAGCTTTACTGAGAATTTTGAACTCCTTCCTATTAAGCATCTCGATCTATCTGTGTAGATCTTGATGCCCAATACATAAGTAGCTTTACCGATGTCTTTTATTGAAAAATTCTTATTCAAATATCCTTTTATGCTATCCAGAAATTCTATATCATTTCCAATCAACAATATGTCATCCACATATAATATCAGAAATGCTACAGAGCTCCTACTCACTTTCTTGTAAATACAGGCTTCACCATAAGTCTGTATGAAACCATATGCTTTGATCACCTTATCAAAGCGTATATTCCAACTCCGATATGCTTGCACCAATCCATAAATGGATCGCTGGAGCTTGCACACTTTGTTAGCACCTTTAGGATTGACAAAACCTTTTGGTTGCATCATATACAACTCTTCTTTAATATCCATTAAGGAATGCCGTTTTTGACATCCATTTGCCAGATTTCATAATCATAAAATGTGGCAATTGTTAACATGATTCGGACATACTTAAGCATCTCTACGGGTGAGAAAGTCTCATCGTAGTCAACTCCTTGAACTTTGTCGAAAACCTTTTGCGACAATTCCAGCTTTGTAGATAGTGACATTACCTCATCAAGTTCTACTTTCCTCGCACTCACTTCTTTCGAGAGAAACTCCTTCTCTAGAAAGGTTCCATTCTTGTCAACAAATATATTGCCTTCGGATCTGTGGTAGAAGGTGAACCCAATTTTTTCCTTAGGGTATCCTATGAAGACGCACTTCTCCGATTTGGGTTCGAGCTTATTAGGCTGAAGCCTTTTGACATAAGTGTCGCAATGGCAAACTTTAAGAAACGACAGCTTAGGTTTATTGCCAAACCACAGTTCATATGGTATCGTCTCAACGGATTTAGATGGTGCCCTATTTAATGTGAATACAGCTGCCTCTAATGCATAACCCCAAAATGATAGTGGTAAATCGGTAAGAAACATCATAGATCACACCATATCTAATAAAGTACGGTTACGACATTCAGACACACCATTACGCTGTGGTGTTCCAAGTGGCGTTAGTTGAAAAACTATTCCACATTGTTTTAAATGAAGGCCAAACTCGTAACTAAAATATTCGCCTCCGCGATCAAATTGTAGAAACTTTATTTTTTGTTACGACGATTCTCCACTTCGTTCTCAAATTCTTTGAACTTTTCAAATGTTTCGGACTTGTGTTTCATTAAGTAGATATACCCATATCTGCCGAAATCATAAGTGAAGGTCAGAAAATAACGATACCCACCGCGAGCCTCAACACTCATTGGACCACATACATAAGTATGTATTATTTCCAGTAAGTCATTGGCTCGCTCCATAGTTCCGAAGAATGGAGTTTTAGTCATCTTGCCCATGCGGCATGGTTCACAATTATCAAATGATTCATAATCAAGTGATCCCAAAAGTCCATCTGCATGGAGTTTCTTCATGCGCTTTACACCGATATGACCTAAACAGCAGTCCCACAAATAACTCACACTATCATTATCAACTTTGCATCTTTTGGCATCAATATTATGAATATGTGTATCATCACGATCGAGATTCAATAAACCATTAACATTGGGTGTATGACCATAGAAGGTTTTATTCACGTAAACATAATAACAATTACTCTCTGTCTTAAATGAAATAACCATACTGCAATAAACATGATCTAATCATATTCATGCTCAACGCAAACACCAAATAACATTTATTTAGGTTCAACACTAATCCCGAAAGTATAGGGAGTGTGCGATGATGATCATATCAATCTTGGAACCACTTCCAACACACATCGCCACTTCACCCTCAACTAGTCACTATTTATTCTGCAACTCCTGTTTCAAGTTACTAATCTTAGCAACCGAACAGGTATCAAATACCTAGGCGCTACTATGAGCACTAGTAAGGTACACATCAATAACATGTATATCAAATATACCTTTGTTCACTTTGCCATCCTTCTTATCTGCCAAATATCTGGGGTAGTTCCACTTCTAGCGACCATTTCCTTTGCAGTAGAAGCACTCAATTTCAGGCTTAGGTCCAGCTTTCGGCTTCTTCACGGGAGTGAGAACTTGCTTGCCATTCTTCTTAAAGTTCCCTTTCTTTCCCTTTGCCCTTTTCTTGAAACTAGTGGTTTTGTTTAATCATCAACACTTGATGCATTTTCTTGATTTCTACCTTCATTGATTTCAGCATCACGAAGAGGTTGGGAATCGCTTTCGTCATCCCTTGCATATTATAGTTCATCATGAAGTTCCAGTAACTTAGTGATGGTGACTAGAGAACTCTGTCAATCACTATCTAATCTGGAAGATTAAATCCCACTTGATTCAAGCGATTGTAGTACCCAGACATTCTGAGCACATGCTCACTAGCTAAGTTATTCTCCTCCATTTTTAGGCGAAGTACTTGTCAGAGGTCTCATACCTCTCGACACGAGGCATGAGTCTGAAATACCAATTTTAGCTATTGGAACATCTCTATGCTCCATGGCGTTCAAAATGTTTTTGAAATCCCGGTTCTAAGCCGTAAAGCATGGTGCACTAAACTATCAAGTACTCATCATATTGAGGTAGCCAAACGTTCATAACATCTGCATCTGCTCCTGCAATAGGTCTGTCACCTAGCGGTGCATCAAGGACATAATTTGTTTTGCAGCATAAGGATAATCCAATCACGGACCCAGTCCGCATCATTGCTACTATCACCTTTCAACTTAGTTTTCTCTAGGAATATATCAAAAAACATAGGGGAGCTACAACGCGAGCTATTGATCTACAACAAAATTTGCAAATACTATTAGGACTAAGTTCATGATAAATTAAGTTCAATTAATCAAATTACTTAAGAACTCCCACTTAGATAGACATCCCTCAAGTCATCTAAATAACACGTGATCCAAATCAATTAAACCATGTCCGATCATCACGTGAGATGGAGTAGTCATCAATGGTAAACATCTCTATGTTGATCATATGCACTATATGATTCACTTTCTACCTTTCGGTCTCCAGTGTTCCGAGGCCATGTCTGTACATGCTAGGCTCGTCAAGTTTAACTCGAGAATTCCGCATGTGCAAAACAGGCTTGCACCCATTGTATTTGAACGTAGATCTTATCACACCCGACCATCACGTGGTGTTTCAGCACGAAGAACTTTCGCAACGGTGCATACTCGGGAAGAACACTTATACCTTGAAATTTAGTTAAGGGATTATCTTATAATGCTACCACCATTCTAAGCAAAATAAGATGCAAAAAGATAAACATCACATGGAATCAAAATATGTGACATGATATGGCCATCATCATCTTGTGCTTTTGATCTCCGCCACCAAAGCAACGTCATGATCTCCATCGTCACCAACTTGACCCGTTGATCTCCATCGTAGCGTCATGGTCATTGTCGGTGTCAAAACCGGCGGATCTCGGGTAGGGGGTCCCGAACTGTGCGTCTAAGGCTAATGGTAAGAGGAGGCGGGGGACACGATGTTTACCCAGGTTCGGGCCCTCTCTATGGAGGTAATACCCTACTTCCTGCTTGATTGATCTTGATGATATGAGTATTACAAGAGTTGATCTACCACGAGATCGTAGAGGCTAAACCCTAGAAGCTAGCCTATGATTCTGATTGTCATTGTCCTATGGACTAAACCCTCCGGTTTATATAGACACCGGAGGGGGCTAGGGTTACATAGAGTCGGTTACAGAGAAGGGAATATACACATCTGAATTGCCAAGCTTTCCTTCCACGCAAAGGAGAGTCCCACCCGGACACGGGACGAAGTCTTCAATCTTGTATCTTCATAGTCCAACAGTCCGGAATAAGCATATAGTTCGGCTGTCAGAGGACCCCCTAATCCAGGACTCCCTCAGTATCCCCTGAACCAGGCTTCAATGATGATGAGTCCAGCGCGCAGATTGTCTTCGGCATTGCAAGGCGGGTTCCTTCTCCGGATACTCCAAACTAGACTTTGAACACAAGAATTGTGTCCGGCCCTGCAAAACA
Source organism: Triticum dicoccoides (assembly GCF_002162155.2). Lineage (NCBI taxonomy): Eukaryota > Viridiplantae > Streptophyta > Magnoliopsida > Poales > Poaceae > Triticum > Triticum dicoccoides. The sequence continues at coordinate 322,476,498 of NC_041389.1, forward strand.
AACTCCACATACCACCGTAGAGAGCACAATATCCCATAAGTCTAATCTGCTGACAACTTTCCCATAGCGTGACATCACGCCGTGGCCCGGTCATTATTCAAACCGTTTTCTCAACCTGCTACTGCACATCTTGCGAGGCGGTTTTATTGGCACGTCTTGTCGAAGCAGAGATCGTGTCCCCTTATCACTGGATTCTCATCAATACGGGTGTGGGTAACCTAACCGCATCATTAACACGACGCTTGGGGAATAGGCGAGCTTCCAGGGCAAGTGAGGAAGCGCATGATTTCTACTGCCTTTATAAAGAGACAAGGATTCCCCCTTTTCACCCACGCCTTCTTCTTCCTCTGCTCATCCATTCTCGAGCTCCAACGCCCAAGCTTTCACCTTCTCCGTGAAATCATTTCAAACATGTCCGGAGTGGGAGTCAAGTGGATGGCCTCCTCCGTCATGAAGGAGGACATCATGAAGCTTTGGGAAGTCGGATACCTGTCCGCAGACATCGCGCATCGACTTCCGACCGAGGGGCAGATCATCCCTACCCTGAAACCCCAGGAAAGGGTAGTATTCCTCTCTCCCTTCGTCCGTGGGCTGGGATTCTCCCTCCACTCATTCGTCCGTGGACTAATGTTCTACTACGGGCTGGACTTCCATGATTTTGCCCCCAACTTCATCCTCAACATCTCGGTGTTTATTGTCGTGTGCGAGGCCTTCCTCCGCATCATGCCCCACTTCAGCCTATGGCTGAAGACCTTCAACGTGAAGCCAAAGGTGGTGGGCGGCCAACAAGCGGAGTGCAGTGGCGCCATGGTGGGCAAGATGCCCAATGCCACCTGGCCCGAAGGCTCCTTTGTGGAGACTGTGAAGGGGTGGCAATCGGGGTGGTTCTACATCAGCGAGCCGCGCGACGCTAACTGGGCAGCGACCCCCGAATTTCGATCCGGCGTGCCCATGCGTCTCACCTCCTAGAAAGAGAAGGGCTTAGCCTGGGGCTCAGCGGAAGAACTGACCGAACTTCAGACCTACGTCCAAAACATGATAAGCAAGAAAATCAAGCTCATCAACATGGTCCAGGTTATGCTCCTCCGCCGGATCCTTCTGTGTCAGAGACTGGTTTGCAATCTGTGGGAGTTCGACCCGGCCGAACACCAAACGCTACGAGAGCTCTTCGGCATGATGCACGAAGACGTTTGGAAGGTGATTTTCAAGGCCAATGAGGTACCACCGCCCATAACCAAAGATCGCGGACTCAGTGCAAAACGCCAAGCCAATCCGGTAAGTTTTCATATTTTTCAAGATATGCCTTTGACCAGCACATCCGCGGGAGGAATCTAAGCCTCCATGCCGATTTTATAGGCCTGGGTAGCGAGAGCGGAGCAGATTGACTGTCCGGCCCCGCTACCTGAAGATCCAGAATCGCCTCTTCTAACGAAGATGCTGTTTCCGGCGCCTTATGAGGTGCCGGAGAAGAAGGCCAAGAAGGCGGCCGCGGGGACCAGAGAAGGTCTCCGGCGCAAGGTTGCATTGGACATGACGTCCGAAGACACCGAGATGCACTCCTCCACCGAAGACGTGGAGGAGGAGGAGGAAATCCACCCCCCCCCCCACCGGGGGGAGAAAGAAGAGGAAGGTCGCCACGGACGGGGAGGCCGAGGTGTCCAAGAAAGGAAAAACCTTCCTTCCGGACCACTCCACTGCAGCTACCAACAACGGCGAGGAGTGGGAGCCCAGGGACAAGCCCCTAGCTAAGTCGTAAGTATCCGGACATAATAGTATTTCCGGTATGTTTGCTTTATTGCTTCTTATCATGCCGAACGTGCACCTCCAGTCCGTCCAAATCCGACATCGATATATCCTCCTCTTCGGAGGGGTCTCTGGACCCGTCGGTGATGAACATCGATTCACTTCCGATAGCCTCCTCCCCCAGGGCCGCGGACGACACCGAGGTGTTGTCTCGAAGGATACTAGGCCAAGGGGAGACAGTTCCAGAGACGTCCTCAGGAGAAATCCCAGTTTCCG
>NC_041389.1:322478745-322527479 GCF_002162155.2 Triticum dicoccoides
AAGACCCCCATGGACTCCAATAATGGGGGGCGCAGCCAGTTTGGCCCCCAGCCGAATACGGCTCCGGAAACCCAAGTGGTTCCGAATTTAGGTAGGCAGCCTCTCTCCAAGGAGGGCGAGCCGCCTGTACCAATGACCTCTGTCCATCCAGAGGCACCGGAAAACTTGCTGGAAATGCTTCGCAGCGCTTCCATTGATGAAGAACACCGTACTCTTATGAGTACGGTGATTGAGAAGGTCCGGTCCGCCAAAAGCTGATTGACCGAAGCCTGCGCTAGCCTTCTAACAGGCTTTGAGGTAAGTAGACAGAGGATCAAATAATTGTAAGAGAATATCATAGTATAGACAGTAGCCCCTGATGCTCTATTTGGTGTTTGGAAAGAAAGGCCGAACAGAGGATCAAATAATGTTCGCAGGAGTCTAACAGAAGATGTCTATGTGAATAAGCAGGCGTCGCTGCTGGCCGCTGCCACTCATACTGCGGAGGTCTCTAGACTAAAGCAGGACATGGAGTGGACCGAGGGAGAGATTGGCCTCGTGAAGAGGCAGCTCGAGGAAAGTCAAGGTACGCAATGCCCCATCTGTATACTTATAAAGGATAAATGGTTTCGGCTGATAGAAGCGTCATGAACTTTGAAAGGGGCCATGACCGAAGTGGCGGCCCTTAAAAAGGCGCTGGCTGAGGCCGAAGACAAAGCGGACAAGGAACGCACCGAGCGCGAGAAACAAGAGGCCCGGGTCAGCGAGGTCCAGCAAGAGCTCCACGATTTCGTCCAGAAATACGAGTCCTTGGAGCGTGACTCCAAGACTCAAGAGTCCGAGCTTGCTAAGGCCCTCCAGGGCGCGCAAGATGCAAAAGCCAAAGCCCAGAAGGCCCTCCACGAGATTCAAGTAGCCAGGAAGATTGCGGCGGGTAAGGCATATATTATGCGAAGCAGCATGTGAAGGAGACTTTCTGTTTACTTACCCAAATTTGGAGTTCTCCAGGAGCGTTTGTGGATCTGTCGCGCAACATATCAGATGCCGCAGAGTTCTACCAAGCCAAAGAAGGGAGCTCATTGGAGAAGTTGTTCTGGTCTCAATATATTGGGGCAGACGATGCCCTTGAGCGACCAGCTGAACCAACTGGTCGAGCTGCACAAGGCAGCCGAACTGGCCATGAAGGACCTCATAGTCTGGCTGTGGTCTGCCGAGCCTATGCCCAACAGCTAGTTTGGTCTCGTGAAGCGGCTTGTGAGTGCCTGCCCGCGACTTGAAGTCATAAAGCAGTTGGTTTGCATTGAAGGTGCGCGGATGGCCTTTTCCCGTGCAAAGATGCATTGGGAAAAGATGGACGCCACAGCGCTGATGACCGAGGGGCCACCAAAGGGCAAGGAGCACCGCCGGCCCGAAAATTATTATGACAGTGTCCTAAAGGGCTCCCGCCTTGTGGCGGAACAATGTACTAAGGATGTAATCTTTGAATGAATGCACTCATTTTATCCTGTAATATGGAACAAGTTCATTTGCGTAATATAATGCTTGTTGATTTAAAATTTTACCTCCTGTGCGGCCGTTTACAAAATCTGAGAGTTGGCCAGTCATCGGCTTCTGCCCCATGTAACTAGTATAGGGGTGTTCGGGATAAATCTAAACACTCTTTATCCAAGTTTTTGGTCCTTTAAGGAGGTGTTTAGCGCAACGAACAAGGCAATTGGACTATACAGCTTTATCACCCTCACTTAGCCATAGAAGTTCTATAATTTTAAGTTTTGGCTTAGCCCCTGGTATTCGGAAGGCCGAACTTGGGGCGCTATACACGCCTAAATCGGACAAAGACCTATTCCTTGCATGAAGCAGAAAAAATCTTTAAGGATTTGAAACCTCTCAAACAGTGACCAACTCTCGCCGCATCATGACAGTCATTTTTCGGCTTTCTCTACTGAGGTGCTCATCCGGAAGAACCGGGACACAATCGTAGTAGTTCTCCCTTTACTACCCTAGCCGATATAGCGGAACGTAGGGTAGCAAGCACAGGAGCCGGGCAACCCAACTATTGACCCAAGACATGATTCGGAGCTAATGCATATAATGCTATAAGTTTGGGGTGCCGCACTGTCGAAAGTGTTCGGACTTTCTAGCCGTGTTATGGGGTACACTGAAGCCCCTGGCGAACTGAACGTACCAGAATGTACGGGTGCGATTTGTAATAAATAAACAATCAAGGAAAAAAAGAAATGTAGTAATAAGCTGACGCTGTACATTATTTTCCATTGTTATTTGAATGATACATCAAGGCGTATGTATACAAGTAGTGCGATAAGCAAATAGGACTATTTGACATGCCCTAACCAAGAGCGAGCTGCGTGTGGGTATGTAAAACAGGTATAGCGATCGTTATCAGAGACCACCTGGGGATTCCCTTGTATGTCAAAGCTCCTTGCCTCCTTGGTGTTTCCGTCCGGTGATGGGTCCGATAATCAGGTTATCGGAAGAGCGTCAAGAAGATAGGGACCTGAAAGAAAGAAAAAGGTGAAGGTATGTGGATTCTGGGGCGGTTGAGCCGCATTGTGGACCGAAGTCTAGCTGTGCCTCCGTCTATGACCATGGTATTTTGAGTGTGTAATTATGTACGCGCGGCAGAAATTTCACCGCTTGATTGGGATGAGGACGGAGGCTGAATTGCTAGGCGAGCTCTAGATGGGCCGGACGATCCTGTTGCAGAGTACTCTGGACACGCTTGACGGTGTCCGGGGGCTTTATTGCCGAGTTAAGGGTCTGTCTAAGGAGGTTGCTCTATACTTCTGCTGCAAGGGCTGCAGTGTGCTCCTCTGTGTGGAGGGAGCACTTTGTATTTCCATTGACTGTTATAACACCGCAGGGTCCGGGCATCTTGAGCTTGAGGTAGGCGTAGTGTGGCACTGCATTGAATCGAGAGAATGCGGTTCGTCCTAGCAGTGCGTGATAACCACTACGGAAGGGGACGATATCGGAGATTAACTCCTCGCTTCGGAAGTTGTTCGGGGATCCGAAGACTACTTCTAGTGTGATTGAGCCTGTACAACAGGCCTCTACACCTAGTATAACAACTTTGAAGGTGGTTTTGGTGGGTTTGATCCTTGAGGGATCGATACCCATTTGGCGCATCGTATCCTGATAGAGCAGGTTCAGGCTGCTGCCACCGTCCATGAGGACTCGTGTGAGGTGGAATCCGTCAATGATAGGGTCAAGGACCAGTGTGGCTGAGCCGCCATGACGGATACTGGTCGGATGGTCCCTGCAATCAAAGGTGATCGGACAGGAAGACCATGGGTTGAACTTTGGGGCGATAGGCTCCATCGTGTAGACGTTCCTTAGTGCGCACTTCCGCCCCCGCTTGGGAATATGGGTGGCGTATATCATATTTACCATTTTTACTTGGGGAGGAAATTTCTTCTGTCCCCCTGTGTTCGGTAGCCGGGGTTCCTCGTCGTCATCACTATGCGACCCCTTTTCCTTGTTTTCGGCATTTAGCTTGCCGCCCTGTTTAAATACCGAACATTCTTTGTTGGTGTGGTTGGCTGGTTTATCGGGGGTGCTGTGGATTTGACATTAGCGATCGAGTATGCGGTCCAGGCTGGACGGGCCCGGATTGTTTCTTTTAAATGGCTTCTTCCATTGACCGGACTTGGAGCCACTGAATCCGGCATTGACGTCCGTGTCTTCAGCGTTGTCGCCATTATTGCGACACTTGTGTCTGTTGTGCAGGGGATTGCCGTTGCTATCTCTGGCGTCTGAAGTGCCAGGATTTCTTGATGTGCTGTTGCTACGAGCCAACCAGCTGTCCTCGCCCGCACAAAAGTGGGTCATGAGTGTCGTAAGGGATGCCATGGATTTCGGCTTCTCTTGGCCAAGGTGTCGGGCAAGCCACTCATCACGGATGTTATGCTTAAAGGCCTCTAGGGCTTCGGCATCCGGACAGTCGACGATTTGGTTATTTTTAGTTAGGAACCGAGGCCATAATTTCCTGGCTGACTCGGCTGTTGGGTTATGTGACTTAAGTCATCAGTGTCCGGTGGTCGCACATAAGTGCCCCTAGAAGTTGTCAAGGAATGCGTCTTCTAGGTTCTCCCAACTACCAATGGAGTTTGCCGGCAGACTATTCAGCCAATGCCGAGCTGGTCCCTTGAGTTTTAGTGGGAGGTACTTGATGGCATGTAGATCATCGCCGCGGGCCATGTGAATGTGGAGAAGGAAATCTTCGATCCATACCGCGGGGTCTATTGTCCCATCATATGGTTCGAAGTTCACGGGCTTAAACCCTTCTGGGAATTCATGCTCCATTACTTCGTCAGTGAAGCATAGGGGGTGTTCGGCACCTCTATGCCGGGCTACATCGCGACGCAGTTCGGACGAGTCTGGTCTAATGTATTCGGCCCGGACGGATTTGTATTTAGTATATCCGGCATGGCGGTCATCGTCACGTGTTGGGGCGCGCCCCCGCTATCCTTAGATCGATCTTGATTGTCCTGCTTTGTTTTCCATTTCGTCTCGCAGGTCATGCCTGTAGCCCCGGGCCTTCGTGTTTTTATTTGTTCGGCGACGGGGTGCGGGCTGGTGTTCGGGCTGATACGTCGCTTTGTCTCGGCCACGAGGTGGTCGGTCAGCCGCATCCTGCGCTGGTAGTATAGGCTCTAGTGCCTCATCCTCGAGTTGAGGTAACAACCTGCGCCTTGGGTAACTTTTGGTTGGGCGCTCGAGTCCATATTCCTGAGCCGCTAGGACCTCAGTCCATCTGTCAGTGAGTAGATCTTGATCAGCTTGAAGTTGCTGCTGTTTTTTCTTCAGGCTCTTTGTTCTGACTATAAGCCGGCGCTTGAAGCGCTCCTGCTCGATGGGATCCTTAGGCATGGTAAATTCTTCATCGCCGAGGCTCACCTCGTCTTTGGAAGGGGCCATGTAATTGTCATCCTCCGAGTCTTCGTCCATTGCCTATTCATCAGGGCTAGATTGCCCGTCCTCCCGTCCGGCCTGCTCGAAGCTTGGCTGGGCGGGATTGTTTTCGTCTTCGGCATCATCCAGAGTGCTATTGTCTCTTGTGCCAGTATCGCTATTTTTGCTATGGCGGGGTTTAGAGTGGCGCCGTTGACGTTGGTGCTTAGGTTGGTTCTCAAGAGGATCACCCTCCGTTGCATCCTTTTGATCCTCGCCATTGTTTTCTTTGGGTGTGTCCAGCATATATATGTCGTATGATGAGGTGGCTGTCCAGCGCCCTGTGGGCGGTGGTACCTGTTCTTCTCCGGCGTCGTCGTCCATACCGTCGATGTCTTTGGAGTCGAAATCAAGCATGTCGGTTAAGTCGTCGATAGTGGCTATTAAGTGGGTGGTGGGTGGGTAACGAATTCCTTCGTTGTCCGCTTCCCACTCAAGCTGGACATAGTTCGGCCAAGAGTCTCCTGACAGGGAGAGAGATTTTAATGAGTTTAGCACGTCGCCCAAGGGCGAGTGGTGAAAGATATACGCGGAGCTAAACTCCATGATCGGTGCCCCGTTAGATATGATGGGCACGGATGCACGCGGTTCGGAGCCTATGGCCGGAGACGAGTCCGAGGGTCCGATGACACAGACCTCCTTGGAAGTGAAATCTGTGTTTGGATCTATCGCCGCTGAGTGTGCGGCCTCCGTGGCGGGCTCCATCCTCCCGTCCTTGGATGGCACAATCTGCTCTGGATTTAAAGCCGGGGCAGCTGCAAGTGTGATCTCCTGAACACCGTCGGATGGCAGATCTAGGTCATGCTCATCGCGATTGTAGGGTGCACCCGTCATGGGCTCGAATCCGTCGAAGATCAAGTCTCCGCGGATGTCGGCAATGTAATTCACGCTTCCAAACCTAACCTGATGGCCAGGGCGTAGCTATCAATCTTCTCCAGATGGCCTAGCGAGTTGGCCCGTAGTGCGAAGCCGCCGAATATGAAGATCTGTCTGGGGAGGAAAACCTCACCCTGGACCGCATCGTTGTATGTGATCGAAGGGGCCATCAAGCCTTATGGTGACGACACAGTGAAACTCTCAATGAAAGCACCAATGTTGGTGTCAAAACCAGCGGATCTCGGGCAGGGGGACCCGAACTGTGCGTCTAAGGCTAATGGTAACAGGAGGGAGGGGACATGATGTTTACCCAGGTTCGGGCCCTCTCTATGGAGGTAATACCCTACTTCCTGCTTAATTGATCTTGATGATATGAGTATTACAAGAGTTGATCTACCACGAGATCGTAGAGGCTAAACCCTAGAAGCTAGCCTATGATTCTGATTGTCGTTGTTGTACGGACAAAACCCTCCGGTTTATATAGACACCAGAGGGGGCTAGGGTTACATAGAGTCAGTTACAGAGAAGGGAATCTACACATCCGAATTCCCAAGCTTGCCTTCCACGCAAAGGAGAGTCCCACCCGGACACGGGACGAAGTCTTCAATCTTGTATCTTCATAGTCCAATAGTCCGGCATAAGCATATAGTCCGGCTGTCCGAGGACCCCGTAATCCAGGACTTCCTCAGTCGTCTCGCCAACTATTGCTTCTACAATTATCGCTACCGCTTAGTGATAAAGTAAAGCAATTACATGGCGTTTGTATTTCATACAATAAAGCGACAACCATAAGGCCCCTGCCAGTTGCCGATAACTTTTACAAAACATGATCATCTCATACAACAATGTATATCACATCATGTCTTGACCATATCACATCACAACATGCCCTGCAAAAAAAAGTTGGACGTCCTCTACTTTGTTGTTGCAAGTTTTACGTGGCTGCTATGGGCTTCTAGTAAGAACCTTTCTTACCTACAACACAAAAACCACAATGGTGATTTATCAAGTTTGCTATTTTAACCATCACAAAGACCGGCCACAGTCAAATTCAATTCAACTAAAGTTGGAGAAACAGACACCCGCCAGCCACCTTTATGCAAAACTAGTTGCATGTCTGTCGATGGAACCGGTCTCATGAACGTGGTCATGCAAGGTTGGTCCGGGCTACTTCATCCAACAATACCGTTGAATCAAAATAAGACATTGGTGGTAAGCAGTATGACGATTACCGCCCACAACTCTTTGTGTTCTATTTGTGCATATCATCTACGCATAGACCTGGCTCGGATGCCACTATTGGGAAACATAGAATGCAATTTCAAGAAATTTCCTACGCTCACACAAGATCTATCTAGGAGATGCATAGCAACGAGAGGGGTAGAGTGTGTCCACATACCCTCGTAGACCGAAAGACAAAGCATTAGCTTAACACGGTTGATGTAGTTAAACATCTTCTTGATTCAGCCAATCAAGCACCAAACATACGGCACCTCCGAGTTATGCACACGTTCAGCACGATGAAGTCCCTCGAGCTCTTGACCCAGCAGAGGGTCGAAGGAGTAGATGGTTCCGTCAGCACGATGGCGTGGTGACGGTGATGGTGATGTGATCTGCGCAGGGCTTTGCCTAAGCACTACGACAATATGACCGGAGGTGTAAACGGTGGAGGGGGGCACCGCACACGGCTAAGAATAAATGATATGCCTAGAGGTGCCCCCAGCCCCGTATATAAAGGAGGGAGAGGGAAGGAGTGTCGGTGTCAAAACCGGCCGACCTCGGGTAGGGGGTTCCGAACTATGCGTCTGAGGATCGAAGGTAACAAGGGACAAAGGGGACACGATGTTTGCCCAAGTTCGGGTCCTGCTTGATTTTCTTTGATAGGTATAGGGGTTACAAGAGTTGATCTACCTCGAGATCATAATGGCTAAACCATAGCTGTCCAGCCTATGTGAATTCTTATAGCCTCTATGGACTAAACCCTCCGGTTTATATACACACCGGAGGGGCCTAGGGTTGTACAGAGTCAGTTTGTAGAGGAAGGAAATTACATATCCGGACACCAATCTTGCCATCCACATATAGGGGAGTCCTACCCGGGCACGAGGGAAAGTCTTTCGCTTTATAGCTGCACGGCCCATCAGTCTGGCCCATATTCGGTAGCCCGGACACCCGAGGACCCCCTATCCAGGACTCCCTCAGTAGCCCCCAAACTGGCCTACAAATGACGATGCAGTATCCAGCTTACGTCTTTGGCTTTTGCAAGGTTGGTTCTTCACTGCATACTGGGCAGATAAGAATTCGGCCCTATCTCCCTTGTTCCGCCTTTATGACTACTTCCCTGTCGCCTCGATCTCCACGTGTTGGGCGAATGCGAACGGTCCAGAATTTTTTATTAAAAATAAAACACCCAGTCATACAGGGGTAGCGCCTATATAAAGAGGTCAAATCCTCCAAGTACTATCCACATCGCACAGAAAAAACGCCAAGATTAGCCATGAAAAAGCTTCGAAACATTGCCAGGGCCCCAGGATCTTCTTCGCGCCCCCATGGCCCTCAAGAGGGTGATTGACAGAGCTTCTCGGTGCCTCATCTTCAGTTAAGTCGACTCCAAATGCAGGGATATCTTCCCCTTGCAGATCTAGTCTCTGTTCGAGCGGGATTGGCCTCAATCGGCAATGACGTGATGGTCGAAAATTTCCCCAACCCAAATAAGGAGGAGAGGGTGCACTTTGTTCCATTACTTTTGCGGGGCTTAGGATTTCCAATCCATCCCTTTCTCAGGGGTCTATTGGAATTTTACAGCATCCAGTTGGACAAACTCACCCCAGGTTCAATTTTGCACATCTCAGGTTTTGTTGCTCCCTGCGAACTGTTTTTGGGCATCAAGGCCCATTTCAAACTATGGAGAAAGTTCTTTTGCCTCGTCCCCCGCCATAGAGGAGGTTCTATATTTGAAGTGGGCAGCACCGAAGTATGGCTCATAGTTGGATCCGGATACCCCGATGGGACTCCCAAAGAGATATATCCACAATGGTCTTCGGAGTGGTTTTATATAGATCACATCCCACTGTCGGACCCAGTTCGGCGCGGCCTCCCTGAATTTTCTAGTGCTCCCCTAAAGAAGCGCCTCAACTGCCATCCCAGAAGTCCCAAAGATTGGTCAGCAAGGTCGTATTATTAGCCCATACCAAGGTCTCGATAATCGAGGTCATGGCCATTGCAATAAAAAGATGTGTCCAGTCTCTCCAATCCCGAGTAACTCCTTTATGGTGTTACAATGGAGAAGACAACACATCCTGCTACAAACGCAAGGGTACGGATACCTCGGCCGAACTGGCCGCGATCTTGGACGATCTGTACAAGAGCAAAAAGGAAGACTTCCTCTGCTTAAACTGCCAGGAAGGTTACTACATGTACAACCACATCGAATGTGTGAGATTTTGATTACTTGTGTTGCCTTATTACTGTCACGGCATGCTAATCCAGTTGTTCTTTGTTGCTACAAAACAGTCATGGAGGAAGATGATCAAGGACATTCACTGTCCTGTCCCACAGCCAGAGGATCACAATCGCGATGAAGACCCTGGGCTTCTGCGAGGATTCGAATATATACATAAAGTTCGATGATGGGGTATTTTATCAAGTGAGCGTTGATGGCTCGGAAGTGGCTATTACAGCCGACTACCCCCGCCCCTATCCTTTCTCCATCATAAGTGTTCAAAGAGATTTTCTCGAAAAAGAAGTCCCTACTTGCACCTTTATCCATTATATTAAACCGAACTCTATAGGATCAGTGCTCGGCAAACAGCACCCCCTTGAGGGCGGCCCCTATGCAGGGTAATCGTTCAAAGCAAAAGGAGACCGGGAGCACCATAGAAAGCTCACGGTCTTCGAAGAGGTATGTTAGTTTAATACGTGCCTGGGCATGAGTTCGGATTGTTAAAGTCCCCTTCTATCCTTGATTTAGGAGAAGCACGCGGCAGACTATGGGAAAGCACCCTGCTAGCCGAACATCGGCCAATCCGGTGTCGGACTCGTCAACTGGGACGAGGGCTGAGGCAATGCCAGTTCTGCATCCTCATGAGGATTCGGATGACGTATCTGTCACAAATTCGGAGGTGGAGAGCATTATGAATCACCATCGACTGAAAGAGGCCATGCGCGCTCCAGCCTTTTCCGAGCAGGAATTTTCCGCACTTAGTTCGGTGGATGCATATATTCGGGCCGCTCGAGATGGACTTGCCAGAGTTACCCAACTATTCTCAAAGGATATACAGGTAAGAGTTTGTGCAGTTTTGGTAGGCATATGCCAGTAGCCCTCGAGAGTTGAAGCGGTGAGGCCAACCAATTTAAGGATCGATAACCTGTAGGTTCTGAAGGAGAAGAATACTATGCTATCCCAGGAGCTGAAAACAAACCAGATGCAGTTGAATGTTTTCACCACTGAACTGGCAGAAATGAAAAAGGCCGCCATGAGCACGTCCAAGAAGAAAAAACACGAGGAGGAAAAAGACAAATAATCCAAATAGATAGAGAGCTTAAAGGCTCAGCTATCGGCCGCATGAAAAGAAAATGAAAAGTTGAAGGGTGGCATGCCCGGTATGAATTTTAAAACCACCATATAGACTCATGCTTAGTCCACAATTTGGAAGGACATAACTCTGTTTACTGCAGGTCTATTAACTGGTTGGCCGGAAGAAGAAGTATCTGGATTTCAAAGCGACATGCTGAAGGAGTTGTCTATGGTGCATGCGCAGGCATGAAAAGCCATGAAGAGTATGGTCAAGGCTTTATGGCTGTCTGATACCCCTCCAAAAATTATGGAGGGTTTGGCAAGCCTGTTTAAAGGTGCCCAGCACCGCTTTGAGCTATGGAAGACGTCCGCCTGTCGTGAAGGCACGCGAGAGGCCTGGGCAATGGTAAAACCATGATTTACCAAGCTAGATCCGAATCATATGGCCCGAGTGGGACCGCATGGACCAGACAGGAAAAAATTCCATTGAACTTGGTATATGACCAAGTAATGATAGCTACAAAATATTCGCAAGAAGACTGTAGGCTAGACAGTCTTATAGATCTAATAGATAAGGAACAGGCATTTGGTTCAATGTACTTTATGATCATCCTGTATCTTCAGTCGAACATGTGGAAAATTTGTCATCGCAGGCTTTTGGCTTTAACCTCCAAACCAAAATGGTGGAGTGTTTCCGGATACGATAGTGGAATGTAAAAAACATTTGTTATGTCCGAAAACCAGGCAACCCAGTCATTGTGCTCAAAAACAAAAAAAAATAGTTCGGGAGATATGTTATATTACATATGTAAGAAACATCTTCCAAGGAGAACAGTTCCGTTAAGGGTTCCTTTCCTTGGGATGGCACGCTTTAATTGTGCGTGCCTGGGATTTGGTTCGTATTATGGGTAAACTGTCATGTATGTTTGAAGAGTTACAAGAATGTAACAACTTGTCAAATGATTACCGACCAATTATTCTCTTAAGAACACTAGCTTTCAGCTTCACCCATCTGAGGTACAGGTCCGGATTACCCGGTTGTAATAATCGCAAAGGTGCTCCCTTTACGCCCTAGCCGAACAATCGGGAACGCAGGGCATAACACAGGAACGAGGCAACCCATCTTGGCAAAAACTTAAGTCATAGAGGTGCATATATATTGGAAAAAGAGTGTAAAGCGACATATAAATTGTGAGGTCCAGGCTTGGAGTAATAATAAGCTTCGATTAAAGAAGCCCCCAGTCATAGTGGGGTGTATACATTTTAAGATGTGTACCCCTTAAGATTTCGTCCTATCCGAACATATCCTGGGAAACATATGAAAACGAGAAAACAAAAAACAAAATGAAGAGGAAAAAAGGGGACGAAATAGAAGCAGGCCGAACTTATGCATAGAATCTTTGGAGCCGGGCAGTGTTCCATGGATTCGGCTCTAGGCGATTATCCGATGCATTACAAAGGTGATAGACTCCTCCTGTGAGAACTTCATCTATAATGAAGGCCCCCTCCCATTTTGGTTTGAGCTTGTCCTTCTTCTTCTCTGGGAGGCGTAAAACGAGTTCGCCGATATTATAAGTCTTGGCCGCACTTCTCTGCTTTGGTATCTTTGAGCCTGTTGTTGATAAAATGCGAAACGGGCTCTTGAAATATCGTGCTCCTCCTCCAGGCCCTCTAGGTCGTCCTGCCGATCAAGCTCGGCTTCTCTCTCTTCATACATTCGCACTCGAGGTGAGTCATGAATAATGTCGCAGGGCAAGACAACCTCTGTGTCGTACACCATGAAAAAAGGTGTGTATCCGGTCGTGCGATTGGGTGTAGTCCGCAATCCCCGGAGTATGGAATCGAGTTCCTCGACCTAGTGTTTATCTGACTCCCATAGGATCGCACTAGTCTGGGTTTGATGTCGCTCATTGTCAGGCCATTAGCCCGCTTGACCTGACCGTTTGTTTGAGGGTGGTATACAGAGGCGTAATCGAGCTTAATGCCCAAGTTAGCGCACCACTTTTTCACCTCATCGACTGTGAAATTGGAACTGTTATCAGTGATGAAGCTATGCGAGACACGATAACAGTGTACCACGCCGGATATAAAGTTGATCACTGGCCCGGCTTCAACCATTTTTACTGGTTTGGCTTCTCTCCACTTAGTGAATTTATCCACCATAACCAGCAAATATTTCTTCTTGTGGCTTCCCCCTTTAAGGGGTCCGACCATATCTAGTCCCCAGACTGCAAAGGGCCAAGTGACGGGGATTGTTCTTAATTAGGTAGTGCACGGCATATGACTTTGATTGGCGAAAAGCTGACATCCCAGACATCGCTGTACAAGGGCCTGTGCGTCTGCTCGGGCCGTTGGCCAAAAGAAACCTGTACGGAAGGCCTTGCTTATGAGGGCCCGACCTGCGGCGTGATGGCCACCCAAGTCCAGCATGTATTTCGGCCAAGAGCTGTCGTCCCTCCTCTTCGGAGATGCACCTTTGAAGAATTCCAGTAGTACTTTTCTTGTAGAGTTCACCTTCATGAACTTTATAGGCTTTAGAGCGTCGAACTATGCGATGGGCCTCATTCTGGTCATCAAGGAGCTCCTGCTTATTAAGATGGGCTAGGAAGGGTTTGGTCCATAGAGCAATGATGTCCATGATTACATGGGCGAAAGGTGTCATTTCAGTGCCCAAGCTCCCGATGATATCGGCATTGTGTTCGGCTATTGGGGGTATGATGGGCTCCGTACAAGTATTGCTCTCGTCCTGCCATATCACTGATGGCTTGAAGAGGCTTTCCACAAAGGTTTTAGGCAGGACGGGATCATGCTTACCGCCCATTCGAGCAAGGATGTCCGCAGTCTGATTACTGTCTCGAGCAACGTGATGGAACTCAAGCCCCTCAAACCGAGCTAATATTTTGAGTATGGTGTTTCGTATGCCACCATTTTTGGGTCTTTTGCATTGAATTCTCCATTTGTTTGGGATATTGCAAGGTTTGAATCCCCGCGCACCTCTAGGCGTTGTATGCCCATAGAGACAGCCATTCGGAGACCATGTAGTAATGCCTCGTATTCGGTTGCATTGTTGGAATCTGTATACATGATTTGTAACACATAGCGGACTGTGTCCCGCGTAGGGGATGTCAAGATGACACCAGCCCCCAGTCATTTTAGAGACGTCAGAGTACATGATCCAGTTGGAGTATGTGCTGTACTCTTTAGGGAGCTCGGCTTCCGTCCACTCGGCGACAAAGTCGGCCAGCACCTAAGATTTAATAGCTCGGCGTGGCTTGTATGTTATTTCAAATGGTAAGAGCTCGACAGCCCATTTGGCTATGCGACCAGTGGCATCTCGATTATATAGGATGTCATTGAGTGGTACTTCGGATGCCACTGTTATCGAACACTCTTGAAAGTAGTGTTGCAGCTTCCAAGATGCCATAAAGACCGCATAAGCTATCTTCTAATAGTGAGGGTATCGAGATTTGCACGGTGTAAGGACCGCCGATACATAGTACACCGGTTCTGGATGGGGAACTTGTGTCCCTCTTCCTCTCGTTCAATGACGAGTACATCGCTCACTACCTGGTGAGTCGCAGATATGTAGGGCAACATAGGCTCACCAACACTTGGTGCAGCTAGGATTGGGTTGCCTGCTAACAAGGTTTTAATTTTTTCCAGATCAGCTTTAGCCGCGTCCGTCCATTCAAAGTGTTCGGTACACCAGAGCAGTGGATAAACTGGTAGCGCCTTTTCTCCCAATCTAGAGATGAAGCGGCTTAAGGGTGCCATGCACCCAGCTAGCTTTTGGACCTGCTTTAGGTCTGTTGGCATTGCCAATTGTGACAGGGCTCAGATTTTAGCTGGGGTTGCTTTGATTCCTCTATTGGAAACAATGAACTCGAGTAGTTTCCCGGTTGGAATGGCGAAGACACATTTTTCGGATTGAGTCGTATGTCATATGTTCGGAGGTTGTCAAACGTGAGGCGTAGGTCGTCCACCAGTGATTCGACATGCTTAGTCTGGATGACCACATTGTCCACATATGCCTTGACTGTTTTGCCAATTTGTTTTTCCAGACATGTTTGAATCATGTGTTGGTAAGTGGCACCAACGTTATTGAGCCTGAAGGGCATAGTGTTGAAGCGGAAAGGCCCATACGGGGTAATAAATGCTGTTGTGGCCTGGTCGGATTCCTTCTTCTTAATTTGATGGTATCCGGAGTAGGCGTCGAGGAAACACAATGAGTCATGTCCTGCAGTCACGTCAATAATCTGGTCAATGCGGGGCAACAGGAAGGGGTCCTTAGGGCAAGCCTTATTGAGGTCTTTGAAATCGACACAAAGGCGCCAGGATTTATCCTTCTTCGGCACCATGACCAGGTTGGCTAGTCAGTCCGGGTGTTTGATTTCTCTAATGAACCCGGCCTCGAGTAGTTTGGCTAGCTCCTCCCTCATAGCTTGTCATTTGGGTTCGAAAAATCGCCGCAGCGTTTGCTTGACTGGTTTAAACCCCTTTATTATGTTGAGGCTATGTTCGGCTAGTCTGCGTGGGATTCTGGGCATGTCTGACAGGTGCCACGCGAAGATGTCCCATTTTCACGCAGGAATGCTCGTAGTGCGGCGTCGACCATCGGTTCCAGCTGTGCTCTAGTGGATGCTGTCTTGTTAGGATCCATCGGGTGCACTTGAAATTTGACTATTTCGTCCGCTGGTTTGAAAGAGGTGGATTTGGACCTCTTGTCGAGGATTACGTCGTCGTTGTACACTGTGGAATGCAGAGTGGTTAATTCTTCGGCCGCGAGGGCCTCGGATAGTGCCTCGAGGGCGAAGGATGCGTTTGTTTTCAGCATGGAGTGCTATATCCGGATCGTTGGTGATAGTGATTACTCTGTTGGGCCCTGACATTTTAAGCTTCATGTACCCGTAATGGGGTATGGCTTGGAAGCGTGCGATTGCATCCCGCCCCAAAAGGATGTGATATCCGCTATTGAAAGGGGCCACGTGGAAGAGCAACTCTTCAGACCTGTGGTTATCAGGCGTGCCAAATACTACATCGAGTTTAATTTTCCCTAAACATCTTGCTTCTCGACTGGGGATAATACCTCAAAAGGTGGTACTGCTTTGCTTGATGCGACTCTTGTCCATTTGCATTTTGTCAAGCGTATCTTCGTAGATGAGGTTAAGTCCGCTACCGCCGCCCTGAGCACTTTGGTGAGTCGGAAGCCATCCACAATTGGGTTTAAGACCAAGGCGGCTGGTGCGCGGACTGATCGGGCCCTTGGTTCATCATCGGCTGCGAAAGTTATGGCTGTATCGCTCCAAGGGTTCCGTGCGGTTACTTGGTTGACTTTTGCGAGGTCGTGGAGCGCCCGTTTGCGCCGATTATTTGAAGAAAAGGTCTCAAAGACTGATAACCCACAAGTATAGGGGATCACAATAGTTTTCGAGGGTAGAGTATTCAACCCAAATGTATAGATTCGACACAAGGGGAGCCAAAGAATATTTGAAGGTATTGGCAGCTGAGTTGTCAATTCAACCACACCCGGAGATTAATTATCTATAGCAAAGTGATTAGTAGCACAGTAATATGATAGTTTTGATGAGAGCAACAGTAAAGGTAACAGTGATAGCACTAATATTGTAGCAGTAACGATAGCAGTAGCATCAGTAGTAACTCAGCAAGAACAATATAAGATAAATTCGTAGGCATTGGATCAGTGACTCATTGGATGATATTCATCATGAGACAGTTATAACCTAGGGCGATACGGCACTAGATCTATTTCATAAATATAATGTAGGCATGTATTCCATAAATAGTCATACGTGCTTATGGAAAGAACTTGCATGACATCTTTTGTCCTACCCTCCTGTGGCAGCGGGGTCCTATTGGAAACTAAGGGATATTAAGGCCTCCTTTTAATAGAGAACCGGAACAAAGCATTAGCACACGCTGAATACAAGAACTCCTCAAACTACGGTCATCACCGGGAGTGGTCCCGACTATTGTCACTCCGGGGTTGCCGGATCATAACACGTAGTAGGTGACTATAACTTGCAAGATCGGATCTAGAACATGGATATAAAGGCGATAACATAAACGGTTCAAATATGAAATCATGGCACCCGGGCCCAAAGCGACAAGCATTAAGGATGGCGAAGTCATAGCAACATCAATCTCTGAACATAGTGGATACTAGGGATCAAGCCTTAAGAAAAATAACTCGATTACATGATGAATCTCATCCAACTCATCACCGACCAGCGAGCCTACGAAGGAATTACTCACTCCCGGTGGGGAGCATCATGGAATTGGTGATGGAGATGTGTTGGTGATGACGAAGATAGAAGATCCCCCTCTCTAGAGCCCAAGACGGACTCCAGATCTGGCCTCCCGATGAAGAATAGGAGACGGCGTTGGCTCTGTCTCGTGAAATGCTATAATTCTTTCTCCCTATTTTTTCTGGAATAATGTGATTTTATAGCGTCGGTTTCACGGTCAGCGGGGCCACCAGGTGGGCAGCATGCACAGGGCATGCTTGGGGGGGCAGGCGCGCCCTGGTGGGTTGTGACCACCCAGGTGCCCCCTCAGGTACCTCTTGGCTCCAGGAATTCTCTTTATTGATATAAAAAAATCCTCGCAAAGTTTTGTTCCATTTTGAGAACTTTTATTTCTGCACAAAAACAAGACCATGGTAGTTGTGCTGAAAACAGCATCAGGCCGGGGTTAGTTTCATTCAAATCATGCAAATTAGAGTCCAAAACAAGAGAAAAAGCGTTAGGAAAAGTAGATACGTTGGAGATGTATCAACTCCCCCAAGCTTAAACCTTTGCTTGTCCTCAAGCAATTCAGTTGATAAACTGAAAGTGAAAAATAAAAAAAATTATGTACTCTTTAGCTCTTGTTTCATAAATAAGCTTAAACATCGCCCAGGTTTTCAACAAGGATTATAACTAACCATGTCGACAATAACTCTTAAAATTTGTATTAACTCATATCAATGACATAATCAACTAGAGAGCAATAATAAGATATCTCAAATAGCAACACGTTGTCAAAACAACCATGATATAATATGACAATAGTGGTATCCCGCTAGCCCTTCCTGAGACCGCAAAACATAAATGCAGAGCACCCCCAAAGTTCAAGCGGCGACTAAACATTGTAATTCATGGTAGAAAAGATCCAGTCATGATGCACCCCACATTAGCTATACACAATGCATCAGCATGACATCAGTGCTCTCAGGTTCTGGCGCTTATTTGAGAAGGTGATGACACAACATAAAAGTAAATAGATAGTCCCTTCGCAGAGGGAAGCAGTGATTTGCAGAGGTGCTAGAGCTCAAGTTTTTAAAACAAAGCTAAATGATATTTTGGGACTTGCACCCTTCTCATTTACTTCACGACTATCAGCTATCAATATCTTCCATGCTAAACACGCTAGTGGTGGTTCCCAAGCGGAAAGGTAAAGGTTATGACTCCATTGGGAGTTTTTGTTTGATTATTTGTAAGCTCTTTTCTTTTTGTAGTTTGGGACTGGGCATCCCTATTACCGCCCTTTTCTCGTCCAATGGCAAGTGAATAAACACTCGACCTGAGAATAGCCCGCTTAGCATGGAAGATACCGACTACCTCATGTCGTTCCATGAATGATCCAGGCACACAGAAAAGGATATTTATTTGAAGTGTTTAGAGATGGCACATGCAAATTTACTTACGACGGTAGGGTAATACCTCATATAGGTAGGTATGGTGGACTCATCTAGAATAAATTGGGTTTTGGGTTTTTGATGTACAAGCAGAGTTCCCACTTAGTACAGGCAAATGCTAGCAAATGGGTTGAGAAACGGCTAGCTAGAGAGCAACAACGGTCATGAACATGCATTATGCATAAGTAACATTCGATACTAGCATGAGTAGGATATGAACACCATGAACATAAATATCATAGAGGCTATGTTCGTTTTGATTCAACTACATGCATGAACATGTGCCAAGTCAAGCCACTCGAACGTTCAGAGGCAGATACCATATCATCATACTACATCACAATCATTTTAACGCAATGTTGATATCTAAGATAAATCATTATTCACTCCTAGCTACTTATGCATGGCATGAGAAACTATAATCTCTAATTGTCATTGCGAACATGTTTGATCATAATAGGCTGAATCATGGATACTAGGTTAAACATATTCACAAAACAGAACAAGTCGAGTTCATACTCGTTTCTCTCTGCCACGGCCAGTTCATCTAATATCATCATTATTGCCTTTCACTTGCATGACCGAACGATTTGAAATAATAATAATGCAAGAGTGTCGTGGACTAAGCTGGAATCTGCAAATATTTTATTCAAAAGGAGAAGATAAGGTAATATGGGCTCTTTGTTAGATCAACAATGCAAATGAGAGCCACTCACAATTTTTATCGTGGTCCTCTCTTTGGTATGACTCAACAAAAAAAAGAAAAGAAATTCAGAGAAATATACTGAAATATTTTTGGAGTTTTTTGTTTTTTTCGAAAGCAAGCAAATGAAAAGAGCAAAACAAAAAAAAGAAAAACTATTTACACGGGAAAGCTCCCAACAAGTAAAAGAAGAACAAGGAAATCTTCTTGGGTTTTCTTTTTAGTGCTACAATAATTTAAACTAGGAAGAAAAATCAAAAAGAAAGCAACAAAATATATTTTTGGATTTTCTCAAAGTTTTTCAAACACACAAGAAGAAAGCGAGAAAAATAATTTAAGCATGGATAATACAATGAAAAAGTGCGGACACCGACAACTGGAATGAAATGTGTGAACATGAATGTAATGCCGGTAGAAATACGTACTCCCCTAAGCTTAGGCTTTTGGCCTAACTTGGTCGTTGGTCAGTAGCATGCGTAATGGTCGGAGTGGTAGCTCACGGAGGCTCTTGGTGAGGATGCCTCAGCCTGCCGTGCAGCCTCCACTGCTGTGTTATGAGCTCGAACCTCGCTCTCAAGAACAAAATATCTTCCCTTGCTGTGATATTCAAAAAGAGAAGGCGCAGGCAAATATGTGTGCACATCAGATGTTTGGTTAAACAACAGATAGTAAGTGAAGTTATGAATTTTTCCTTTGAGGATCTTATGACTTTTTAAAGCATCAAAGTCTAAATACTGCGTGGGTAAAATAGGATCATAGGGAAAAGGTGAAACACCCAGCCCTCTTGCTAAGCATGTGGCATAAATTCTGCCATAGAAATAGCCACTGTTAGCATTATGCTACAGTCTGCGTGCAACAATCTCTCCAAGGTTATAACTCCGGTCGCCGGTGAGAGCGGTGCATATGAGGCTCAAGTCTAGAGCACAAAACGTACTATAGTCTTGCTTGCTTACTATAAATTTTCCATTAAATAACATGAAGTACTAAATTGCAGGAAAATGTATGCTATTTATTCTACCTTGCGTCACTCCCCTAGTCAAGAATATTTCAAACTCAGACCTAGGTGACTCATCGAGCAAACCCCAGAATGGGATTTTGCAGAGGTGAGCGAACCTTTCTAGATAAATGGTAAATGGATTTTCATAAAGTTTAAAAGACACCCTAGACTCACGGGGAAAGAATTTAAATTCTTTAACAAATGATTCGGTGAGGATGAGGTGTTGGTCGCACTTATCTGAAATTTAGGGACCGAGCTTGGCGTTGTGAACATATTGCTCAAATTCCTCATTAATACCCACTCTCACCATATAATTGTTGCATGGCCGTAAGCATGTTTTGGTGGTGGCACTTCGAATGGAACTTTCACTTGGTTCAGCATAGGACCGATGAACGGAGATGCTGCCAGAAGATGCCTCCGAGGATCTCCTCCTCGAAGAACTCCCTCCAAGGAAGTTCATAAGGTTCACGTACAATTTTCTGAAATTTTTTGGTCACAAAGAATTTATTAACAAAACTTCACAAGAATGATAGCAACTACTCATAGGGATACATAGAGGCCATAGCAAGCATTCAAACTACTTAGAACTCCAAGAACTCAACATGCAAGCTTATCTACAACAGCACCAAGAGTAGCTAATTATTCTAAACATAACCCACAAAAATAACTAATTGGACACATGGAGGAGTCATAAACAGTTTCGGAAACGGAACTTCGAGCAAGGAGATTGAAATTCGCGGTTTCAGTAGTAAGAACACGAGAGAGAGTGTGATAGTGATTTTTTTTCTGGGTAAATGGAGTGATGTGGGAAGAAGAAGTAAGTGAGGGGACCACAACCCACCAGGGTGCGCCTGGGGGTCCTGGCACGCCCAGGTGGGTTGTGCCCACCTGGTACACCTCCCTCTGATATTATTTGCACCAGCAATTCAGAAATATTCTGAAAAATATTGTATCAGATTTTTAGAGCATTCTGAGAACTTTTATTTTTGGGTCATTTTTTATTGCACGGAAAACTCAGAAAACAGACAAAGCATAGCATTTTATTTTATTTAGCTAATAAAGACAAAACACAAAAGGTAGGGACAGAAGGTAGTGCTTACTAAGTTCATCAACTTCATACCTCTCAAAAATGATCCATTAATAAGGTTGATCAAGTCTTATTAACAACCACTTTTGATTAGCATGAAACCGAAGAACTTTCGTAAATCACTAACTTACCTCAATGGGGATATGAATGTCCCCCACAATAAGAATTTCATATTTATTTTTAACAATAGGTAGAGGTAGTTTAAAACTTCCAATAGTGATTGTCGGAGATTTTTCAATAACATTAATACCATTCACTTGGAATTGTTTCTCTGGAAACTGCACCGTAAACTCATTACCATTGATATGAAACATGACCTTGCTTTTATTGCAATCAATAACGACCCTTGCAGTATTCAAGAAGGGTCTACCAAGGATAATCGACATGTTGTCCTCCTCGGGCATCTCAAGTATAACAAAGTCAGTCAAAATAGTAACATTAGCAACAACAACGGGCACATCCTCACAAATATCGATAGGTATTCAGTTGATTTATCAGCCATTTGCAAAGATATTTTAGTAGGTGTGAGTTTATTCAAATCAAGTCTTTTATATAAAGAGAAACGCATGACACTAACATCAGCTCCCAAATCACATAAAGTAGTTTTCACATAGTTTCTTTTAATGGAGCATGGTATAGCTGGTATTCCCGAATCTCCAAGTTTTTTTGGTACTCCATCTTTAAAAGTATAGTTAGCAAGCATATTGGGGATTTCATCTTCCGGTATTTTTCTCTTATTAGTGATGATGTCTTTCATGTACTTTGCATAAGGAGGCACTTTTAAGATATCAGTCAAGCGAGTTCGCAAAAGACTGGCCTGATCATTTCAGCAAAGCATTCAAATTCTTCATCATCTTTCCTTTTAGTTGACTTAGGTGGAAAGGGCATAGGCTTTTGAACCCATGGCTCTCTTTCCTTTCCATGTTTTCTAGCAACAAAGTCTCTATTATCATATCTTTTATTCTTAGGCTGTGGGTTATCAAGATCAACAGCTGGTTCTATCTCAACATCATTGTCTGGTTCTTTATCATTAGGTTGAGTATCTTCATGAACCTCATCATTATCTTTTTCATTATCAGAAGGTGAGTGTCCATTATCAGATTGAGTTTCAACATCAGATATAGAAATTTCTTTATCATTATCAGGAGGTTTTTCTATTTCAGGTTCACTATAGGTAGGCAAAGCCCTATTATTTTTCTTCTTCTTTTCCTTTTTAGAAGGACTAGGTGCATCGGTGTTAATTCTTTGAGAATCTTGTTCAATTCTTTTAGGGTATCCCTCAGATTAAAGTGGTTCCTGAGTCATTTTACCTCCTCTAGTTGCTACTCTAACAGCAAAGTCACTTATATTATTGTTCATTTCATCAAGCAACTCTCTTTGAGATTTAGCAACTTGTTCTAATTGAGTTTGAACCATAGAGGCATGCTTTCCTACACCTCTAACATTATTTGAGATTCTAAATAACAAGTCACTTAAGCGAGCAATCATATCAGAGTTGTATTTCAATTGTTTCATAACATTTGCATTGAAGTGATCTTGCTTTCGAATGTAATTATCAAACTCATAAAGGCATTGACTAGGATGTTTATTATGTGGATCATCACTATCACTGAATTTCATTAAAGATTTTACCTCTACCACCTTTGGTGGTGGCACACTGCAGGATGCTGCTAATGCGACACTATGATCAGAGACCCTTCAACGAAACTGTGTGTGATGCAATAATAGCAAACGGTGGTGTAAAAAACCGTCAAAAAGGTGCAAAACATTTGCGATGACGGATGCATCAAACATGGTTCAGATTTTTGTTGCGTGTACGATTCAGGGCATACGGTTCAGTTCAATTTACTGTTTGCGATGAGGGTGAACAAAAGAAATGGGCTGCGAGATGAAGGCATGTCCGATGTAGAGCATACGGTTCGGATGAACTGTTTGTGATGAGGAGGAACAACGGAAACGGGCAGCTAGTTGAAGGTGTGTGTGATATACGGCATACAGTTCACTCGGATGAACTATTTGCGTTGAGCCAAGAGATTAGAAACGGTTCAACTTAACAAGATGTCACTATTGCAGGATGCTGCTAACGTGACACTATGATCAGAGACTCTTCGAGATACTGTGTGCAATGCAATAATCGCAAATGGTGGTGTAAGAAAACCATCAAAAATGTGCAAAACGTTTGTGATGACGGATGCATCAAACACAGTTCAGATTTTAGTTGCGTGTGCGATGCAGGGCATATGGTTCAGTTCAATTAAATGTTTGCGATGATGAGTAACAAAAGAAACGGGTAGCCAGATGGAGGCCTGTGCGATACACAGCATACGGTTCACTCGGATGAACTGTTTGTGATTAGGCAACACAAAAGAAATGGTCAGCCAGATCAAGTTGTGTGTGATATACAGCATGCGGTTCACTCGGATGAACTATTTGTGTTGAGACAAGAGAACAGAAACGGTTCAATATAACAAGATGTGTGTGATATGCTGCAAATAGATCTGTAATCAGAAATGTGCGCGAAGACCGATAATAACACAAATGATTGTTTCTAATAAGACGTATGTGATATGGTCTGTCTACACAACATGTATTGGCCATTGGAGGACGGGCGGTCATCCGGATACGCCATAAGGATGCGAAGAGGCATCTTATATCAGCAAGAACTAGCTGCTCCACCAGTAGCTCATCTCAGAGAACTCTCTAGTTAAGTGTGCTCAGGCTGGAGCAGCCATTAGATGGGTCACTGGATGGGAAGTTGTGTTGATGTTAAATTAACTGATAGGATGGGTCATTTCGGTTCAAATGACCGAAATGACCCATTCCCTCAGCTAAATTAACCTCGAGGTCCTTGTTTTTTATTCTTATTTTATTTTTTAACATATGTTAAAGAAGGTCTACCACGTTACTTTTTGACAATGTGAATACGTGGCATACAATTGATCCATCCAAACTATTTGTGATGGAATAAGCCGTGTGTGTTGTGGGCAAACGCTTGCTACTGTACAACCGTTTGCGATTGATGAATTGGGTTCCCTAGTGTGGTCTGTGTTCATCTCATCATCATCTACTTCTTGTGCTAGCTCGATGTTCCTTATTGCTAAGTTTCCATTAATTGATGGCGTTCTATGAACATGCCATCGTTTCCTGCCATTTCCTCACATGTTTCCCGCCACCCAGTGATACTGCACATAAACCTAGGTGTGATGCAATGCACGGAGGCAAGAAGTGCAGCCTGTAGCACATCCACCTTTTCCAAGCATGCCAACACACCAAAGCGCCGCCTCTGCCATCAAACTCGTCGACGAGGAAAGCCAAAAGGCGCCACGGCCCGTCGAGGCCGAGGCGCTCCCCGGCAACGTGATGGATGATGTTGTGATGCGCGTCATCGCCAGGGTTGGGCAGACCCTTGGCCCATGGCGCTTTAGCATCGTGGATCAAGATAGGCATGTCAGCGTCGAGAGGCTGCAGCTCGCCGCACAACACGATCGATGGCGCACCGCAGAGCAAGCTAGGCGCATCTGTGCCGATAGGTTGCGGCTCGCCGCACAGCCACACCGTTCGAGTGCCGCAGAGCAAGAGGCACAGCACGCTGCACAGCAAGAGCGAATCCATCGGTGCTTGCCTGCTGTCGACAGGGCGTCGTAGTTGGGTACACGTCCCCTCAGTACCCTCATTCCTCCCCAGGAGTGGGCACATGCCCTCTGTGTCGTACTTGCACCAGACGCCCGTCGCACCGTTCGCATGGGTCATGCTGTTCCCCTTGTTCGCGGCCTGCTCGATGCCAACGTATTGGTCGGTAGGCTCGACCGCCTCCTTGGCCCAGGTGTCCACCTGGGCACAGTACAGGAACATGGCCGTCGCATCCTCAAGGTGGTGATCTCCGATGAAATAGCCAACTTGGAGCTCAAGATCGCACTCCAGATGTACCGCGAGCGTGTCGACCGCTTGGACGAATGCCTGCATGAGTTCAGGCAGAGCCAAGAGCTACCGTAGGCAAGGGCTGCTGGTCATGGTCTCTTGGACACGTTTTATTTTCTTGAGTTGTTTCGACGTGGATTGCTATGTATTCACATCAATCATACTATTGTTCTGTTTATTGCTCTGTTTCAATGTGTGTACTCTGTTTTCGGTTCTTATATGTTCTGTTTCAATGTGTGTTTATACGCTTTCCATTCTGTATATGTGGATAATAATAGATAGATTCAAATAAGCATCCAACGATATAATTTTTGCTGACCTGCACTAACATTTTGTCAGTTAAATCTTTGGTCAACATTTAACACAAATTAGAAAGGGGACCAATAAACAAGGACGGAGGTAGATTCCATCAACCGAACTGATTGCATCCATATCCCACAGTTAGACATAAGCAAACATAGATTAAACATACTCAGACATATATAATAAGCGTACACGTACACTATGGCACCCCGGCTCAGAAAAAACCGGAACGCCCCATATTCCAGCCCAGAGATCGAGGAGAAGTCTTCTGGAATAGGACATTGCTTAGCATAGAACAAACCAGCCTTCTATTATTACACGAATATGAATACAAGGTCTCCGATATTACAATGAATAACATCGGTATGGCGACACTACGCCATCCTCAGTTGCTCTATGCAAGCAGCAGAACAACTCGAAGCAGCGGAATAACTCTAGCAGCGGAACAACGGCAACGGTGGTGAACTCCACTCCACAGGGACTCTGGCTGGAACGCTTATCCTAGCTCGCATGAACGGAAACCACGACAAGCAAGCAATCAAATCCGACATGACCTGCAAACTGGCATGACACGCCAGGTCAGTACATTGAATGTACTTGCAAGCTCACAATAAACCAGAAGCATTCAAGGCAGACAACATCATGGCAATTACAGGTTAAACAGGAATTACCATGACATCATCAGAATAACATGGCATGACCAACATACACATGATACAGCTATCACAACATGAACATATTAATCCAACAATACTAGCATGCAACATGAAACCACTATATGCACCACTTATCCTGCTCGGGCTACCTCGTAACCATCACATGCATCACTTACCAACCTCGGACATCACACGATCATCACAGGTTCAAATCAAGCTTGGTATAAACAATACCGTAGTAATCAGTAAATGACCACAAGGAGCTTGACCTTTACCCACGACTCTCGTACAACATCACAAATATAAAACAACTCGGTATCCTCGATACCACCGTGATCCTTACGGCGGTCACAACCACGACCAACACTTAGCCCCAAACCGTGATCCTTACAGCGATCACAACCCAACCAATAACTGGCCCGTGATCCTTACAGTGATCACAACCCGACCAATACATGGCCCGTGATCCTTACGGCGATCACAACCCGACCAATACATCGCCCATGATCCTTACGGCGATCACTACCCGACCAATACATGGCCCGTGATCCTTACGACAATCACAACCCGATCAGTAAAATGGCCCGTGATCCTTACGGCGATCACAACCCGACCAACACTTGGCCAACTTATCTCACTATTATTAAGCACATTATTTTTATTACTATTGGCTCATGGTGTGACCTTCTCTCGACCTGGGCCCTTATCCACGGGCGCGGCTATCGATAGATTTAATATACACTCTACAGAGGTTAGTACACTGTACCCACACTACGGAACCCATGGCCTCACCCTCCCATTCGGGTGGACCAACAGCATTCCGACAAAACCGATCTATTGTCATGACACTCTCCCGGCCCTTCCGACTCATACCCCACCGGGCTAGTCCTGGGTGGCCCCGTGTCTACCTCCAGACACCTCGACCACCGTCGTGGCCATGATCCACACTGGGATTCGGTGCCAAAATTAACTTAACAACGGGCTCACAAGGTTATGCTCCGCCTACCTGATCAGGGTAGCACGCGCCCATAACCTTCCCTAAATTGAGGTACCGACCAGAGGCATGACAATAGACCCAGTTAGGACCGGCCCATACCGTTAAGCATGGTTGCACTGGTCAGCATCGATTCAGCGACACCATGACTCAGCCAACAGGTGTTCAAGTTCAATTTAATCCGGTTAACTTGAATGCAAATATGCTGAGCCATGATAAAATAACATGATGCCAACTATAATACATGAATATGATATCAACATCACCATGAGAGTATCACATAACTTTCCACCATATCAACAATAACTCATATCCACTGAGCATGGCATACCGACTAGCATGATCATCTCCAACATCAACATGTACTACTAACCAGCATAAACATATGAAAGATAATACTAGCAAGTATAACATGATCACAGAGTATAAGACAACATAACATAACAGTGAACATGCAAATCTGAACATCACCGGAATAACGATAACCATCTTTTCAACAAACAAACATTTATTGAATATTCAAGTTGAAAACCATGGCTACTGCATGACTATCATGCAACTGGGTATTGTGGCTTGCCTGGGGATGAAGAAAACACCGGGGAGAAGTGCTGTGAAGCCGCGGAAAGAATCGCCAGAAAACGTACTCTCTCGGAGGGGGCTGAATAAGGGCAAGGGCATAATGGTCATTTTCAAAGTGTCAAACCATAGTGAAAGCATGACCAATAGAACGGGCTCGACGAAATGAAGAAGTGGGCTTTGGATTCACCTCATTTGGAGCTACGGGTAAAAAGTTATTGAGGTTTTACTGCGAGGGACCTATCTGTAAAAATTTATTTTACAGTCTGGGCCAAAACAGAAAAATGGAAAACATATTTCAGGGTTTACGCTTCCACTTACGCTGACATGGCAGTGGACTGGTCAAAAGGCAGAGGCGGGGCCGGCTCCAGGGTGGCTGACGTGCGGGGCCCGCGGGACCCACGCGCTGGTCAACGCCCTCCTCCCGCTCTCCTTCTTCTTCCCCGACAGGAACAGAGGAGAGGCGAGGCAGGCGCTGGCCCGGCTGGCTCCGGCCATCTCCGGCCAGGGCAAAGCCACCGGCGGGCGCGGCCCGACGCGACGCTTCCATCCCCGACCAGAGGGAGGCGCGGGGAGGCAAAGAATGGCGAAGGGAGGCGGCGGCAGGAGGTGACAAAGGCGGCGGCCAACCTTGGGAACGGCGGCCTGAAGCACTCCGGTGATGAATGGAGGGGCTGGGGAGGGTCGCCGGAGCACGGGGAAGACGACGGTGGTGGCTAGGAGAGGAGGGGGACTTGGCTTCGGCCGGATTTGAGCGGACCCGAATGGCGGCCATGGCGGCGATGAGGGGTGCAAAGAGCTCCAGGTGCTCGGGCTAGTGGCTAGGCGGGGTTAGAGGAGAGTGGATAGGCCATTGGTGAGCTCGGGAGGGCTCGGGGAAGGGCTTAAATAGCTGGGCGAGAGGGATGCCGACCTGGCGCCGTCGGCGACGCGTGTCTGGCGCCGCGGACGCGTGCCCGCGTGCATGGGCTCGGGGCAAACAACTGCGAGGCACAAGGCAGAGCTTCATGGGGAAGAGACGGCCAAGAGAGAGGCAGAGGAAAGGGCTGAGCGCCATTAAAACATGTCGGAGCACTGTGCTCCCGTGGGCACTCGTCGGCGAGCGTCGACGATGGAGATGCCGGAGGGGGTGAGGGTTCCAGGGTGAAGAGGACGACGATGCTGAGCTCGTTGACACTCAGTGACAAACCAGAACTGACCGGAGCAACGCCGCTGTTGCCAACAGTGGCTAGACCACCGTTTTGGCTGGCTGTCCTCGTGGTCACCACTGGCATGACGTGCTCTGGAGGTTTTACTAAGGTTAAAACATGTCTACTGCGTAGTCCTTTGAAGGGTGGTCTCAACTATGGTGGTAACTTGGTGAAAGAGTCTCTGGTCAAAAAGATATAACCCTCTGAAGTTTACTGCTATAAATTTCACTAGCTCAATGGGATCAACTGAGAATTATTGGAAGCCAAATAGGTTGTCTAGGGTGTTTAGGATAGGAAGGACTACAGTCCTGGAAGTTGGGAGGGTAAATGGATCAAGATAAATCATAGTTGCTTTGCAACTGCCAAACTGGTCCAGAGAAGAAGATCAGGATGGTGCACTCACATGATGTGTCCACTTAAGCTCCAATTGCGCAAATCCTAGTCATTTGGTCATATGATGATGCTATAAAAAGCTCATGCCAAATGGCCAAGGCAAAATGGCACTTGCTTCACAAACATCTCCTCTGGACAGAAACTTGAAATAATTATGGTGGTCAAATTGATCAATGAAATGATACCAAATTGGGTGGAGAGAAGTTTTATGGGTATAAGAATGATCTGGTAATTTATCAGAATTTTTGAAGCAATATAAAATATACTTGCTTCACAACCTGAAAATATGGTCAGAAACAAAGATTGGCTCCTGTGCTCACATAGATAATTGGATGGGGCTGCAAATGGGTGGAGGGAGTTAATATGAGCACATTAAGGACTGTGCAAAAGTTCAACTCATTTGGGTACTCCTAGCTAGGACTTCCTTCACAAAGCCTTTTGTTTGATAGAAACTTTGAAACTTCACTTAGGAAGATTGGCTAGGCAAATAAATTTGAACTTGTGCATGGGGCAATTATTTGGACATATATACATGCACAAAAAGGTTGGGAGTCAATAGGACAAATATAAATGACACTTCCTTCACAAAGTGCCATTCAGGGCAGAATAGGAAATGAATTATTGGGGAATTATTTTTGATCATGGCAGTGAAAAGTTTTGCCATATTGGATCAAGATATGACCCAAACAATTTATGAGAATTATTTGGGAATTTTAGGAGTGATGGAGATGTAGGTTGCTTCACAACCTAGGGAAATTGGACTCATTCCTTTAATAGAAAAGGAATATTCCCAATAAAAAGAATATTGGGATTTGGGCTAGGATGGAAATGACAGGGTATAGGGAATGATTTGGGAATGACAAGCCACTCTGTAAGCAAAGAAGAGGTCATCTTCTTCGGTTTCCAGACCATAGAGCCACGGAAAAAGAAAACTCAGGCAAAAACCTCGGAAAAACAAAAGAAATAGAAAGGGCCAAAAATCAGGGTGTGACAAACCTTACCCCCTTAAAGAAATCTCATCCTCGAGATTTGGTTGCTCAGGGAACAAGTATGAATATTCTGACTTAAGGAAACCGTTTCCAACTCGGGTATCCTTTTCCTTTATTGTTGTTCCCATTAAATCTTTATCCGACTCGCCCTGGGGTGGTTTGCTTTACTCTATCCACAATCTGACAGATCTTACCTGGCTTGTTCATGCTTATATAGGCTCCAATTTCTTTTTAGATCTGCTGACTAGCTGAGTGTGATTTGATTATCATGACTGGAATATATGTCTGTCTCACAAATCCAAAAGTGATTTCCGCTGGGTGTGTCATCCGACACTGACAACCTTTCATGTAATGATAATCAGAATTTTCTGATGAAAACTCAAGATCTGACTCATTACATTTGGTTCGTCCACTAAATGCAAGTCCTTTGGGTTCCAACAGGGAGTTAAAACATAACCGCTTCCTGAAAGATTCTGACTCATCGCAGAAGTATCTGATTCATCTTAACCGGTTCCACTGTCATGAGTATCGGATCCGTACCGAATATTTGATTGTCTCCTGTCGCAGCCAACATAAAGGGTTTGGCCTGTATGATAATATCTGCGGATTTGACAGAAAAAAATTTGTTCACGACAGGCTATCCATGATGATTCATATAAGTGAGGACTCAGGCTTCCAGACTGTTATTCCTCATTTTTCTAACAGGTAACCCATTAAACGGCAGGTTCAACACCTCCCAAGTTCTGATCGTTGGGAAATGATCATCCGAAACCGTTGCAAGAAATCACCAAATAAATCAGTATCCACCAGAATGGTATTTACAACTCAGATCTGGGACATTACTGAAATAACTCAACCACGACTCAGGATGAAAAAGCAACTCAGAGAATGAGACCGGGTCGATAAGAAGAAGGTGGCAGCTCCCTAAAATAGCCAAAAAGCAGCTATAGGGGTACTATCACAAAAAGAAACTCAACAGTTGTACGAGATAGCCGAAAAGCAGCTCAGACTCGTGACAATTGTTGAAGAGAGAAACAAAAATCGGCATCCATCCCGGATAGCTAGAAACAGCTCAGATCACAGGCGTGGTGTCGTCATAGGAGAAAAAGGGGACAAGGGCATCATTAGGATCATTTTCCAGGTTCATGGGTACTTGTATTGAGCTCATTGAGGTCGTCAATCCTCATAATCCTTTGTCACACTATGGGGTATACTGGCTTTATTTTCGTAACCATCCTCACGTGGTTGTCCGATCCTCATTCGAGTGACTTGTAAAATCTTGATGGTATGCTCATTGCATATATATATATATATATATATATATATATATATATATATATATATATATATATATATATATATATATATATATATGAGGACCTGATTCCGAGACAGACGTGTATTCTGACTGATTCTTGATTCTGACCAAAATGTTGCCGATCTGATTCTTGGGATTCACTGTCATATGCTGTCAATTCACAGCGTACTACCTTGTACCAATGTCTTACTGAGGAATATTTGCTGGTTTGTGCTTGAAACTTTCATCGGACAACTTGCTGAAGAAGACTGAATATCGTGCTTCAGAAGCTTACCCCCTTAAAGACTTTGCTGGGGAAAGACTGAGTACCTTATGCTGGAAGCTTTTGCGGTCTCTTACTGAAGAAGGCAGAGTACCTTGCGCGGGAAATCACCCACGTATCATACTGAGGAAAATAGATGAATCTTGCCTTGGAAAATTCTCTGGTATTTTGCGAGGGAAGAATGGGTTGCTTTCATCAGAAGCTTCTCATTGTGATATGCGGGCCGATTTCCACATATATAACCATCTGAATATTTTTTATGTTGATTTCTTGCATGAAACGGGGGTTTGCAGGACTATCCTTCTTTCTGAGTATATGCCATATTTTTGCTTGCTTCCAGGTACATCGAGTTCCAAAATCATCCTCGACGAAAAATTAAACTTGTATCTAAGCCATACCTTTGATAATATTCTGTCAACCTTGCACACCATTTATCTTCTTGCTGATTTAATCACGTTGTTGTGATGAGTGCATGCTAATGCAAACTTGATACTGACGGTCCATCTAGGATTTCTTTTGTATCCAGACAAGATATTCCCAATTTCACTGCAGTCAGCTGATAATTCCATTCTGTTTAGCTGAGTTTCCAAATATATGCATTTCTTTCTGACTCTTTGGGTCCGGTGTCGGCTGACGAGCAACTTTAATAGGGAAAAATTTATTAACACCGAAGGCCCAAAGAAAGGAACAATAGAAACAACTAAAACAAAAGCACACAAGCATTCTACTAATATAATTAATCAAGTAATCATCACATATTACTGCTACTCACACAATAATATGCATGCACACCTAAGCACACAAATCTCGGGGAAACTTTGGTATTGCGATCTAATATGCTATGACGATGTGCGTGAGGACGAATAAATGTGTGGAAGAATTGGTGTAAACAGATCTACACCAAGTGCTAGCTTAGCCAGATAGCAATCTGAACTAGCTCGGAGGCGAGGACGTACTCGGTAATCATGCAGTAGGACACGAAGGTCGCAACCACATTATTATCAAGCGGACGGAAAAATACCCGTACTAGTCCAAGAAATAGGATGCAGGGAAAACTGAGACTGCTGACATTGCCCTTTCTTGATAACTAAGATCATTAAGGGTTGCCAACATGACAAAATAAAAGAATGATCCGGGATAGACGCATGTCCATCACCGAAACAATAGGCAGGATTGAAGGAAAGACATCGGTGCGATACCTGAGCACCATTTTTGCAAACAGTGTCGGGATCACTTGGCATCACTCTGCTGGGACAGATATGACACCAAACACCGAAAGAAAAAGGAACTAGAGAAATGCAAAGGTTGAGCTGTAGTAGATTCGAACCGATGCCAGCTACAGTCACCAGATAAACCGTTCATACAAATACTAAGGCTATATGCATGCTATGCAACAAACAAATGCATCAATCAAATGCAACAAACCAACTGGGGTTTATACTACCGCTTTCTAACGTTCGCGCGGTCTAGGGCGTCCTACAGCCAGACCTGCTCTGATACCAAGCCTATGGCACCTCGGCTCAGAGAAAACCGGAACGCCCCGTATTCCAGCCCAGAGATCAAGGAGAAGTCTTCTGCAATATGGCACAGCTTAGCATAGAACAAACCAGCCTTCTATTATTACACGAATATGAATACAAGGTCTCCGATATTAGAATGAATAACATCGGTATGGAGACACTACGCCATCCTCAGTTGCTCTATGCAAGCAGCAGAACAACTCGAAGCAGCGGAATCACTCTAGCAGCGGAACAACGGCAACGGTGGTGAACTCCACTCCGCAGGGACTCTGGCTTGAACGCTTATCCTAGCTCGCACGAACGGAAACCACGACAAGCAAGCAATCAAATCCGGCATGACCTGCAAACTGGCATGACACGCCAGGTCAGTACATTGAATGTACTTGCAAGCTCACAATAAACCAGAAGCATTCAAGGCAGACAATAGCACAACAATTACAGGTTAAACAAGAATTACCATGACATCATCAGAATAACATGGCATGACCAACATAAACATGATACAACTATCACAACATGAACATATTAATCCAACAATACTAGCATGCAACATGAAACCACTATATGCACCACTTATCCTGCTCGGGCTACCTCGTAACCAACACATGCATCACTTACCAACCACGGACATCACACGATCATCACAGGTTCAAATCAAGCTTGGTATAAACAATACCGTAGTAATCAGTAAATGACCACAAGGAGCTTGACCTTTACCCATGACTCTCGTATAACATCACGAATATACAACAACTCGGTATCCTTGATACCACCGTGATCCTTACGGAGATCACAACCACGACCAACACTTAGCCCCAAACCGTGATCCTTAAGGCGATCACAACCCGACAAATAACTGGCTCGTGATCCTTATGGCGATCACAATCCGACCAATACATGGCCCATAATCCTTACGGCGATCACTACCCGACCAATACATGGCCCATGATCCTTACGGCGATGACAACCCGACCACTAAATGGCCCGTGATCCTTACGGCGATCACAACCCGACCAACACTTGGCCAACTTATCTCACTGTTATTAAGCACATTATTTTTATTACTGTTGGCTCATGGTGTGACCTTCTCTCGACCTGGGCCCTTATCCACGGGCGCAGCTATCGATAGATTTAATATACACTCCGCAGAGGTTAGTACACTGTACCTACACTACGGAACCCATGGCCTCGCCCTCCCATTTGGGTGGACCAACGACGTTCCGACAAAAGCGATCTATTGTCATGACACTCTCCCGGCCCTTCCGACTCAGACCCCACCGGGCTAGTCCTGGGTGGCCCCGTGTCTACCTCCAGACACCTCGACCACCGTCGTGGCCACGATCCACACTGGGATCCGGTACCAAAATTAACTTAACAACGGGCTCACAAGGTTATGCTCCGCCTACCTGGTCAGGGTAGCACGCGCCCATAACCTTCCCTAAATTGAGGTATCGACCAGAGGCACGACAATAGACCCAGTTAGGACCGTCCCATATCGGTAAGCGTGGTTGCACTGGTCAGCATCGATTCAGCGGCACCATGACTCAGCCAACAGGTGTTCAAGTTCAATTTAATCCGGTTAACTTGAATGCAAATATGCTGAGCCATGATAAAATAACATGATGCCAACTATAATACATGAACATGATATCAACATCACCATGAGAGTATCACATAACTTTCCACCATATCAACAATAACTCATATCCACTGAGCATGGCATACCGACTAGCATGATCTTCTCCAACATCAACATGTACTACTAACCAGCATAAACATATGAAAGATAATACTAGCAGGTATAACATGATCACAGAGTATAAGACAACATAGCATAACAGTGAGCATGCAAATCTGAACATCACCGGAACAATGATAACCATCTTTTCAACAAACAAACATTTATTAAATATTCAAGTTGAAAACCATGGCTACTGCATGACTATCATGCAAGTGGGTATTGTGGCTTGCCTGGGGATGAAGAAAACACCGGTGAGAAGTGCGGTGAAGCCGCGGAAAGAATCGCCAGAAAACGTACTCTCTCGGAGGGGGCTGAATAAGGGCAAGGGCATAATGGTCATTTTCACAGTGTCAAACCATAGCGAAAGCAGACCAACAGAACAGGCTCGATGAAACAAAGAAGTGGGCTTTGGATTCACCTCATTTGGAGCTACGGATAAAACGTTATTGAGGTTTTACTCCCAGGGACCTATCTGTAAAAATTTATTTTACAGTCTGGGCCAAAACAGAAAAATGGAAAACATATTTCAGGGTTTACGTTTCCACTTCCGCTGACGTGGCGGTGGACTGGTCAAAAGGCAGAGGTGGGGTCGGCTCCAGGGTGGCTGATGTGCGGGGCCCGCGGGACCCACGCACTGGTCAACGCCCTCCTCCCGCTCTCCTTCTTCTTCCCCGACGGGAACAGAGGAGAGGCGAGGCAGAGGCGCGGCCGGCACTGGCCCGGCTGGCTCCGGCCATCTCCGGCCAGGGCGTAGCCACCGGCGGGCGCGGGCCGGCGCGGCGTTTCCTTCCCCGACCAGAGGGAGGCGCGAGGAGGCGAAGAACGGCGAAGGGAGGCGGCGACAGGAGGTGACAGAGGCGGCGGCCAAACTTGGGAACGGCGGCCTGAAGCACTCCGGTGATGAATGGAGGGGCTGGGGAGGGTCGCCGGAGCACGGGGAAGACGATGGTGGTGGCTAGGAGAGGGGGGGCTTGGCTTCGGCCGG
Source organism: Triticum dicoccoides (assembly GCF_002162155.2). Lineage (NCBI taxonomy): Eukaryota > Viridiplantae > Streptophyta > Magnoliopsida > Poales > Poaceae > Triticum > Triticum dicoccoides. The sequence continues at coordinate 322,514,416 of NC_041389.1, forward strand.
ATTTGAGCAGACCCGAACGGCGGCCATGGCAGCGATGAGGGGTGCAGAGAGCTCCGGGGGCTCGGGCTAGTGTCTAGGCGGGGCTAGAGGAGAGTGGAGAGGCAATTGGTGAGCTCGGGAGGGCTCGGGGAAGGGCTTAAATAGCCGGGCGAGAGGGATGCCGAGCTGGCGCCGCCGGCAACGCGTGTCCGGCGCCGCGGACACGTGCCCGCGCGCATGGGCTCGGGGCAAATGATGGAGAGGCACAGGGCAGAGCTTCACGGGGAAGAGACGGCCAAGAGAGAGGCAGAGGAAAGCGCCGAGGGCCATTAAAACATGTCGGACCACTGTGCTCCCGTGGGCACTCGTCGGCGAGCGTCGACGAGGAAGATGTCGGAGGGGGAGAGGGGTCCAGGGTGAAGAGGACGACTATGCTGAGCTGGTTGACACTCGGGGACAAACCAGAACCGGCCGGAGCGATGCTGCTATTGCCAACAGTGGCTAGACCACCGTTTTGGCTGGCTGTCCTCGTGGTCATCACTGGCATGGCGTGCTCTGGAGATTTTACTGAGGTTAAAACATGTCTAATGCGTAGTCCATCAAAGGGTGGTCTCAACTACGGTGGTAACTTGGTGAAAGAGTCTCTGTTCAAAAAGATATAACCCTCTGAAGTTTATTGCAGTAAACTTCACCAACTCAATGGGATCAACTGAGAATTATTGGAAGCCAAATAGGTTGTCTAGGGTGTTTAGGATAGGAAGGACTACAGTCCTGGAAGTTGGGAGGGTAAATGGATCAAGATAAATCATAGTTGCTTTGCAACTGCCAAACTGGTCCAGAGAAGAAGATCAGGATGGTGCACTCACATGGAGTGTCCACTTGAGCTCAAATTGGGAAAAGCCGAGTCATTTGGTCATATTATGATTCTGTAAAAATCGCTTGCCAAATGGCCAAGGCAAAATGGCACTTGCTTCACAAACATCTCCTCTGGACAGAAACTTGAAATAATTATGGTGGTCAAATGGATGAATGAAATGATACCAAATTGGGTGGAGAGAAGTTTTATGGGTATAAGAATGATCTGGAAGTTTATCAGAATTTTTGAAGCAATATAAAATATACTTGCTTCACAACCTGAAAATATTGCCAGAAACAAAGATTGGCTCATGTGCTCACATAGCTAATTGGATGGGGCTGAAAATGGGTGGAGCAAGTTAATATGAGCACATTAAAGAGTGTGCAAAAGTTCAACTCATTTGGATACTCCTAGCTAGGACTTCCTTCACAAAGCCTTCTGTTTGACAGAAACTTTGAAAATTCACTGAGGAAGATTGGCTAGGCAAATAAATTTGAACTTTTGCATGGGGAAATTATTTGGACATATATACATTCCCAAAAAGGTTGGGAGTCAATAGGAGAATTATAAATGACACTTCCTTCACAAAGTGCCATTCAGGGCAGAATAGGAAATGAATTATTGGGGAATTATTTTTGATCATGGCAGTGAAAAGTTTTGCCATATTGGATCAAGATATGACCCAAAAAATTTATGAGAATTATTTGGGAATTTTAGGAGTGATGGAGATATAGGTTGCTTCACAACCTAGGGCAATTGGAGTCATTCCTTTAATAGAAAAGGAATATTCCCAATAAAAAGAATATTGAGATTTGGGCTAGGATGGAAATGACAGGGTCTAGGGAAAGATTTGGGAATGACAAGCCACTTTGGAAGCAAAGAAGAGGTCATCTTCTTCGGTTTCCAGACCACAGAGCCACGAAAAAAGAAAACTCAGACAAAAACCTCGGAAAAACAAAAGAAAAAGAAAGGGCCAAAAATCAGGTTGTGACATACACAAGCATAGTTCAATCGTCATTAAGCATGCTCAAGCGTACATAGTTTGATCCCACATCTCATCTCACATGCCGGCACAATCCTGAAGCTTCTCGAGGTACTCGGCATATGCGCTTGAATACTTTTGCTTGAAGGAGCCAAGGGCCCGTCCTCTTGCATGCGCCAGAACACTTTGATACGCGTCATGAAGCTTGTGGTTGCAAAATGGGCATCGGTAGCCATCGTCCTAGGTCCTAATACGCCTATTATGCATTGCTGCATAAAGCTCCCTCAGGATTTGCCTCTTGTACCTCCTTTCGATATCTTCATCCTTGTTGTCCACGTCATCAGACAGCACCTATACAAATAGTAAAATAATGTGGCATCAAATTAATGGTTACAAACTAATCTCTAGCGAACATTTGGTAGTTGCCAAAAATTGGCATCAAATCAATGATTACATGTCGTGAAGTGGGATTAGGAATTTATGGCTATTTATTTATACATATCAAGAGATTATGGTTCGATATTTAAGCACATTCGTCTATGTACAGACCAATCTTGAAGAAAATAATGGCACAAACATTTGTAGGCCATTCAAAATCAATTGTCAAGTCCTGGCTTGGAATTATTAGCATGAACACTAACCCTAGTTGGATTACTAGCAGAAATCATTTCCACAGATCAAACAACTAATCACTTATCACTTGTACCATTCAAGCAATCAATACACTACACGGATCTAACGGAACTTACTCAGATTTCATGGATTGGGAGAGCATAAACATAGGATTTCTATTCCAAAAAGGGGGAGGCAGGAGTAACCAGAGAAACCCTGGGATCTATTTGACACATAAATGGGTATAGATGACTAATGTAACGCCCCGAGACCGATGTGCTAGGTGTCGTGCAGTTATTCGTTGTTGTTGCGTTGTCATTGCTTGCGTGTCATGCATTGCATATCATGTCATCATGTGCATTGCATTTGCATACGTGTTCGTCTCATGCATCCGAGCATTTTCCCCGTTGTCCGTTTTGCAATCCGGCGCTTCGTTCTCCTCCGGTGGTCATTTCTACATTTCTTTCGTGTGTGGAGATTAAACATTTCCAGATTGGACCGAGTCTTGCCAAGCGGCCTTGGTTTACTACCGGTAGACCGCCTGTCAAGTTTCGTACCATTTGGACTTCGTTTGATACTCCAACGGTTAACCGAGGGACCGAGAAGGCCTCGTGTGTGTTGCAGACCAACACCCTTCCATTTTGGCCCAAAACCCACCTAACTCTGTTCCATCATCTCGGTCGTTCGATCACGATCGCGTGGCCGAAAACCGCACCTCTTTTGGAGCTTCCTAGCTCCATCTACCTATAAAAGAGCATCCCTCCCCGAAATTTCGGATCATTTCGCGGATGAAACCCTAGATCCACTCCTCCCCGCGCCGCCGGACTTGTCCGTCCCGCCGTTGGACGTGTCCAGCGCCGCTGCCTCGTCATCCCGACCAATCAGAGGCCGACACCTCAGCCGGCCACCGCCCTCGTCCAACCCGCGCGCGCCACATGGCACCGCGCCGCCCCACTTCGCCGCCGGCCCGCGGGACCCAGATCGGGCCCGCGCGGGTCCATCTCCTCGCGCCGCCGCCCGGGAGGCGCCGCCTTCGTCCTCCCCGACGCCGTCCTCCGCCCGCCGCCTGTCTCCACCGCGCTTCGACCCCGCCGTACTTCTCCCGTGCCGCCACCTACCAAGCTCCCCGCCGGCCCCGTCTTGCCGCGTCGTCGCCGGATCCGGGCCTTCCCTCGTCGGATCCGCCTCTCCCCATCCCCGCTGCTTCCCGTGCCGCAGCCGGGGAAGCCCCGCCGTCCCTCGCCGGCTTCACCATCGGGCGCCGCCGTCCCTGCCTCCCCGATCCGATCGGGATCGAGGGAGACGAGCCCCTCCTCGTGGGCCTCCGCACCAGCCCAGCTCGCCCGCGCCCCCGCAAGGCCCAGCTCCCCGCGGTCCAGCCTCCCGCGCCTCCAGGCCCAGATTGCCCGCGCCCGAGTGGGCCACCTCCTCCGAACTGGGCCAGATCCATCTCCCACCGGCCTGCTTCCCCAGCGCGAGCGCCCCAAGGCCCAGCTCCAGCCGGCCTCGCCTCGGCCTCCGTCCTCTTCATTTTGGGCCGCGCCTCCAAGGCCCAGGGTGAGCCGCCCCCAATGCCCCCTCGTCTATCTTTTTTTCCTTCGCTGTTGGGCTTCCTCAGATTCGGCCCGTGAAGTATTTTTTTTTCAGCGCCTGAATTTTTCCTATTATTCCTGAGACTGCCAGTTTTACAGTTTAGTCCCCCTAGTTCATGCATTTAATAACTCACTAACCATGCATCAGATTAAAATGTTTTATATATGAAACTTGCTCAGAATTTTGTGCAGATTAATAATATTCAACTTTCATCTATGATTGAGATGCTTAAAATGTTGTTTGCATTAATTTGCTAATATGCCATGCTAAAAAGCTTTATTTCATAACTAAATCACCGTAACTCCGATTTTAATAAATTGTATATGTTAATGGGGTAGAAAAATGTCTAGTTTAACATGGTGCACTCATTTTGCATATTAAACAACTCTAAAATTGTGTTTAGGGTAGAACAGTACCAAATCTAAAATAATGCTATGGGGATTTACCGGAATTGTTGTTTGTTGTTCCCGGCCTCAGTTAAACTTGCCTAGATAGGTAGTTTTGTTGTGCTTCACCTCTTGCCATGTTAACCAACATTTAATGTTGTTGAGTACATAAACAAGATCAAACTAAATACCGTGTCGTGGTGTTTCATCAATATGCAACTCGTTGCGTATTGAGCTCCACTTAATTTGTAGTGTTGTTTGTTGCACTTTGCCATGCCATGTTTCATTAAATCGGACATGCATCATACTCGTTTGTGCATCATGCCATGTTGATGTGTGGGTTGTTTACTATGTTGTGTGCTTCTTTTCCGGTGTTTGCTTCTTCGGGTTGGTTCCGATAACGTCGAGGTTGTGAGGATCCATTCGTCTACGTCCGTTTGTCTTCTTCATGGACTCGTTCTTCTTCCTTGCGGGATTTCAGGCAAGATGATCATACCCTCGAAATCACTACTATCTTTGCTATGCTAGTTTGCTCGCTCTTTTGCTAAGCCATTGCTACGATGCCTACCACTTGCTTGTCAGCCACCCAAATTGCCATGTCAAACCTCTAACCCACCATGTCCTAGCAAACCGTTGATTGGCTATGTTACCGCTTTGCTCAGCCCCTCTTATAGCGTTGTTAGTTGCAGGTGAAGATTGAAGTTTGTTCCTTGTTGGAACATGGAGATATCGTTCCTTGTTGGAACATTTATTTACTTGTTGGGATATCACTATATATCTTATTTTATTAATGCATCTATATACTTGGTAAAGGGTGGAAGGCTCGGCCTTATGCCTGGTGTTTTGTTCCACTCTTGCCGCCCTAGTTTCCGTCATATCGGTGTTATGTTCCCGGATTTTGCGTCCCTTACGCGGTTGGGCTATAATGGGAACCCCTTGACAGTTCGCCTTAAGTAAAGCTTTTCCAGCAATGCCCAACATTGGTTTTACCATTTGCCACCTAGCCTTTTTCCCTTGGGAGTCGCGCATCCCGAGGGTCATCTTTATCTTAACCCCCCCCCCCGGGCCAGTGCTTGTCTAAGTGTTGGTCCGAACTAGAGTCCTGTGCAGCGCCCCCTCGGGGCAACTCGAGGTTTGGTTTTAGTTGTACGGAGCGCTCATCTGAGTGTGCCCTGAGAAAGAGATATGTGCAGCTCCTATCGGGTTTTGTCGGCACATTCGGGCGGTGTTGCTGGTTTAGTTTTACCCTGTCGAAATGTCTTGTTGTACCGGGATACCGAGTCTGATTGGAATGTCTCGGGTGGAGGTCTATTCCTTCGTTGACCGTGAGAGCTTGTGATGGGCTAAGTTGGGACACCCCTGCAGGGTGTTATGGGCAGATGGGAATTTGTTAACGTCCGGTTGTAGAAAACCCGAAGTTGACCTTAATTAAAATACATCAACCGTGTGTGTAACCGTGATGGTCTCTTTCCGGCGGAGTCCGGGAAGTGAACACGGTGTTGGAGTTATGTTTGATGTAGGTTGCTCTAGGATCACTTCTTGATCGCTACTAGCTTCACGACCGTGCCTTGCTTCTCTTCTCGCTCTCTTTTGCGATTGTAGCCACCATATATGCTAGTCGCTTGCTGCTGCTCCACCTCATTACTCCATCCTTCCTATAAGCTTAAATAGTCTTGATCTCGCGGGTGCGAGATTGCTGAGTCCCCGTGGCTCACAGATACTTCCAAAACCAGCTTGCAGGTGCCGTTGAGTCCGTGCAGATGACGCAACCAAGCTCAAGGAGGAGCTCGATGAAGATCTTGCCCTTTGTGTTGTTTCGTTCTAGTTGATCAGTAGTGGAGCCCAGTTGGGGTCGATCGGGGACCTTTGTCGCATTTGGGGTTCTTCTTTTATTTTGGTTCTGTAGTCGGGCCCTGATTGTATTTGGTTGATGTAATGCTTTATTCATGTAATTGTGTGAAGTGGCGATTGTAAGCCAACTATGTATCTCTTTCCCTTATTGTATTACATGGGTTGTGTGAAGATTACCTCACTTGCGACATATGCCTTCAATGTGATTATGCCTCTAAGTCGTGCCTCGACACGTGGGAGATATAGTCGCATCGAGGGTGTTACAAGTTGGTAATCAGAGCCTTCCCCGACCTTAGAAGCCCCATTGCTTGATCGTTTTTAGCGGCCGAGTTGTGTCTAGAAAAATGTTTTGAGTCCTTTAGGAATTATATATCGGAGAGTTTAGGAATTCTTTTTACTCCTCAGTCCCTTCGTCGCTCTGGTAAGGTATCCTGACGTAGAGTTTTGTCTCTTCTCTTCTCAAATTTCACTAAAAAAAATTTAGGATCACGCGGGTATCTTGGAATCGTTCCGATGGTTTTATGATGAGAACATTGTCTTGGTGCCTCCTGTCAGGGGTTTAGTGGAAGTGTCCCGGGGAGTTGAGCTCTGAGGTGTTGTCATCATAATTTTATCGTTGCAATTCTGGTATACCTGAGTTTAGTACGCCGACATCGAAAATCTCTTTTATGCAGTTCGTTGGTGAGATATCCTCGACGCCACCCAGTACTGGGGCGGGAGTTCGGGAGTATCGCCATAACTTGTATAACGAATGCTTTTCGAAGGTTGAGGTAGATGATTTCCGAAGGTTTCTTGGTTATGTGTTGAAGGATGGATACAGCTGGATGTAGGATTTACTAGTTTGGGTGAGATATTATGCTTCCCCTGTATCCCCAACACCTGATTGCATAATCGGAAAATTTCGGGAGTTTCATAGGTGGGAATTCAAGTAGCTCGTAGGATATCTTTCCGACAGATGTATGATATGAAATTGCGGTTCGACGTCTAGTGGTCCGCCTATTCACGGTTGGTTTTACAGTGGTCTCGTTGTGTCTTAAAGAGTCCTTGGCTATGCTGACTCGGGGACGCTTCGTATGTCATGTGCACTGCCTTGTACATGATGGTGCTGTACGATCGAGCCCGTGTAGGCCCCACCACGAAAACTTCGGATGAAATCTCTATCATATGTTTGTTCCGGCTTATTCTGCAAGCCAGTCCTTTGTTTTTGTTTTGAGTTGTGGTATTCGAGTTGCTTCAATGTCAAGTGTTGATTCCATACCTTTCCGAAATGGTGTTCTCATACTCCGATGTGAATACTAATCCGTCATGATAATCGAGATTGTTTTGTCAATCCTTTTTAACCGGTGTGCTTCTCTTCAAGTGGATCTGATCATTTCAATATCTACAAGATCAACTCAAGTCTTCTCAACGGCATTCGTTTCATCCATCTCCAGTTGCCTTTGTTTTTCCCACCCTCCCTCTCTTTGTTTCTTCGAGGACCCAGATTTCTTTATCAAGTATCCTTTTATTCTTGTGAAGTCTCACCATTCTTTTCCGTCAATATTCTTATTCAGTGATTCTCATGAAGATCGTAACGGAGCTTCAAGTTATCATTATTTGTCTTTTCTCTTCTCCGGTGGATTCAAGTCAAGATTTGTCGATTATATCCCCTTTTTCTCGTTTCAAATACCTTCTCTTGACGGTGCTCCTCATATTTATTCATTTCTCGCTATCCTATTGTTCTGGAATGCTCAAGATATCTCAAAGATTCGTGTTTCCACTCTGTTTTCGTTCAAACTCTTTTGAGGATGTGATCTCATTCTAGCCATTTAATTCAACCGGTGCAATCTCTCTCTTTAAATCATTTCAACGGTGCTTCTTTTGAGTGGGCCCTAACCCGCAGGTCTTTTCCCAGGATCTTACCTGGCTCTTCTAATTCTCCCGGAGCTATCCTCAAAAATTCTTTTCGAAGTTGTGACGTAAGAATGAATGGCCGTCAGTCAAATGTCCTCCTCTAAAACCTTTCAAATTCTTTTCATCGTTGGCTAAACCTTTCCATTATTCATTTCGGAGTGCCTCAACAATTCACGGTGGTGTTTCTCGTTGTCATTTGAAGACCGAAGAAGAGTTTCTCCTTAATCTTGCTCTTTTCTCTTCAAGATTCGTGGTTCTAGTTCGAGGCCATCCTCTCATAAGTGTTCTGATTGTGGGAACTCTTTTCACCCATCTGGAGTAATTCAAGAGTCTTCTCAGTTTGATTATCCGGAGCTCATCATCGAAGATTTATTCATTCTCAGTTTGCAGTTATCATTCTCCGATCTTATCGGTGCCTTGTTCAAGTGATCTTTAATCGGCTCGTGCTCTCTTCGTTCTCATGTATCTAGATTTTCTCATGTATCTTCGTTCATTTCACTATTCTTCCCGGTGTTTCTTTGTCTTCCCTTAATTCATTTTCAATTCGTACGATGGTTCGTTCAAGATTTTTTCTTCTTTCTTATCATATCAATTCATTTGTTGTTCCAATCCTACCGGTGGTTCGTTGAAGACCTTCTCAAGTTTATGTTATATCTCTCTTAATCTTTTCTACGAGAATAAGTAATATGCCAAATCCGTTGATTGTCATCAATTTAAATTGGTGAAGGATAAGCATAATGTAATTCTTACTTTTTTTCCATCCAAGTGATTTAATTCCTTATTCCGGAGGTGCATCATATCACATTCTTGGTTTGAGACGCTTTATCTTTTCTTTCCCAAGAGTTCCAAGCTTTCACAATTACATCTCCACGGAGGTCCATCTAAATCATTGCAAGGATTCACCTTGTGTTTTCAACTTCTTTTTCCTTCCGTTGGATCATCTTTTTGTTACCAGAGTTCTTCATGGAGGCTATGCATGATGGTTCATCAAGGATTTATATCACTTCTCCAAGTGTTCATTGAGATTCTTTTCTAAGGAGCTCAAGCATTCTTCATCTTGCTACCCGGAGTGCAATTCTTTCTTCCGAATCTATGAAGGTGGTATTATGTCATTCTTGATAATTTGAGTTCATGTTTCGTGATTCACATGTTGTTAAGAATGAGGTATTTTAAATCCATCAACCTCGTTGTTGGAGTTATCTTGTGTCATATTTCACCTAAAAGCCTTCCATTGGAATGTTGCTATTTGTGGTGCTTGCCAATGATCCAAGTTATCTCTTTATCATCTTGGTGGAAGAAGTGTTCATCTCTTAGTCGATCTAAAGCTAGCAATCGTTTCCGTTAGTGGCCGGTTGTCACCTCATAATTTTGAGATGTTTTCCATAAGCCCACTACAAGCTTATTCGTTTCGTTGTTGGGTTTTCCCAACAACCCCGTTGTAACCTTCTTGGAAGGGTGCTTTCCAAGCTCAATTGTGGCAGAAGTTGCCATTTCCCCCTCCATTCTGTTATTCCAATGACCTATCTTCTATTCTTTCTTCCGGAGGCATTGTGACGTTGCTCTTTTCACTCACCATCTCGTTTCGTGAGGATCGTGTTCTTTTCTTGCTTATCCATTTAACCGGAGTGTCGTGTTTTCATTCGAGTTCTCTAATCTTATCAAGTTTTCCCTCCTTCCTCAACTGGAGAGCTGTCTGAAATCCTTCTTACCCATTGTGCCATTCTTTCAATAGTTCCGGAGGCAGTGTGTTGTTGATTTCATCAAGTAACATCCCATCTTCTCAAGTTCATGTTCTATTCCTTCCATGTTCAACCGGAGTACTGCCCGAATTCTTCCCCTCTCATCTTGTTTTAACCGGAGTGGTTTCGAATTCTATCTTGTCCATTAAACTCTTGATTCATGTCTTTGCAACCTTCAAGTTCTCGTAATGTTCCTTGTTCCTCTTTCTAACGGATTGTTTGCAATCTCGTTCATCTCCTTTGTATTCTTTCTTTCAATTTGTTTAACCTCTCAAGGTTCTTTGGTTTCACTCATTGGTCAAAGAAGCAACTTAGTTTTACCCCTTCTCTTCCTCTTCCATTTCTCTCCGGTGCCATTCTAGATCTCGGGACGAGATCCTCTCGTAGTGGTGGAGTGTTGTAACGCCCCGAGACCGATGTGCCAGGTGTCGTGCAGTTATTCTCTGTTGTTGCGTTGTCATTGCTTGCGTGTCATGCATTGCATATCATGTCATCATGTGCATTGCATTTGCATACGTGTTCGTCTCATGCATCCGAGCATTTTCCCCGTTGTCCGTTTTGCAATCCAGCGCTTCGTTCTCCTCCGGTGGTCATTTCTACATTTCTTTCGTGTGTGGAGATTAAACATTTCCAGATTGGACCGAGTCTTGCCAAGCGGCCTTGGTTTACTACCGGTAGACCGCCTGTCAAGTTTCGTACCATTTGGACTTCGTTTGATACTCCAACGGTTAACCGAGGGACCGAGAAGGCCTCGTGTGTGTTGCAGCCCAACACCCTTCCATTTTGGCCCAAAACCCACCTAACTCTGTTCCATCATCTCGGTCGTTCGATCACGATCGCGTGGCCGAAAACCGCACCTCTTTTGGAGCTTCCTAGCTCCCTCTACCTATAAAAGAGCACCCCTCCCCGAAATTTCGGATCATTTCGCGGATGAAACCCTAGATCCACTCCTCCCCGCGCCGCCGGACTTGTCTGTCCCGCCGTTGGACGTGTCCAGCGCCGCTGCCTCGTCATCCCGACCAATCAGAGGCCGACACCTCAGCCGGCCACCGCCCTCGTCCAACCCGCGCGCGCCACATGGCACCGCGCCGCCCCACTTCGCCGCCGGCCCGCGGGACCCAGATCGGGCCCGCGCGGGTCCATCTCCTCGCGCCGCCGCCCGGGAGGCGCCGCCTTCGTCCTCCCCGACGCCGTCCGCCGCCCGCCACCTGTCTCCACCATGCTTCGACCCCGCCGTACTTCTCCCGTGCCGCCACCTACCAAGCTCCCCGCCGGCCCCGTCTTGCCGCGTCGTCGCCGGATCCGGGCCTTCCCTCGTCGGATCCGCCTCTCCCCATCCCCGCTGCTTCCCGTGCCGCAGCCGGGGAAGCCCCGCCGTCCCTCGCCGGCTTCACAATCGGGCGCCGCCGCCCCTGCCTCCCCGATCCGATCGGGATCGAGGGAGACGAGCCCCTCCTCGTGGGCCTCCGCACCAGCCCAGCTCGCCCGCGCCCCCGCAAGGCCCAGCTCCCCGCGGTCCAGCCTCCCGCGCCTCCAGGCCCAGATCGCCCGCGCCTGAGTGGGCCACCTCCTTCGAACCGGGCCAGATCCATCTCCCACCGGCCTGCTTCCCCAGCGCGAGCGCCCCAAGGCCCAGCTCCAGCCTGCCTCGCCTCGGCCTCCGTCCTCTTCATTTTGGGCCGCGCCTCCAAGGCCCAGGGTGAGCCGCCCCCAACGCCCCCTCCTCTATCTTTTTTTCCTTCGCTGTTGGGCTTCCTCAGATTCGGCCCGTGAAGTATTTTTTTTTCAGCGCCTGAATTTTTCCTATTATTCCTGAGACTGCCAGTTTTACAGTTTAGTCCCCCTAGTTCATGCATTTAATAACTCACTAACCATGCATCGGATTAAAATGTTTTATATATGAAACTTGCTCAGAATTTTGTGTAGATTAATAATATTCAACTTTCATCTATGATTGAGATGCTTAAAATGTTGTTTGCATTAATTTGCTAATATGCCATGCTAAAAAGCTTTATTTCATAACTAAATAACCGTAACTCCGATTTTAATAAATTATATATGTTAATGGGGTAGAAAAATGTCTAGTTTAACATGGTGCGCTCATTTTGCATATTAAACAACTCTAAAATTGTGTTTAGGGCAGAACAGTACCAAATCTAAAATAATGCTATGGGGATTTACCGGAATTGTTGTTTGTTGTTCCCGGCCTCAGTTAAACTTGCCTAGATAGGTAGTTTTGTTGTGCTTCACCTCTTGCCATTATAACCAACATTTAATATTGTTGAGTACATAAACGAGATCAAACTAAATACCGTGTCGTGGTGTTTCATCAATATGCAACTCGTTGCGTATTGAGCTCCACTTAATTTGTAGTGTTGTTTGTTGCACTTTGCCATGCCATGTTTCATTAAATCGGACATGCATCATACTCGTTTGTGCATCATGCCATGTTGATGTGTGGGTTGTTTACTATGTTGTGTGCTTCTTTTCCGGTGTTTGCTTCTTCGGGTTGGTTCCGATAACGTCGAGGTTGTGAGGATCCATTCATCTACGTCCGTCTGTCTTCTTCATGGACTCGTTCTTCTTCCTTGCAGGATTTCAGGCAAGATGATCATACCCTCGAAATCACTACTATCTTTGCTATGCTAGTTTGCTCGCTCTTTTGCTATGCCATTGCTACGATGCCTACCACTTGCTTGTCAGCCACCCAAATTGCCATGTCAAACCTCTAACCCACCATGTCCTAGCAAACCGTTGATTGGCTATGTTACCGCTTTGCTCAGCCCCTCTTATAGAGTTGTTAGTTGCAGGTGAAGATTGAAGTTTGTTCCTTGTTGGAACATGGAGATATCGTTCCTTGTTGGAACATTTATTTACTTGTTGGGATATCACTATATATCTTATTTTATTAATGCATCTATATACTTGGTAAAGGGTGGAAGGCTCGGCCTTATGCCTGGTGTTTTGTTCCACTCTTGCCGCCCCAGTTTCCGTCATATCGGTGTTATGTTCCCGGATTTTGCGTCCCTTACGCGGTTGGGCTATAATGGGAACCCCTTGACAGTTCGCCTTAAGTAAAGCTTTTCCAGCAATGCCCAACATTGGTTTTACCATTTGCCACCTAGCCTTTTTCCCTTGGGAGTCGCGCATCCCGAGGGTCATCTTTATCTTAA
>NC_041389.1:322527761-322535610 GCF_002162155.2 Triticum dicoccoides
TCTAAGTGTTGGTCCGAACTAGAGTCCTGTGCAGCGCCCCCTCGGGGCAACTCGAGGTGTGGTTTTAGTTGTACGGAGCGCTCATCTGAGTGTGCCCTGAGAAAGAGATATGTGCAGCTCCTATCGGGTTTTGTCGGCACATTCGGGCGGTGTTGCTGGTTTAGTTTTACCCTGTCGAAATGTCTTGTTGTACCGGGATATCAAGTCTGATCGGAATGTCTCGGGTGGAGGTCTATTCCTTCGTTGACCGTGAGAGCTTGTGATGGGCTAAGTTGGGACACCCCTGCAGGGTATTATCTTTCGAAAGCCGTGCCCGCGGTTATGGGCAGATGGGAATTTGTTAATGTCCGGTTGTAGAAAACCCGAAGTTGACCTTAATTAAAATACATCAACCGTGTGTGTAACCATGATGGTCTCTTTCCGGCGGAGTCCGGGAAGTGAACACGGTGTTGGAGTTATGTTTGACGTAGGTTGCTCTAGGATCACTTCTTGATCGCTACTAGCTTCACGACCGTGCCTTGCTTCTCTTCTCGCTCTCTTTTGCGATTGTAGCCACCATATATGCTAGTCGCTTGCTGCAGCTCCACCTCATTACTCCATCCTTCCTATAAGCTTAAATAGTCTTGATCTCGCGGGTGCGAGATTGCTGAGTCCCCGTGGCTCACAGATACTTCCAAAACCAGTTTGCAGGTGCCGTTGAGTCCGTGCAGATGATGCAACCAAGCTCAAGGAGGAGCTCGATGAAGATCTTGCCCTTTGTGTTGTTTCGTTCTAGTTGATCAGTAGTGGAGCCCAGTTGGGGTCGATCGGGGACCTTTGTCGCATTTGGGGTTCTTCTTTTATTTTGGTTCCGTAGTCGGGCCCTGATTGTATTTGGTTGATGTAATGCTTTATTCATGTAATTGTGTGAAGTGGCGATTGTAAGCCAACTATGTATCTCTTTCCCTTATTGTATTACATGGGTTGTGTGAAGATTACCTCACTTGCGACATATGCCTTCAATGCGATTATGCCTCTAAGTCGTGCCTCGACACGTGGGAGATATAGTCGCATCGAGGGTGTTACAACTAACCAATTGTCCATCGTTGTCGGAGTCGTCGCCGGAGTGGTCGTCAGAGTCGTCGCCTGAGTCGTCACCAGAGTCGGTGTGGAACTCCGCCTCCGACTGTGGAAGCTCGACGCCATCGATGATGTTAGTTGCAACGATAACTCACCGGCGGTGGCGGCAACCTCTGTCTCCATCTCCATGACGTGCTCTGGGGCTTTAGTAGCCCCAGTGTCGCCACTCCCTCCGATGGGGCGCTTTGGCGGCATCCTCATACACTGACGACTTTGATGACTGAGAGTGGTGTCGAGGATGCAAGCGGAGAGAGGGGATTGTGTGTGTGGTGAGGATGGGGGGTGCGGCCGCTCAGGCGCACCATTAATATGGGAGAGCTCTTAATATGGAGAAGTGGGAGAGAGGCCGGCGGCGGTCAAACCGCTGGCTCGCCTCCCGGTGAGCCTATGCACCGGACTACTGGCATGCCTACCGTTGTTTCACACAGCTACTTGCATGCCTCCCGATGACACTATGCAGCGAGAACGCCTCCATCAATTCACACACCTGCACGCATGCCTCCCGGTCTGCCTGCATGGCGGACTGCTCTCATGCGTCCCGTTAACTCACGCCTGCTCACACGGCACACGGGTCGTGTGGCGGCACATATATTGTTTTTCTATTTGGATGATTAATGATGCCACTTTATTGCTTAACCGAAGCATGGCACATATCCATTGTTGGTCTAACGCTCACGGTTCGAATAAATAGTCCGTTTGGGATATTGGTTCCCAATTATTAATAATCTCCTATTTATAATTACATAAAGATTACATCAAAGATGGTCTAAAATTTGACCAAAAAAGTACAATGCAACTTTGTATTGGTGTCCATATGCCAACACAACAAGTTTTATGAACTTCAAATAAGTTTTGGAAGTACTAGAATTTAAAAATCAAGATTATCATTGTTTGAAATTTGTTGCACAGGGAGTAAACATGCACCTAGTGAGACACATGTGTTTTTGCAACCCATTTAGGTGCACTGTCACGTGTGCATGTAGCTCGAATTTGATTTTTGCACATTATACCCGTAGAAAATCAATCAATTAATGTACTAAAACGTCTTAATGATCTCTGATTTTTTTTCGAAATTAAAACGTCCCTACTTTGGTAAAATATGTATGTTCACCGTGGGATAATTAATTTAACATGCATCGTAGTTGCAGTGGATTCGTGGTGTGTGTGTGGGTGCGTGCGTCTGGGGTGGTGGGTGGCTCGCAGTACACTATGAGTTGTGAGCCACCGTGTGGGTTGGCCATTTGTTAGGCAGGCCAGTGCCACATCAGAGTCGTGAATTCGTAATTTAAACCATTAAACAACCCTTTCATACATACATGTCTTGGCCACATGCAGTCGATGGTTATCCTACACGACACTCGATACTCGCGTATGACGCTTTCTGTGGGCCTGCGAGGTCGTCGTCCATCACTTTAACGAACAACCGGTAGTGAGGTTAATTTGACCAGCAAGGTAGAATCTTTTTTGTTTGTGTTATGGTGATATATAGTACGCGTCAAAGAGGTGGGAGGGGACTAGCATGTACATATACTATACATACGCGTCCGTGAACAAGTACACCTCACTCAATGTCAAGACTTTTAGGTTTCTGAGGCACGTGCCAAATCAAATTGTGAAAA
Organism: Triticum dicoccoides; assembly: GCF_002162155.2. Lineage (NCBI taxonomy): Eukaryota > Viridiplantae > Streptophyta > Magnoliopsida > Poales > Poaceae > Triticum > Triticum dicoccoides. The sequence continues at coordinate 322,530,500 of NC_041389.1, forward strand.
TGGCTATTCAAGCATCACACATCACCTCTTTGTGCCACATGCATGCAGGCGGTTGTTATCCTAACTAGGACACTCATGTGTGATGCTTCCATCTATGCGCCCATGAGGCCATCATCGATGCATGCATCACTTTGACCTTCATCGGGAGATGTTAATTAATTTCACCATCGATGAGGATTCTTTTTGGGTTGTATTACGGTAGGAGCATATAGTATGTGTCGAAGAGGGGGAAGGAGACTATCATATGTAGTATGCTTCATGAACCTTGCTCTGTGTGGGTGCATGGTTTATAGTTTTTGAGGCATGTGGCACATCAAAGTTGTGCATTTTAGGTATTCAACATATGTTTGGCCCACATGCAAAGCGATGGTGGTTGTCCTGTCGCACCCACTTAACCGGTTATCAGCGATATCAACACTTTCCATCTGTGGGCCTGCTTGGTCCATCACTACTTTTTGCCTAACAACAAGAGTGGTTAATTTGCCTTAGGAAGTTTTTTTTGCTTGTAATACAGTATATATATACATGTGTGTGTGTGTATGCATCCCAGCTATTCTGCAACCCATTCCTAAATAAGCTATTCAGGAACCATTCCTAACTGCTCGAAAACAATAAGCTAATTGTGCGTCACATACTAGTTAACTGTCGGGCGGACTTTTTCTGGCACCATTTTTTGCATTATTTTTTTATCGTAATTTTTGAACCGTTCATCGGAATTATGCAAATGACATACCGTTGGATAGCTACTGAATAGGCGGAACTTCTTTGTGTTGATCATTTTCCCAAAATCCTTACAATTTTTAAACAAAATGCAAAAAACTAGAAATTCTACAAACACGTTTTCGGTGTTTTTGTGAAAGAAATGTTCAAACCGTTTTTCGGAATGATGCATATGATACACCATTGAAAAGCTATGGATTAGCCCAAACTTTGGTGTGTAGAACTCGTTTTCAGATTCGCCACAGTTTAGGAGTAGTTTTCAAAAAACTAATGACATTTTTGTCATTTTTTCCGAACTACTGCAGTACATGCTAACTGCCCGACCAGAATAGCTAACTGACGTGTGACGACCAAGCTAACTGTCGTGACCTAAGACACTTTTTTTTGTTTTTTTTCCTGACTTTCCTGGATCAAGCTAACTGCTGGTATTGAAATAGCTAACTGTTGGGGATTGCCGTAGTTAACAACATGTTAACTGCAGGACTGAAGGTACTGTTTTTTATTTTCCCCGGGTCATTTCAACTGCAGGGCCTGAAGTAGCTAACTGGCGAGACTGCGCAGTTAAGAACTAGTGAACTGCTTGACTGACGATATTAACTTTTTGCTTTCATTATTTGTTTTGGCAAGGTCACGCTAACTGGTCGAGTGCGCATGGTAGTTAAGTGTTCAAGTTAACTTCCACAACTCGCCCACTTAACTGCCATATGCAATAAAAATTGGACTAACTATATAAAAAAACTTTGTTATATTGTTATGTTTTTGAAACACTTAACTGTTGCACTTCATGCACTTAACTGACACGTCACAAAAAACTAACTTCCCTGATTACTTAAGTAAAAGCTTTTTCACCTTTTTAATAGTTAACTGCTATAATATCATGGATTAACTGCTTCATCTAAAAATGATACTAACTTCTAAAGAAACTAACGACTACAGTATCATAAGTCAACTGCTAACCTAAGCACAAGTCAACTGCTACAGTTTTAGTTCACTAACTGCGTTGGAGGAGAGCACTGGTGGATAACTGCGTTGGAGTAGATCCGGTCATGCTTGCCATGAATCAGGTCACCCCGGCCGATGGCAGAGGAAGAGATGGGTGTACAAGAGGAGGTGATGGAGTTTCCAAGTAGGAGAGCCGGCGCTGAGTCATTGGCAACGATGGCTGCCGGTGCGCCACCCCGGCCCACCCTGTCGGTGTGCCGCCACCAGCAACCTCCCCCATGTCCGCCACCCAACAGGCCTCCTCCCGCCCACCTATCTGGTAACTGCTGCAACGGCCATGGATAACCGTTCACTTCCCCACCTATCACTTCCCGAACTGCTACAATAGACAGTAACTGTTCGAGCAGAATAGCTAACTGCACTATATATGTTGATCAAGCAAATTGTCGGAGCTGCAAATACTTCTTTATTTCTTTCATTCATTTTTCGTCCGGACCAGGCTAACTGTCAGGACTGAAATAGCTAACTGCCGGGGATTGCGGCAGTTAACATCAAGTTAACTGCTAGATTGAAGACACCATTTTTTCTATAACATTTTTCTTGGGTCGAACTAACTGTCGGGCCTGAAATAGCTAACTGCATGGGGCTGCGGCAGTTAACACCAAGTTAATTGCTGGGATCGAAGACACTAAAAAAATATTTCGGTCTTTCTTGTCGGGGTCACACTAACTATCATGAATGTCGAAGTTAACTACCACGCCAGCCAATTTTTTAAATGGCAAAACTTTTTCATATTTGTTAATTCATTTTTTTGCCGGAGTCACCATAACTGCAATGAATATCGGGGTTAGCTGCTACGCCGACCAAAGTTAACTGCAACTATTGAAATCCATGGAGATGTGCAACTAACTGCTTGGGTTTTTCGAGCGAACCTGTCTTATTTCAATTGCAAAAAGATGGGTGGTAGGGAGTCATTGTGTTATAGATTAATAAGTCAACTTCTACAGGTTTTTGAAAGCAAACTGATACAGTTTGCTAACTACTACCTTCGCTCGCAGCCAGAATGAACATGAGACTTTCGTTGGATCCGCAGCAGGGTGGTGTGGCGCTCGCTGTACATGGATCTTACCGGACATCGCCCGCGCTTCTAGACCCGTACGGGAGCTGCCAGAGGTAGGAAGCAGCTAGTGGCGCAGGACATGCGTGCACGCACAATTGCACAAGCTCTTTTTTCTAACTTCAACCATGGCTGAACTTAACTGCTCCCGTGGGAAGAACAAGAGGAGAACATTGGCAGGGAGGTTGGACAATGTAGAGGAGGAGGGGAGCTGGACAAGCGCGCTGGCAACGCTATCCTTTGACGCGCGTATCAGAGAGGCAGAATAGTCGCCTCCGGCTGTGCCCGTCTCCTTCGCCTCGTGGGCCTCATCACCTGCCTTGGAGATGCAGCTCCATTCCTCTCTGCTAACTGCCCCATGGTAGAATTGCTACTCGTGGTCGCTAACGCGGTGCCCATGGAGGTGTTGTGGCAGGTCGGGGAAGGTGATAACAGGCCCACGATCGACAAGGAGCACACACATGGGGAATGGTGAGCCCCCGCGGTGGAGCAGAGAGGTGGTTGCCTGATGGCAACCCGCGTGGGGATCCACCTGTGCAAGTCATGGTGGTGGAGAGGGACCAGGGTAGGTGGAGCCTCCTCCTTAGGACACCATGGGAGGAGCAGTCCACTGCCGCAGAAGCTGAGGAGGATCTCGCCTGTGCTGCAGAAGCTGAGGGAGGATCTGGCCATGGCTCGTGGCGGTGGTGGTCAAGATCCTACGCCATGGATCTTGACGGGTCCCAAGGCAAGGCGAGGAACAGAGGAGGGCGCCAGGACGGGATCTCATCGAGGGGAATGGGCTCGCCATGGATTGGTGGCACTGCCAGCAGGAGGTGGAGGGAGAGGAAGGTGGATCCCATCGGCAATTTCGTGGCGTGGCGCCCGGCAGGGAAGGTGGAGCACGCTCCCTCGCACCCTTTGGGATCAGGGCGGTGGCACATCAGCTGGGTGGGTGGTGGTGGCGCGCCGGCGGGGTAGTTCACTGGACACGAGCTCGCTCGTTCCCTCGCAGCGCTACCGCGCTGCTCGCTCACTCGCTCACTCCCTTCGGGAAAAGAAACAGGTAGGAGTGGGGGTAGTTTCTAAATAAGCTTATTTAGGAACTCTAGAGGGGGTTTCTAAATAGTCTCACCCTATATATATATATATATATATATATATATATATATATATATATATATTATAGGGAAAATCCATCCTACCACCCGATGGTAGTTACCCCATATGTCTCATATACTACCATGTGGTACTATATATACTACTTTATCATTTTAAATATATTCATATACTATATGTAAGATATTTCAAAGCAAGTTACATGAAAAAATTACATATGATCCCATAGTTTTTGTTATATTTGTGAAATACGTACATATTGGTACGTAAAAAAAAGCATACTCAAAACATGGTATATACTATCTAAAAATTAGTATATATACTAGCTAATCATTGTTATATACTACATACTACACATACATACACTCAATTTTGACAGATACTACATACAACATACAAAATGCAAGTGGTGGTAACTACCACTGCTTGTAGGAAACATTTGTCCTATATATATATATATATATATATATATATATATATATATATATAAGCACACACACATGCATGTGTACACATGAATCCCTCCCATTGAGTCGAAGTAGCTAGTACAACGACACATCATGAACCGATCTTGCTCTGTGTGGGGAGAGTGTATGTTTTTCGACGCATGCGCCACATCAATGTTGTGAAATAGTATTCAAACATGCATGCACGCGTCACCTCCATACATATTCATGTAGTTGTTGTCTTCAAACGGTACACTCCCTCGCGTGGCTATCGGCGACAAGTCTATATATTTTTGGCCCGCACCATGATCACCTTGACCGACAACAAGATAGGTTACCATGGCGGATTCTTCATTTGGTTCGTGTTATCGTAGTATAGGTCATGGTGAGATTCAGACCTAATTAAAGTTTGAGTGCATATACTATGCACGCATGCATGCATGAATCCCCGTCCTCGGCTTCAAGTGTGGTGTAACATACATATGCATCATCAACCTAACCCTCATTAGTGTGGGGATTTCTAGTTCGAAATCATGGTGTGCCACATCAAAGTTGTTCCATTGTGTACTAAAAACACACCTCTCCATACATATGTTTGGGCCACACACATGCAGTGGTTGTCTTCGGGGACTAGCTACTTGCGTGATTATTGGCGAGTTAGCCTATCTCTGGGGTCGCATGGACAACCATCACTTTGACCAGCAACAAGAGAGAGGTTGTACGACCAAGGTGGATTATTCTTGGTCTGTTTTACGATCAATCTTGGTGAGATGCCTCTCTAGCCCGTC
>NC_041389.1:322535844-322595299 GCF_002162155.2 Triticum dicoccoides
GCATTCATAGCTTAGGATTCCCTTCACGCCGACACGAGGGGGGGCTTCTAGCTACTTTGCACTTTGCTAGGTGAACCATGGTTGGGGGGATCCATTCATAGCTTAGTATTCCCTTCATGCCGACACGAGGGAGGGGGCTGCTAGCTACTTCACACTTTGCTAGGTGAGCCTCGGTTTGGGGGGGGAGGGGGCATGCATTCATAGCTTAGGATTCCCTTCGTGCCGACACGAGGGGGGACAACAATACCGTGCGCTTTGCAAGATAGGTGCGACATTGAAGTTGCATTTGGTATTTGAAAATCAAACCACCCTTTCATACATAAATTTGGTCCACATGCAAGTGTGTTCGTGTTCTGACCCTCTCTCGTGTCATTTTTTGCCAAAATTATGAACATTAGACAAGTCGGATGACGCAACAGACACGGTTCACTCAAACTAACCGTGTGCCCCTATCACGCACACATCCGCACAATACATTGGGCTCCACAAGGCTGCCCCTCTCAAAAATACCTGTCAGCCTCGAGGGTTTTTCTGTTTCATAACACACAGTTGTTATCTCGGGACCATGTGTGATGTTTCTTGTTCCCAGTCCCGCCTGCATCCCTAGATAATATCTGCCCACCTCGAGGAGGGTTTTTTGTTTCATAACACACGGTTGTTATCTCCGAACCGTGTGCGATATTTATTGTTCCCAATCCCGCCTGGATCCTTAGAAAATATCTACCCGCCTTTAGGAGGGTTTTTCTGTTTCATAACACACGGTTGTTATCTCCAGACCATGTGCGATGTTTCTTGTTCCCAATCCTACCTGCATCCCTAGAAAATATCTGCCTGCCTCGAGGGTTTTTCTGTTTCATAACACACGGTTGGTATCTTCGGACCGTGTGCAGTGTTCCTTGTTCCCAGTCCCGCCTGCTCCTAGAAAATATCTGCCCACCTCGAGGGTTTTTCGGTTCCATAACAGGCGGTTGTTATCTTCGGACTGTGTGCGATGCACCATCATCAAAATTTCCAATAGCCCCGGCATTTCACTCCCGCGTTTGACTCTCGCATAGTAAAATTTTCAGTACCCGCATCATTTCCTCAAACAAACCCCCGCCCCCTCCACACACACACACACACACACACACACCAAAACCTCCTCGGGCGCGTGCACACACACACACACACCCTCCCTCGCTCGACATCCTAGCAAGGTCCCTGCCGCCGCCCGTGCAAGTTACCCACTAATCTCCATATCCAGGCTGCCCTGAGCTTCTTAGATGATGCCTGCCGACCGCCCCCTTTCCCATAGATCCCTATCCCCATCCCCATCCCCCACTCCAGAGCATCGCAGCCTAAGCCCAACTACGCTTCCCGTGGAGCCCGAGGAGCGACTGGCCCAAAAGAGTTGTATCATGGTCTCTTCACCCTACGTCGCCGTGGAAGCTGACGACCATTACTGGTGGCAGGCACTCAAGCAGCAGGCTAGAGTATGCGGGTATGTCGTGGACGCTAGCTACGATATCGAGGTCATTGACAGCGACAGCCTGAGGTGGGCTATGTCACAGGTTAAGTGGCCCACCCCCAACCCCTCGGGTTCAACCGTCGTCGATCTCATCCATGGCCCCACCGCATATCTCCTCTGTCTTGCTGTCAACAACTTGCCATCCTACATCGCCATCGAGCCCCTTTTATCATTTCTGAAGGACACGTTCTGTGACGCTGGCTTGGGATCCATAGCTTCGAAGTCAGACCTCATCGACGGCGACCACAAGGAGGGCACCCTCTCCGGCTCTTCCAAGGGGAAAGAGCCCATCTGCTATTCCAAGGGGAAAGAGCCCGTCTGCGACATCAGGGAGGGCACCCTATGGTCATGATCTTCCAAGGGGAAGGAGCCCATCTGCGACAACATGGAGCGCATCCAGGGTTCGTGCTCTTCCCCCGGGACCGAGCCCATCTATGACAAGTGAGGAAACCCATGATTTGTTTTGCCGTGCCTCTTCAAAGGGGGAACCCATGATTTGTTTTGTCGAGTTCCTTTTGTAGTGTAGTGAGAATATGTCGAGTTTTAATTACTATATCTGGTTGTTTGCAGTATAACTTGTTTATTTCAGTTGTTCACAATGTGATGCTCTATATGTGCTATTATTTACTATGCAGTACATTTCATCAATCCAGTTTTAAACATACACTACAAAAAAATACACTTCTGTGATGACATGTGTTTGTAACAGTAGGTCACATTATCTGTCATGCATGTACATCCATGACGATTTTATGACAGAATCAAGATAGTCATACTTGTGCTGTCGTAGAAGTGCTCCATGACATTACGAAAATTATCATCACAGAAGTGTCCACTTCCATGATAAATCACGCGTCATAGAAGTGCTTTCGTCAAGGGTGACCAACATGTGGCATACACCGTAACGGCTCGTTGTTAAGCTATCGGGTCCGGATTTGGATCCGATAACCTGTTAACATCCCCGACCAATGGGTATTTTCCATGTGTAAAATCATCATTGGCTGGAGGAAACACGTGTCGGCTCACCGTTGGGACAGATGTCATCCACTCATTGGACTGAAGGCGCCTATGATACTTCAACATGTGGCATGGCCCAACAGAGGCCCATTACTATGAAAAGGTCGGCTTGTTTGACTTGGTCAAAAGGTGGCGAGCCGGCCCACGGAAAGCCTATCAACGGCCTGTTCGCATATAGCCCATTTATAGCCCGCTAACCTAGGGCCCATTACAACCTATCCGAATTAGGCCCAGTAGCGTCAACGGGGCCGTCCAATATGATTCCAGCCTATTTTAACTTCCCATCCATGTATGGCCCATGCCGTCTTTTGGCCCATATGAGGCCCTTTGTAACTCTTGGCCCATTAACGGCCCGTCGTGAAACTGGCCTGTAATAAATAGTGTATCACTTTATACTAATTAACGACCCATTATTCCATTGGGCCGTTTCCAGCCCATGTTATCTTTCGGCCTTTTCAGGGCCATTTATAATTGGGCTCACTTCCAGCATTCATTTACTTACGGTCCGTTACTGTCATTTTCTGCTTGTGGGCCAAATTCAGCATGTGGTTACAGTCGGCCCGTTTGTGGCCCGTTAATACGTTGGGCCATTTTCATAGCGTCATCAAATATGGCCGATTAACGACGGCCCGTTATGGTCGGCCCGTGCAAAGACAATTCCAACTCTAGCCCGTTTACGGCCATAATGCGGTCTGTTATTGGCCCACGTTTGGCCAATCGATCATACGGCCCGTAGAAGGCCCATTGATGATACGGCCCGTAGAAGGCCCATTGTCTATGGCCCGTAGAAGGCCCATTGTTTCTACGCCCCGTAGAAGGCCCATTGTTTCTACGGCCCTTAGAAGGCCCATTGTTTCTACGGCCCGTAAGAGGCCCATGGTAACTATATTAAATATGTAGCCCATGGTTATTGTGGCCTAGTTTTAAAAAATAGGTTATTGCGGCCACTAGCAAACCGCGAAAAAAGAACTACACTGACTATAAGCAAAAAAATAAACAAGACAATAAGGAAATAAATAAGCAAGCAACTTACGCTAGGCTATCACGACTATTACACATATTACACCCACTGGGCATCAAAGGTCGCCACCAGTGCATATAAATGCGCCGACAAAAGAATATACAAAACTGAGAGCACTTCAAAAGGCAATAGGCCTAGCCAGGACGGGCCCTGCAAGCAGCCAAACAAGCTGATGAGACCTCAGTTGTGTCAACGATAGATGCTTCATCCCTAGTTGTATGGCACCATAGTGCGCAAGGCCCGTGTTTCTGATAAATTCAAATTTTCTGCATGTGCTTTACCTTCTCTCTAATAGGGGTTTGGCCAGTGAAGTAGGGGTAAAGTATGGTATAGTTGGGCATGTGTTTTCTGTGGCTGTTGATCTATCTGATTTAACAAGTATCACTACCTTTTCCTAATACCTAGTTTGTCCTCCTTGAGGATCTGCACTCACCCTCTTCATTTTGGACATCTATTACGAAAGAACAACATTTGACTAGAAAAGTATAGTATGACGACACATGGAATAGGTACAGAAAATGGATAGGTATGGCATATACTCAGTAATGCAAGAGGTCAGATGCAAAATATGTGCGACCAATACAACCTTGCCAAGTTAGAGCAAGCACCTTGATGGGTGAATAGGATAGTCCATCCTCCACCATGCGAGTTTGTTAGCCAGTGGATTGTTCCGCAATATTCCTCTCATGCGCCCATTCTCATATTCATTTTGATAATGTTCAATACCTGACATGCACGAAAACATAAAAACAAGTGAGATTATCTTTGTAATGCAGAATTGATTCTAATCCAATACTGCCTCCCTGTAAACCCCTCTGTGTTGTCTCTACAATTCTTCTAAGAGATGTCATGCATGCGGTAATTTGGTGTGTGCATTAATATAATGTGGCCTACTACTCAAAATATGAGAGCTCCAGAAGTGATGACACTTCGCAGATGACAGCTTCAACATATAGTAAAGAAGAACAAGTCGACCTGACCTGACAGATTCAAAATATACTAAGGGAGAAGAACTCGACCTGACCAGTCGACCGCAAGAGAAGAGGATCATCTTAAAGAAGAGCAGAAGAGCAAGAAGATTGAAGATATTGCAAGCATTTCTACACAATGTCAGTTGGCCACCCATGATGAACCAGAGTGCACAGAGAAATACTATTTCTTCCGATCTCTCCATATGTGGCTCACATGCATTTCGAAACTAAAGTAGGAACATTTAGCTGACCAATTAAACATCTCTCAGTTTTACTAATATCAGCATAATATCATATTTGATTTTGTACAACTAAGCTTGTTTACCTCAATGGGTGGAGCAGTGCTATTACGGCACGAACCACGTAGGCCGATCGTGGTCATCATAACATGGGCAAACCGTAAGCATGATGAGTATAGTGTTGACCGTGGCAGTGGGATGGCAGATCTGAAACTGCAAACCGCGCAAAGGGTAGTTAGCAACCGATGTTTGCTTTGAAATAACAACTAAGATTTGGTATGGACAAGAAAGTACAATCAACAAGTGACAAATAAATGCAATTCTGTTGTCTCTCTATATGTTGCGACATGCATTTGGAAACTCAAGTGGGACCTTTAGCTAACCAATTAAATGTGTCTGTTAACTAATATCCGTATCATATCACATTCATATTTGAACAACTAAGCTTTGGAATTTTGAGTGTTGTGTTGTTTAGCTTGAAGGGTGGAGTAATGCTAGTACGTCAGAAAGCACCTAGGTAGATCATAGTAGAGTAGATAAAAGGGGAAAACCCTAAGCATCAAGAGTAAAATCAGGAAAGTGGAACTAGTTGGACCAGTGGGTGGCGCACATGCTTTTCGAAACGAGTATAGGAACATTAGGTGACCAATTAAACATTCTCTGTTTTAGTGATATGAGCATCATATCAGATTCGTATTTCAACACGTAAGCTTTGGGTTGAGGTCTTGAGGAGCAGTGCTAGCACAACACGAAGCACCTACGATGATGGTAGTGAATATAAAGGGTGAAACCATAAGCTTTACGAGTATAGTGACCGTGCCATGGTAGATCTAAAGGTGCAAACCGAACAAAGCTACTTCCCAATCAATGTTTGCTTTCAACTAGCCACTACGATTTGGTACGGACAAGAAAAGTACAGTAAACAATTTACGATTTATTTTTTGACTGAGATCAATAACTTAAGCACATATGGAATGGTACCACCTCTCTTGCGATGTCGTGTAGGCCTCTGCTGATACGATGAGGGTGCTGCAGGTGCGATGGCTATCGACGGCGGGGAAGAAGACTTTAGACGACAGACGACCGGGTCGGGGGATAAATCATGTTGCCGTGGACAAGGCAGTCGTAGGAGCGGCAAGGGCAAGGTGGACAACGGCGCCGATGAAGCGAGAGGACGCGATGAAAGGATCCTGGTCCAGCACCATGGATGAGAGATGTCCATCTCTTGCAATGGACGACGGGGTAGGGGTAGCGGCTCCGGCAAGGTGGAGGATGGGGTGGCGGACGGACGAGGCTTGCCGAAGTGGGGAGGTTGTTGTGGCGCCGACGGTGTATGAATGGGGAAATGGAGGGGGAGGGGGGATCTCAAACTTTGGGACGCGCTTGTCTGAAATGTGGGAAAGTTATGAACTTATCCCCCGTTTAAAATTTTGGACATCATGTCGATTGGGGATAGGACGGTAATCTCGCATCTCCCAAATATTTGCCGGTAACGATTTTGAGCGAGGAGAGGGTGTTTTGCTGCCCACGGTGTATGAATGGGGCTAACAGGTAGGGTGGTTGTGTCATGTCTGAGGGAAGTTACACATCTGCCCCTATTTAAAATATTAGCCTACATCGATTTCGGACAAGGAGAGTTTGTTTTGCCGCCCACCGTGTATGAATGGGGAAATGGAGGGAGAGACACATGTCTTTCGGACGAGCTTGAATCAAATGTGTTTTGCCACCCATGTTTGGCGCCCACCGTGTCTGAATGGGCTCAGAGGCCGTCGTGTCGTGTCTGATCGAAGTTACTAGTCTACCCCTATCGGCAGCAGTGTAAATCCGGTCGATAAGGATGTCAAGTGTTAGGGGTAGACAGTAATTTCCAACTCGCAAACACTTACTTCGGGCAGCCCACAAATTATAGTGGATGTTTAGCCGCTTCGTTCAAAACTTGGGAGAATTAGCATTCACGTTTGCCCTGGGCCCTGGCAACTAAATTCGAATCGAATTTGTATTCGATTATGAATATCCACAGATAATTCTACGTTTTGTTATTTATTTCTTCAAAACCACAACAAAGATTTATTCCACCTTTATATATGATTATGATTTAGAAATGTCGTGATCTTTGAATTCAGTAGGTTGGATACACTTTGAGTGAAACAGTTATTTCATCCAATAGAATATGCTCACACGAAAAATAGTTCACCTTATGTCAATCATACAAGTACTGAGGATCACCTCGCCTAAAAAATTCAGATCATTACAACACATGGACAACATAGGGGGTCTTACAACATAATCCATTCAGACACATGACACAACATGCAAGTACAATAATCTATGACAATTTCAACTGGTATCTAAAGAAGAAACGGGATTACCCTGGGCTTCAGATAGCAGAAACAGCAGGACCTCCTCCGTCTTCAAATGCAACATTCTTACTTCCTCCAATTCTTGTGTTTCTTGCATAATGCGTGCCGCTAATTGCATAATTTCCAGCCTCAAGATCAAGATTACCTCATTCATGGCAGCCACACCATCTCTTTCTGCCTCTAGTAGAGCCTCAAGAACTATAATATCTATGCTCAGACTACTCTCCGGCGGTGTTGCCTCTGAACTGCTACCATCTGGTAACATGGGATGGCGCACTGCTTCCACAAATAGATTCTGGGGTTGTACATTGTGTCCTAGTGTGAACGCCATCCTGAAAGGTTTCTGCTGGACATAAGTAAGAGATAGTTTTCGCATGATTCAGGCAGTAAGCTTACATGGTAAACGACATACGAATTATTGCCGAGCATGGACAACTATATTTAAATGGTTCGAAGCAGCATCAGCCGAAAAGAAATTAAAATGGTAAGATGAAACTAGGGATGTAAGTTGCAAATAAATGATATCCGCCAGTCCCATCTAGTTAGTTTTTGCTAGCTCCCTAGTTCATTTTCCTCAAAAAACAAAAACTCTTTTGAACTATCATACCACTAGTGGACTTTAATCGGGATTAAACGGGACCCAGTTGACATCCCTAGTTGAAAGGGAGTGTACCACCGCTATATTTAAGTTGCCAAGGCATCTAAGCAGTTGAAATAATATGAGAAAGCACTTAACAGTGTGGCCTCATATAAAATACGAAGACAGTCTTGTGATGAAGTTCAGAGAAAAAGTTAAGGACTCAAATGAACTAGGCATGCATTTCTTTCCGATAGTACAGCAGGCATTGCTGACATATTGGCCAACTCAGGTATAGCGTAACAAGTAACAAACAAGCATTTGAATCAAACAATACAGTGAAGCACTGTCTTACCATATGTTGTGGTGAAGCCTCGCTGCTGTTGCAATGTTCTTTGAAGATATTGTCAGCATCCTGTGGTTGCAAATCTAGTTGTTGTAGTTTATTCTGCACCCTCTATTTAGGTAAAATTAATTTTAATCGCGTGCACTGGTTCGAATTGATCATTAATGGTTCATCTAAACTAATGAAAGAAGGGTGTGTGCATACACGACAATATATCTGCTTCCCTCTATTTTTATGCTTGTTCGAGGTGCCAGCCCCAAAAGAACAAATATTTTGCTTGATGGGGTTGGCAGCTCCATAATTAATAGAAGAATCAAACTAGTCATGCAACTTGGGAAGATCAAGAACACACAAAAAAGTAATGAATAGAGGCTCGGAGCAGTGATGTAATAGCTAGCATCAGAAAATGTAGGGTAAAACAAACAAAAAGCAGCGGAACCACCTTCTAATTTGCTGATGTGTAATTAAGCATAGAGAACATGAAGCAGTCTGATGGAACCAACAGGTGGCATTAGAACAACACCATTATCATAAATATTGCATGCAAGAATTAAAATAATAGGTAGTGATATCTAGGAAGTACAGTAATACTTAGGACAAAACTAAAGCATATTAACTATATGTGCACTGGTATGTAATTTAGCACATGTAACATGTTCACTACCAGAAGTATGGCCCTACAGGTGCAAGCAGGATAACGCGTCTCATGAAAAATTGAATGATGCCTTGAAGAATTTCAAAGGTGCGGTGCTAATGCTAAGAAAGTGAACGTAGGCACCGGCCGTTGGATAATAGTACCTAATTCTCGGAGGCGTACGGGTATCATTTTCATACTTGATAGCTAAGGATCATCGATGGTGCTCGTGTTGCGGTTGAGTTTGGGCCGGCTGTCGCCATCGCTGAAGCGGCTCCAGTGCTTCGGTTGCGGCGGCTGTCGACATACAAGAAAGCTCATATGTGGTAAGTGAATAGTTTCACAATAAAGAAGAGAAAAACCGAAGGAGTACAAATCAAAATAACCTGATGAGGCTGTGGCATCGGTAAAGCAGGGCCGGTGGAGTTGAATATGGCGTCCGTGGAGCGGGTCCGGTGCAGTGGACGAAGGCTTCGGCGGGCGTGGTGTATAGTGCTTTCGGTGAGGCAGATCTGTTGCGGTGGACGAGGGCTTGTATGAAGGGCCAGCGATGGGGCGGACGAGGGAGTCAGTCAAGGGCCTACACTGTGGTGGACGAGGGCGTCGGTTATGTAGATCTGGTGCGGTGGACCATGATGGCGGTCAAGGAGATCTGGAGCGGTGGACAAGCCAGTCGCTGAAGCAGCTCCGGTGAAGTGGTGAGTTGGCAGTTGGGGGTTCCAAGGTGTGGAAGGTAGATCCATCGAGGTGTGAGGTCTGCCGCTACGGCGGAGGACTAGATTCGGGAGCTTCTCGTGGTTGGGGTGGTCAGGGAGGGGAAGGGGATGGGCTCTGGGGAAGAATGTTGGGGGCAAAGAGGGGAAAACAATGGAGTTACCAAAGCAGCCCTTTTCCGTTCATGTGGTAGGGGTAAAACAGGAATATCGTAGGGCTAAACTTTCGGGCGCAAGATATTTCGATGTGAGCGGGAAGTTTGAAAGCTTTTGGCGCCTAAAATTATAAGTGTTCTGCTCTTGTATGGCCGACTATGATATCATGGCCGAGAATTTGTTTGTTTTGCACGCAAAGAAGTGCAAGTTTTGAAAATCAATGTCTCTAACTCAAAACTTAGATTGTCCATTCAATTCAAATATGGATCATTGAGCTAGTACAAGCAAATACCATCATATGGTCCAATTCAAATGAAATTACAAATTTGTTCATCCTAAATATGATGACAAAAGCAAAAATGTGTATGTGTATGAATAAAGTGGATGATTATAAAGTTTGAACATGCCCGTATGTGTATATCTCTAGGTTTGATATATGAATTTGAAATCACGAAATCCCGGCTTAAAAATGTACCTCCCTTTAAATGAATTACAAAAGCTAATGATGGAGTCGAATTCCAAAATTCCAATCTTAGGTTTGTAATTCTGGTACATCAAGGTATATCACGCATGTTCGGAAGTATCGTTATCTCATAGTCCAAACTGTGAAACAAATTGATCAACCATGAGTGCACACACTATTGACCATATATATCTCAATTACGCTAAAGTCCCTTAAATATAGACACCTTAGTCTTTATCTGAAGCCCCCACCTTTCACCCCCCCCACACACACACAAGTCGTTCTCTCCCCCATACACGAACACACAAGCACATTAACACCCCTCTCTCTTCTAAAGTCCGGACCCCAATATAGGTGTCTATCACTTTGCCTCTCGGGCATGCACACATCTCTTCCCCCACTCTCTAGGTCTCCCGGCATCAATCTTTCCCAAGCACACGCACTATGTAGTGTGTATCTTTCCCATACACACAAAACGTCACCCCAAACGTCTATCTCCCTAGTTATGTGGTTCTCGCACACTCACCTCACACACCACCCCCACTACAAACAAGCACACTTTGTCTCCTTGTGCACCACTCTCCTCTTTCTATCTCTCCCACATGCGGACCCGCCCCAGCTCCTTCCCTGTATACATATATGTTGTGACTCTTTCCATAGCTCCCTAATGTATCATTGTTCACAATCTCACACGTTGTTCTCTACACCTTCTATTCTAGATCTCTCATGAAGTCCCTATCACACACACGATGACTCGCTTCCCTTGCGTCTCCGTACATAGGCCAATTTCGAACAACATCAACATTGTCTCCCTACCTATACGCCATTTATGGACACAAACGACCCCTCTCTCCCTCTCTCTCTCTCTCTATCTATCTCTCTATCTCTATCTCTATCTCTCTCTCTCTCTCCGTCGCTAGCTCTCTCTCTCGATCTCGCTCTCACTCTCACACCCCTCTCCCACACACACTCGATGTCTCTTCCAAATAGTCTGCTCCCCACCCGCACCCATGCTATCCCGCTACTACACATGTCACACCATTCCCCCTTCCTTTATACTAGGTTTACATCATTAGTGGCCTCTCTACTCCACATGCACACACACCTTCTCACACACAAACACGCGCACAAACACACACAGACACACACAAACACCCATTTATCTGGATCCTCATCTCTCCCCATGTCCGCAATGTGTATCTCACACACCCACTCTCTGATTATGTCTATGTGTCTCCACATTACACAACACAAAGCCCCATGTACATGTCTCTCTCTATCCTCCACACACATGGACACAAAGAATCTCTTATCATTGCCTCAGTCTCTAGACATATCACACACGCACATTGTCTCTCTCTCTCTCACACACACAAACACGCTTGTCGGTGTCAAAACCGGCGGATCTCGGGTAGGGGGTCCCGATCTGTGCGTCTAAGGCTAATGGTAATAGGAGGCAAGGGACACGATGTTTTACCCAGGTTCGGGCCCTCTCGATGGAGGTAAAACCCTACTTCCTGCTTGATTGATCTTGATGATATGAGTATTACAAGAGTTGATCTACCACGAGATCATAGAGGCTAAACCCTAGAAGCTAGCCTATGACGATTATGATTGTGTCTCTAAGGACTAAACCCTCCGAATTATATAGACACCGGAGGGGGCTAGGGTTTACACAGAGTCGGTTACAAAGAACGAAATCTAATATCAGAATCGCCAAGCTTGTCTTACACAAAGGAGAGTCCCATCCGAACACGGGACGAAGTCTTGAGTCTTGTATCTTCATGGTCCAGCTGTCCGGCCAAAGTGTATAGTCCGATTGTCCGGATACCCCCTAATACAGGACTCCCTCAGTAGCTTCTGAACCAGGCTTCAATGATGATGAGTCCAGCGTGCGGTTTGTCTTCGGCATTGCAAGGCGGGTTCCATCTCCGAATACTCCAAAGTACATGTTGTAACAAACATTGTCCAGCTTCCATCAATGTTGTAATCCTCTGCTTCTGTGCTTCAATAATGGCCATCTCCACGTGTCGGGCGAATACGAGGAGCCGGAGCATTTTCGCATTTGCCACCCCGGCCCTGCAAACAAACCGTCTATTTGAAGGGACGGGGATCCTCAGATCCAAACCTCACCTTCTTCCCTTGAGCGAGCATCCAACAGAGCGCGCCCGGAAAAAACCATTCCAACATGGCCGGTCGCTGCAGCTCCTCTTCTCGCTCCCTTAGCTCTAAGCCAGGTGATTGGGAAGAGTGTTATCTTCCCCATAGCCGTTTAGTAGAGTTGCAGACCCAAGGGTTTCTTCTGCCGGCATTCATGGTCCCCGTCCGAACCGGACTAGCCACTTATGATGGCGGGGAGCAAGCAGAGAGATTTCCTAGCCCATCTCAGGGGGAGCGAGTATGCCTCATCCCATATTTGCTAAGAGGCATCGGGTTTCCAATCCACCCATTCCTTCGCGGGCTCCTGGAGTTCTATGGCCTCCTGTTGCACAACTTCACCCCCGCCTCCTTGCTGCACATCGCAGGATACGTTGCCCTTCGTGAATTATTTCTGGGCTGCGAGGCTCACTTCAAGTTATGGAAGAAGTTACTCTACCTCTTCCCTCGCAACCAGGGGTAATCCATATGTCAAGTGGGCGGAGCCGAAATATGGCGCGTCGCCGAGACCGGATACCTGTCTGATACTCCCAAGAAGGCATCCGAAAACTAGCCCTCGGAGTGGTTTTATGTTGATGACGTTCCCCTTCTGGATCCAATATGGACGGGCCTCCCTAAGTTCAATAACGCTCCACCGAAGACACGCCGAAGTTGGTGCCCTCGGGGCCCCCAAGAGGAAGATACCAGAGAAGTCCACTTCCTGACGAGCAAGATAAAGACACTGGCCAAATCAGGGCTGACAATAGTCGAGGTTATGGCGATTTGCATAATGCGGGGGGTGTAGCCACTTCAATATCGGGGGAAGCCCATGTGGCACTTCAATGGGGAAGATGATGCCACCTGTTGTGGTCATAAAGGTACGGACTCTGCCACTGCTCTGGCAAGAATACTGTCCAATTTGTATAAAGGAGAAGAAGAAGAATTCCTTCATATTAAACCGCGAGATGGATTTTCCATGTACAACCCCCCAAGCTGCGTAAGCCGTCACTCTTTCCCCACTTTATTCATTCTGGCGCTCTTCATCACAATCATTTACCTCGATATTTCTGAGCAGGAACTGAGGAGGGCCATGGAAGGATTCAACAGCCCCTCCCCATAGCCAGAGGACCCCGGAAGGGCCTTCGATCCAGGACTTGAAGAAGATCCAGATATATCTGTGGAGCTTGTCAACAGGACATTTTATCAGGCCAACTACGATGGCGCCTCGGTGGCTATTATCGCCGACTATCCCGGACTGCTACCCGCGTCGCGTGTAAGCAAAGCCGAAACCTTATCCTCTGAAGAGGACTCCTTTCTTATGCCATGCCTTATGCATAAAATATCATTTTTTGTATAGAGACAACCATCGGAACATGGCACCGAGCCCCTGGGGGCTCCTCGGCAAAGGGCGTCCGGGTCAGGCAGGCTTAAGAAGAAGGCGATTACGGCCGAAACTCCGTTACAGAGGTATGGCAAAAACCTGCTATGTGATTATCGTGTTTGAAATGTAACAGCGTCCTTCGTATTCTTGCAGAAATAGGAGTCGCCAGACTATATCCGGAGATCCTACCGGTCACGCCTATCGGCATTCTGGGAACGGGGGTCCCCAGACTTGCCTGCCTGCCGCCTGCGGCATGGCTCAAGTGGTGGCCCAGTACGGCCCATCTTCATCAGCACAAGACTCAAGACCCTCGCAAGGGGCCAAGCCTCGCGGGGCGGACGACGCTAGGCTTCCTCAGGAATGGCCTCACCAGGAAGGCTCGCGAGGAGGCGGAGAGATCAAGGTAGGGTACCTCGCGAGGTGCTCGTGACGCAAGCCATGACGATCGAGGCCAGGCGGGCGTCGGCCTGTGCAGTGTCCTTGTTTCCTCTTTGGGCAAAGGGGGCAAGCACAGACGTGGAGTACCGAGGCATCAGGCAAAGGTTGTCATTTCAGTGCAACGAGACCAAGACCAGCGGAGCGGCAGGATGGAGGTCACTGTGGAGCCCAAGAGGGCATCATCACCAATGCTTTTGGAAGTCGAAGACCAACTTTAGTCAGGATAACTTGTATTAGATGTTCCCCTTCAAAATGGTCATTGTTGGCACCCTTCCCGCTCAATATTTGGGAAGAGGACCAGGGCCTCTATAAATAGGACTAGCCACCACAGTACAGAGGGGGAGAGAATAGAGCGAGTGCTCATAAGAGAGAGAGAGGCGATTGAACTCACCCAAGCAGTTCATCGCACATCTCAAGAACACCTCTCGCGAGGCTATTCTTCCCTTGTACTATTCACCATCAGCCCCAGAGGCAATCCACGACACCACACACTGGAGTAGGGTATTACACCACAACGGTGGCCCGAACCAGTATAAATCCTGTGTCCCTTGCGTTGTTCATTGTTTCCAGCTTAGATCTCACGAGGCGATTGAACGTAGATTGGTAGGGGAGAGATCTTCGTGCGCACCCCAGTGTTTGAACCTTAAGAGTCTGCCGGAACCCTACATCCGACATTTGGCGCGCCAGGTAGGGGTGCGCCGGAATCTTTCTTCCGCTGCTTCGTGTTCAATCTTCCGTCGTGTCCATGGCTGACGCTCATCGGGCTCACGCCGAGCGTCGGGCTGCTCTCGCCGCCTCCGTCGCCCAGACGGCTCCCGTCGGTGGGTGTCCCTGTCATTCCCCGTCGCCCGCCGCCAATGCGGCCACCGGCCCAGCAGGGAACGAGCAGCAGGCCTCGCCTCTGCATCCTTCAGTGCGGCGGGAAGGCCGCACCGCCACCCCGTCGCTAACCCTAGCCGGTTCGTCGTCCCACGCCCGTCGCACCCCCATGGACGCACACACCGCGTTGCTCCTAGCACGTGAGCTCCTGCACTACCGTCCCGTCGACGATCTCTACGAGGACTGGCTCGCCCGCATCACCGAGCTCGTCAGCGCTGCAGGGGGCTCTCCTATGCCGTCTCTCTCGCTGCCTCGCCTCCCGTCCTGCGCGGGAGGCGCAGATCAGGAGGTGCCTCCGCCACCTCCTCCCCAAGAAGGCGCCCTGGCTCCAAGGCGCACGGTCCCAGGACGAGCCCCACCGCGTCCGGCACCCGCATGACCTGAAAGGAGCTACCAAGAAATCCCTCGCCCCCAAGGCGGTGCTCGCGTGCTCCCGGCACCTGAGCGCCATGACCGCATCCCTAGGCAACCAAGTCAAGACCCCGCGCAGCTCCAGGCAGCGGTGCGCGGGAATCCCCAGGAGCAAGCCTAGCATCAGCAGAGGGCTCCGGTGGCCACCAAAGGCTGCCGCGCCTTCACCCCTGAGCTACGCAGTGTCGCCTGGCCAGGCAAGTTCAAGCCTGACCTGCCTCCTCGCTACGATGGCACTATAGATCCCGCGGAGTTCCTACAGCTCTACGAGCTGGGCATCGAAGCCGCCAACGGGGACGAAAAGGTCATGGCGAACTGGTTTCCCATCGCACTCAAGGACGGCGCCCACACCTGGCTCCTGAACCTGGCTCCTGAACCTGGCTCCTGGCACGATCTCCTCCTAGGATGAGATGTGCACCCGCTTCATCGCCAACTTCCAGGGCACTCACGACCGTCCGTCGGTCGTGGGTGACTTACGCCGCATCAAGCAGCAGCCCAGAGAGACCTTGCAGAAGTACATCCAGCACTTCAACAATGCTCACCTCAAGATTCCCAGGGTGACTGAGGAGGCCATCATTTCGGCATTCTATGATGGCGTCCACGACGTCAAGATGAAGGAGGAGCTGGCGATCCATGAAAATTTGTGTATGTCACTAGAGTTGTTCAACCTGGCGACCAAGTGTGCACGGGATGAGGAGGGACGCCTCTCCCTTCTCGAGCTCCCGGCAGCAGCCCAGAAGAGAAGAAAGCCAAGGCCAAGGATGTGAAGCGCAAGGGAGCAGCTGTGCTTGCTACAGAGCCAGACACAAAGCACGGCAGGGACCAGCGGGAGTCGTCCAAGGGCAGCCGGTACTGTATGTACCACGATCTCCATACTCACAACACCAATGAGTGCCAAGAGCTCAGGGCCGTGCGAGAAGGCTGTGTCGGTCGATGCCCCGAGTGCAACGATCGGGGCTACGGCCGAGGTGGAGCAAGAGGTGGAGGACGATGGGACGACCGTGGCCCTCGCCAAGGGTGGCGTGACCGACCTCGCGAGGACCGCTGGCAGGACCATCCTCACGAGGGAGCTTGGAGAGATCAGCCTCATGAGGATCGCCCGCAAGGAAACGCATGCCTTCCTCCTCTGCCACCACCACCAAGAAGGAATGAAGACCATCATAAGGACGAGGGGGCTGGAGGCTTCCAGGAGCCACGTGCAATCGCTTGCATCCTGGGCGGCGCTCAGGCCCTAGCCTCACAGCGCATCTTCAAGCAGTTTTCTCGCGAGGTGAATGCAGTCCTCCCCAAGCTTGAGGCCACACGCCCTCTCAGGTGGTCTGCATGTGCCATCATGTTCAGCTCAGTGGATCAGCTCAAGTGCACGGCGACGGCCGGTGTCCTCCCAATGCTTTGTTCCCCAGTCATTAGCAATGTGCAAGTCACCAGGACCCTCATCGATGGCGGAGCAGGACTCAATGTTCTGTCCGTCGAGACGTTCAACAATCTCCAAGTGCCATATGATCAGCTTCAGCCAACCAAGCCTTTCTCCAAAGTCACTGATGGTTCCATGATCTCGATAGGGCAGGTCCACCTTCCTATCACCTTTGGATAGCACAACAACTACCGCACCGAGCTCATTGACTTCACGTCGCTCACATTCGCCTGCCATACAATGCCATCCTCAGGTATCCGGTCCTGGCCAAGTTCATGGCAGCGACTCACCATGGCTACAACGTCCTCAAGATGCCAGGAAGTGGCGGGGTCATCACGGTCCCCTGTGAAGAGAAGGATGCGGTGCGCTCTCTCGAGCGCGCCTTCCAAGCCGCGTCAATCGAGGACCCAGATAGCAAGAGTGGAAACCTCCCTGGAGCAGCTCCCAAGAAGAAGAAGACATCACCTGGCTCAAGGCCTCAGGAGGCAGGCACCTCCAGAGGCGCCACATCCGGACATGCACCCGTCCAAGGGGCGCCACCCTCCATCGCATAGGAAGGTGCGCCTGGCACCCTCCTTGGGCACGGCTCGGGGGCTCTTTCCTGGGGAGCCACCGACTTTGCCAAGATCACGAGGGAGGCGCTTGGGCACTACTTGGAGGCGTGCTTCGCGGCATGCTTCCCTCAGGAAGGCGTAAGCAAAGAAGGATCCAACCCTTAGGAGTTCATCACCAAGGCCGCTCAGGAGTTGGAGGAATCGAGAGTCATGCACGGCAACCGCCGCCTACCCAGCGTAGCTCCCCATCCAGGCGAGAATGGCGGGCTGCGCGTCTGCATCGACTACCCAGGGCTCAACCGAGTCGCTTCTCAGGAGTGCTTCTGGCCTTCGTGCGTGGGGCGTTGTGCGGGCCCACCGCACAGCTTCGTTCGCATGCCCTTCGGCTTGCCAAACGCGGCTGCAGCCCACCAGCGCTTGATGAGAAGCATTCTTGAAGCTCAGGTGGCCAAGCATCGCGCGTTCCTAGAGGAGACGAAGATGGACCTCAGCGGGCCGCCCGGACCTCCTGAGCCTCTCGAGGCTTGGAGTCCCGAGGGCTCGTGAGGATCGGCTTCTTCACCCTGCACCTCCAGCTACTCCGACAATCGTTCTGCAAGATTATCAGGTGACTTCTTTTCAGTTTTCGTTTCAGCTGGGAGCGCCCCCAAGGCTGCATCATTCCCAGATCACATGGGTCCGTCCCTGCGGCATGTATCCGTTTTGCTTATGTCTTCTGCTTACCTTGTTGGGGGCACCCCTCGGGTTGCATCATCCCCAAGCCACTCGGGCCTTCCCCAGTGGCCTTTGCTTTCTCTGCATCTATCTTGACTTGTTCCTTCATGATTAACCTACTTGAGATAATCGCCTCCTCGATTGACACCTACCTTTGGAGCCGCTCGCTCAAGCACGGCGCTTGCGCATGGGTCCGTCCCTGCAACACCGACAAATCTGAGTGGTCGAGCTCTGGCCACGGCAGCCCCGCATAGCGGTACCTCACCAGGCCCTTAGTGCCCCAATCACTCGCTCGGAGCAACCAATGCCTAGCTGGCAACCGTAACGACACACCTTGTTTTCCCTCATGATTGGTGTGCAGGATCCGCTTAAGGAATAACGTGGGGGCGTCGTGAGCTCCCTCTCCCTCTCTCCCATATGATCCGCTCGCGCGTTGATAGGGGGGCGCCTGAGCATTGCGACTCATGGGCTCTTACTAGCTCTCCAGCCCTCACCCCTGGCCTTGACCCACGGCATTATGACCTATCATACCAGCGGCGGCTGAGCTCGCTCGAGGGCCGGGACGTGAGGACGTAGAGCATGAAGGGAAGTGCGGGGAAGAGGGGAGAAGCTCACGAAGGCCTGACCAGCAACACCCCAGCTGCCGACACGCAGGCACAACACCTCGCCGAAGAACTACTCCAAACTTATGAGATAAGTCATGCAAAAGCTAAATCAACTCAACGCCAAACCTTCGCCTAGTGCAGCTCTGCCACGGCAACGTTGCCTGCCTTTCTCGCCCAGCGGAGGCTGCTTGAGCGCTAAAGGGGACCTCCTGAGCATCGCAACTCAGGGGCTCTTACTGGACCTCGGGTCGCTCAACTCCTGGCCTTGACCACGGCATTGCGACCTGGCATACCAGCGATGGCTAAAGCCTGCTTGGGGACCGGGACCTGTCAGCATAAAGCGCCAAGCCCTCGTGAGGAAAGAAAGGGGGAGCTGAGCCGGGATAGGACACGCATCTCGCATCAATTCATAATAAGGACATACAATTCACAAAAGACATGGCAAGCGCCTTACATACCCCCGCAGGGTGCTACTGTGATTCCTCGCAGGGAACAAAAGGTGTTAATACTAAGGAGCGCTAACTATGCGCGCCTCCGCAGGAGACGCCATCATCAATAGTGGGCCGTCAGGCGCCGGCGCCAACCCCATCCAGATCAGTGGCGCTGATGGCCAGATGCAGCTGCCCTGCTCTGAGCACGATGCGAGCTCGGGGGCTCGTAGCTGTTGTCGCTCATCTCCGGAGTCATGTGAAGCTCGGGGGAGCCGCTGGATTCTCTAGTTCCTCCATTGCTGCCTGAGGAGCTATTGGGGAGGTGATTGGCCGGCCTGGCCCTCGCCATGTTGGTACCCCAGCCGCTTTCCTTGGGGCAGCACTCCAGCCGGTGTCCTTCCATGTTGAAGACCTTGAAGAACATCAAGGAGGTGTCATTGTATTCTAGATGAATTACGAGGGCACCCCCTATCCGGCAGACCCAGGTGATCTCGCCCCAGCCCCGGGCCATGAAGACCTTGCCCGGAGCGACGACTGCAACCTCCGCTCCGGTCGCAAGGGTGCTACAGTCAACATGTTGCAGCCAGAGCTCCAGAGACCCACTCGGTGGCATCTCAAAGGCGAAGGAGGGAGGAAGGCGAATCCAAGGGCGCAGAGGCATAGCGGCATGAAGCACGAACTCGCAAGAAGAGCCCTCGGCGTGGACGCCAAGGGCGACGATGCGCACCGCCGTGACTCGCCGGCACCGCCGTCGGCGTTGTTGGTGTTGCTCGGCGTCTCTTCCTCCAAGGCCCTCGATTCGGGCATACAAGGGCAGCGGAAACCCAGGCGGCGGACGCTCGTACCAGGGCCGCGACGTCTCCTGCCATGCGATCTCGCCGCAGCGGCCGGGGATAGGGCGTTTCTTTGGCGGGAGAGGATCGGGACCCTCTCGGGAGGGCCTTCCCCTTCTCTTCCGCAGAAAATCGGTGAATCGGTGCCATTGGCGTGAGGTGAAGCAAGGGCGTTGGAAGAAGGAGAAGGAGAGAAGCAGGGAGAGATGGACTGCGGGGCTCTCACCGGTCTGTACTTATAGTCCGGAGGAGGCCAACCGTCGGCCTCCACGATCACAGGTAATCATGACCCATTTCTGCATGCAGGGACTTGTCAAGTTGAGCAGTTGCCGAGGCAACATGCGGAAGCGGAGACGCCCACGTCCAATCAACTGCCACGTGGCGCCAAAGGCCGCAGGCTGATTGTGCCCGCGGCGCTCCGCACTTGCCCCTTCGCTTCTCCGCTAAGCCAAGTACGAGGGCGCCTTGGGCCCGGGGGCTACTATCGGCGTTCTGGGAACTGGGGTCCCCAGAATTGCCTGCTTGCGGCCTGCGGCGTGACTCAAGTGGTGGCCCAGTACGGCCCATCTTCATCAGCACAAGACTCAAGACCCTCGCGAGAGGCCAAGCCTCACGGGGGGGACGATGCTAGGCTTCCTCAAGAACGGCCTCACCAGGCAGGCGCGAGGAGGCGGAGAGATCAAGGCAGGGTACCTCGCGAGGTGCTCGTGACGCAAGCCATGATGATCGAGGCCAGGCGGGCGCCAGCCTGTGCAGTGTCCTTGTTTCCTCTTTGGAGCAAAGGGGGCAAGCACAGACGTGGAGTACCGAGGCATCAGGCAAAGCTTGCCATTTCAGTGCAACGAGACCAAGACCAGCGGAGCGGCAGGATGGAGGTCACTATGGAGCCCAAGACGGCATCATCACCAGTGCTTTTGGCAGCTGAAGACCAACTTTAGTCAGGATAACTTGTACTAGATGTTCCCCTTCAAAATGGTCGTTGTTGGCCCCCTTCCCGCTCAATATTTGGGAAGAGGACCAGGGTCTCTATAAATAGGACTAGCCACCACAGTACAGAGGGGGAGAGAACAGAGCGAGTGCTCATAAGAGAGAGAGAGGCGATCGAACTCACCCAAGCAGTTCATCACATAGCTCAAGAACACCTCTCGCGAGGCTGTTCTTCCCTTGTACTATTCACCATCAGCCCTAGAGGCAATCCACCACACCACACACTGGAGTAGGGTATTACACCACAACGGTGGCCTGAACCAGTATAAATCTTGTGTTCCTCGTGTTGTTCATCATTTCCAGCTTAGATCTCACGAGGCGATCGGACGTAGATCGGTAGGGGAGAGATCTTCGCGCGCACCCCAGTGTTCAAACCTTAAGGGTCTACCGGAACCCTGCATCCGAAAACGCCTCTACCAGTCGGATTCCAGAACCAGCTTCAAGAGAGGAGGCCGATGCCAAATTTTCCTCCGACAGAGGATGCGGATATGCTCTCCGCCACAAATTCTGAAGTAGAGAGTGCCATGAATCACCGGCGCCGATGGGCCGTACTTTGCAATAGCATCTTTTCGGAAGAGGCATTTAATGATCTCAATTCAAGAGATGCATACATCCGAGCTGCTCAAGGCGGGCTCGCCCGAGCGACGGACCAGTATGCAAAAGATTAACGGGTAAGGAAATTTGATAAGCATGTATAACAGTAGCCCCTGAGACTTGAAACGGTTGGAACAACTGATTTAAGGATCATTTTACTTGTAGAGAAGAATACCCAATTGTCTCAAGAGCTGGAGGAGTGCAAGACCTAGCTGAGGGCCGCGGTTGCCAAACTAGAGGAATCCCAGAAGGCCTCATCTGGTAACAATTGTCTCAATAGAGAAATCTTAAAGGAATATACCAGTTGGCAATTGGCTTGCTTCATAAGTCTAACAGAAAATTCTGCAGACAATCTCGGGACAAATCTGGAGATCGTAGGAGATAGCGAGTCGCATCTCCAAAGACAGCTGAAGGCTGGCGAGCGTGTGCTTACGCAGGTTAGGCAGGAGAAAAACAATATCCAAGATGCCAACGTCCGGCTGGGCATCGAATTATCAGATGTTTGAGCTCAACTGGCGGAATCCGTGAAGGAGAACAGGAGGCTTTGTCACGACATTTATGGTAAGTGCCTAAACGAACTGCAGTACAGCTCGGCGAGGAAGCATATTAAGAGAGTTTATATCTGTAGGTATGTTGACGGGCCGTCCTGAAGAGGAGATGCCCGGGTCTGCAGGCGATTTACTGCAAGACCTCTCACAGCTGCACGAACGAGTTCGACAGGTGATGCAGGGTATTGCCCAGGCCTTGTGGCCATCCACTTCCCTGCCAAGAGGCATGGGGGAGCTTGTGGATATGCTCCAAGGAGCACGGTGGCGCTTCCGGTTGTGGAAGATGTCAGCCTGCTGACAAGGTGCAAGGGAAGCCTGGGCCATGGTGAAGACGCGCTACACCAAGCTTGACCCGAACCATATGGCCGAAGTCGGACCGACGGGGCCAGATGGGCAAGAAATTCCCGTGAGTCTGGTGTATGACCAGGTAGCGTTAGCCGCAAAGTATTCCCAACAGGATTGCAAGCTAGATAGCCTGTTGGACGGTATAGAGGAAGAATATAGTCAGTCCAAGTGACTATGTAATTCAATGGACATATGTAGTCCCTAGCCGGGTTAAAAATCATTTGTCATGGTGGACCTTTTTGCTTTAGCCCCCGGATCCGACAGTCCGGGGTGTATTCGAATACCCGCTCAGTTATGCAGAACCGGGGTATGCATGGAAACCAGGCGTAGGGGTCATAAGTGCTTGAACAAACAAGTAGCCAACTAGTTATGTTATATTACATGGGTAGTAAGAAACATCTTCCAGGGAGAATAGTTCCGTTAGGGGTTCCTTTCCCTGGGTACGCATGCATCGATGTACATGTCTGGACTGTGAACAGAAACGCAGGATACAAAACTTCTGGGGATTCACGTTGTAATAAACAAAAGAAACATCTTTTGTTCACCGACCGAATATTCCCTTAAGAACGCTAGCTTTCGGCTTCACCCAGTCTGAGGTACACATCCGGCTGAACCGGCAGTAACAATCGCAGAGGTGCTCCCTTATGCCCTAGCCGAATTAACGGGAATGTAGGGCATAAACACAAGAGCCAGGCAACCCAGCATGGCCACATCTTAAGTCATATCGATGCATATAATGGTGAAGAAAAGGCACATATGGAAAAAGAACGCATATGTGATAGGCAAGAAGCCATGAAAGTAATTATACTTAGCTTTCGTATAGGAAGCCCCCAGGTATGGTTTACACACATAGTGCGGCCGGAGTGATCCGAGCATCCGTGCTGTATTGAGTACTTTGTGTGAAGAAGGGAAACAGGGTGAGAAAGGAAAAGGGGGAGGAGCATAATTAAAAGAGTGGGGGTAAGGAGAAGAACATTGGGTTCGGCACTAGGCGTAGAATCTCCGGAGTCTGGCCGCGTTCCATGGGTTTGGCTCGAGTCTGTTATCAGATGCATTACGCAGGCGGTACGTTCCTCCGGTGAGACCTTTATCAATAATGAAGGGACCCTCCCACTTAGGTCTGAGCTTGTCCTTCTTCTTCTCCGGTAGGCGTAGAACGAGTTCGCCAACATTATAAGTTTTGGCCCACACTTCTCTGCTTTGATACCGTCGAGCCTACTGCTGATAGAATGCGGAACGGGCTTTTGCGATGTCACGCTCCTCTTCCAGGGCATCTAAGTTGTACTGCCGATCTAACTCGGCTTCCTTCTCTTCATACATGCGCACGCGAGGCGAGTCGTGGATTATGTCTCAGGGTAGTACTGCTTCTGCGCCATACACCATAAAAATGGTGAGTATCCAGTGGTGCGATTCGGCGTGGTCCGCAGCCCCCAGAGTACGGAGTCGAGCTCCTCGACCTAGTGCGTGTCCAGTTCTGTCAAGGACCGCACTAGTCTGGGTTTGATGCCGCTCATGATGAGACCGTTTGCATGTTTGACCTGGCGATTTGTTTGGGGATGGTAGACGGAGGCGTAATCGAGCTTAATGCCCATGTTGCCGCACCAAGTTTTCACTTCATCGGCTGTGAAGTTTGAGCCATTATCAGTGATGATGCTGTGGGGGACGCCGTAACGGTGTACAACCTCTGGTACGAAGTCTATCACTGGTCCGGATTCGGCCGTTTTAACTGGTTTGGCTTCTATCCATTTGGTGAACTTGTCCACCATGACCAATAAGTATTTTTTTCTTATGGCTTCCCCCTTTAAGAGGTCTGGCCATATTTAGCCCCCAGACCGTGAAGGGCCAAGTAATGGGGATTGTTTGGAGAGCAGTAGGGGGCATATGGCTCTGATTAGCAAAGAGCTGGCAACCGACGTGGTGTTGGACAAGGTCCTGTGCATCTGCTCGGGCTGTCGGCCAATAAAAACCTGTACGGAAGGCCTTGCTGACAAGTGCCCGAGTCGCAGCGTGGTGCCCGCCGAGTCCGGCGTGGATTGCAGCCAAGAGTTGCCGCCCTTCCTCTTTGGAGCACTCCGGTGGCACTTTTCTTATAGAGTTCTCCCTCATGGACTTTGTAGGCCTTGGAACGCCGCACAATACAATGTGCTCCGTTTTGGTCCTCGGGGAGCTCCTGCCTATTTAGGTAGGCCAAGAAAGGTTCGGTCCACGAGGCGATTACAGCCATGATTTCGTGGGCCGAAGGTGTTATTTCGGTGGCGGAGCCCCTGATTACATCAGATGGTTCGGAATCTGGAGTTGTATTCGGAGCCGAGCTAATGTTGTCGGACTCCCCTTCCCATACCACGGATGGCTTGAACAGCCTTTCCAAGAATATGTTAGGTGGGACAGGGTCGCGTTTAGCGCCGATGCGGGCGAGGATATCCGCCGCTTGATTGTTTTCTCGAGCCACATGGTGGAATTCGAGCCCCTCGAACTGAGCTGACATTTTGAGGATGGCATTGCGGTATGCCGCCATTTTCGGATCCTTGGCATTAAAGTCTCCATTTATCTGTGATATTGCGAGGTTTGAGTCCCCGCCCACTTCCAGGCATTGAATGCCCATAGAGACTGCCATCCGAAGACCATGCAACAGGGCCTCGTATTCGGTTGCATTGTTGGAGTCTGTGTATAGTATTTGGAGTATGTATTGGACCGTGTCTCCGGTGGGGGATGTCAGGACTACACCCACTCCCAATCTGGCCAGCATTTTAGAGCCGTCTAAGTGCATGATCCAATTGGAGTACGCGCCGTACTCTTTAGGGAGTTCGGCTTCTGTCCATTCGGCGATGAAGTCAGCCAATACTTGCGACTTAATGGCCCGTCGTGGTTTGTATCTTATGTCGAACGGAAGGAGCTTGATGGCCCATTTAGCAATCCGTCCCGTGGCGTCGCGGTTGTTTATTATGTCGTTGAGTGGTACTTCGGAGGCCGCTGTAATTGAACACTCTTGAAAGTAGTGTCGTAGCTTCCGGGATGCCATGAAGACCGCGTACTATCTTTTGATAGTGTGGGTATCGGGATTTGCAAGGGGTGAGGACAGTGGACACGTAATATACCGGCTTTTGGAGCAGGAACTTGTATCTGTCTGCTTCTTGTTCGATGACGAGCACTGTGCTTACAACTTGATGTGTTGCAGCTATGTACAATAGCATAGGTTCGCCAATATTTGGCGCTGTCAGGACTAGATTACTGTCCAATAAGGTCTTTATTTCATCCAGTCCGGCCGCGGCTGCATCCGTCCACACAAAGTGGTCGGTGCGTCGAAGAAGGCGGTAAAGAGGTAGTGCCTTTTCTCCTAATCGGGAGATAAAGAGGCTTAAGGCAGCCACGCATCCAGCTAGTTTCTGGATATGCTTGAGGTCTGTTGGGATAGCCAACTGCGACAGAGCTCAGATTTTTGCCGGATTTGCTTTGATTCCTCTATTGGAAACAATGAAGCCGAGCAACTTCTCGGAGGGTACGCCGAAAACACATTTTCCGGGTTTATCTTGACGTCGTATGTTTGGAGGTTTTCGAACGTAAGTCTCAAGTCATCTATTAGGGTTACGACGTGTCTTGTTTTTATGACCACGTCGTCCACATATGCCTCCACTGTTTTGCCGATTTGCTTCTCTAGGCATGTTTGAATCATGTGTTGATAGGTTGCGCCGGCATTTTTAAGCCCGAAAGGCATAGTGTTGAAGCAGAAGGGACCATATGGCATTATGAAGGCCGTTGCGGCTTGGTCGGACTCTACCATTTTTATTTGATGGTATCCGGAGTATGCGTCGAGGAAACATAGTGAGTCATTTCCTGCGGTGGCGTTGATGATTTGGTCGATGCGAGGGAGGGGGAAGGGATCCTTGGGGCAAGCCTTGTTGAGGTCTTTGAAATCGACGCATAGGCGCCAGGATTTGTCCTTCTTTGGTACCATCACCAGATTTGCCAGCCAATCCGGATGCTTGATATCTCTGATGAATCCATCCTCAAGTAGCTTGGCTAGCTCTTCTCCCATGGCTTGCCGTTTAGGCTCTGAGAAGCGCCTAAGAGTCTGTTTGACTAGCTTGTATCCTTTCAGTATATTGAGGTTGTGTTCGGCCAGCCTGCGTGGGATGCACGGCATGTCTGAAGGGTGCCAGGCGAAAATGTCCCAATTCTCATGTAGGAAGTCTCGTACTGCGGCGTCCATTGTGGGGCTCAACTGTGTCCCGATGGAAGCTGTCTTTGTGGGGTCTGTTGGATGGACCTGGAATTTGATTATCTCGTCTGCGGGTTTAAATGAGGTGGACTTGGGTCATTTGTCGAGTATCACGTCGTACCTATCCACTGTGGCGCTGTCACATCCCTAGTTCTGGTATGCTCAAGGCTAGCTAGTCATTTGTGCATCATGTTTAAATTCCATTTAAATTTGAAATGAGGATTTGTGAAACCCTCAAAATCATTTCTGGAAATGACCCAGATAAAAATTGCTCCAAAAAGGTCCAAGAAAATGTTCATGTTGCTCTATGAAAATATTGGGCAGAGATAAAAATCAAACCAATATTTTTAAGAGCTCATAAGTATTTATTTTGGGCATTTGGAATTAATGCATAATTATTTGCATTGGATATATATATATGTGTTATATATATAATATATGTCCAAAAATTGTGCCACTTGTTGGGGAGCTCTGGAATAATACCACTAGATCCTACAAAAATTGGCATAAGAAAATAAAATGATTTAGTATTTTTATTAAATCAAAACATATGTTAGAAAAATAGAAAAGAAACAAAAAAGGGAAAAACCTTACCTGGACCTACCTGCGGCCCAGCTCCTGTGCTGGCCCAGCACTGCGCAGCCCAGCAGCTGGCCCAGCCCGCCTCCTCTCGTGTCGTCTTCCTCCTTGCCAGGAGGATGTGCACATGCCCGACGCGCGCGCACCGCCGCGCCGCGCCACCTCCTCCCTCCCTGCCTGCCTGTCCTCCCTCTCGTCGCTCTGGATGCTCCGCGCGACGCCACGCGCCGCCCCATACCCCTCTCACTCTCCCCTGATCCTCTCCTCTCCCTCCCTTGCTTTCTCTCCCGCGTCCGAACGCGCCCGCCGCCGCCGACAAGCACCACCGCGACCACCGGCCACCCCTCGCCCTGCCGCTGTGCCCAGAAGCTCCGCCACATCGCCGGCTACCTCCCCGTCAAGCCACGTGCCTCGGAAGGCCCTGGAGAGCCGCCTCGCCGCCGTCTTCATCTCCGGTCGCCGGAGATCGTCTTCGCTGCCCCGCCGTCTTCAGTGCGTCCCCGAGCTCATCGACAAGCCCGTCGAGTCCGCTGTGAGCCTCTGCTCCGTCTCCCTCTCCCCGTTCCTCCGTTCTCGCACCGTAGCCCCCTTCCCCCGCCATGGCCGTAGCTTCCCGCCGCCGTCCATGCCGCCGCCGTCGCCCTGGTCACCGCAGCCCGCAACCGAGCGCATCACCGTGCTCCTGGTGCCACGAGGGTGCCGCAGAGCCCCTCGGGTGGCCTCCCCATGCGCCCTAGCCGCGCGCCTGCTCGAGCTGTGCTCCGGCCGCCGCCTCGAGCTTCGCTCCGACGAGCTCCGCCGCCCCCGCGGCCTCCCACCTGCTCCCCTAGATGCGGGCGAGTGTGAGCTCTCCACTGGTGCCCTCAGCGCGTCGAACCACCGCCGGAACAGCGTCTCCGGCGAACATCTGCCGCGGTTTGAGGTCGCCGCCAGCCAAACTCCGGCGGGCTGACGTGGTCGCTTAGTTAGGCGCTAATCACCACTAATCCCTCTTTAGCAGGCACAGACAGGCGGGCCCCGTAGCGGGATTAACTCCCAGTTAACAGTAAGCCAATGACATGTGGGACCCGGTCGTCAGAATTGACCTGGTCAGCACCATTGACCCGCTGACGCAGGCATGACATCATGCTGACGCAATAATGATTTCTGGAATTATTTTAATTCAGGAATTTCCAGAAAATGCCAAAACTTCAATAAATCATAGAAATTCAACTGTAGCTCAGACTGAGATAATTTATATATGAAAAATTATCAGAAAAATGCAATCTTTCCATCTGTACTAGTTTCATGCATGACAAACCAACTTATACATGCTGTATAGGTGAAAACATGTAAATGGCATATATAAGAGCTTAATTTGGAGTTGCATTTGAACTCTTGGTTCAAATGAACTTCAACCAAATGATTGCTAGATGCATTAGCAAACAACATCACATATTCATGCCATGATCATGCATCATATTGTTGCATATGCTTGAGTATTGATTGCTGACACTGTTCCTTCTCGATAGGTCCTGCTCCGGAGAGTGTTCCAGAGTACCTGTCTGAGGAGCAGTGCCTTCCTTGTTGATCTACCAGGCAAGCAAACCCCCTTGTTCATTCCGATACAATCCTACTCTCTCGCTCCTGCTCTCAGTTATTGCATTAGGACAACAACGATTCATCTGCTACTTTGTGCTGCAGTAGTTGAACCCATTCCTCTACATGACCTGTCATTGCCACAGTAAATAGTTGAAACCCACTAGCATGTGTAGGAGTTGATTGAGCCATGTTGTGTTCCTACCATGCTATGCCTGCTATTGCTTAGAGTTGTGTCAGGTCTGATTCATTGGGAATGAATTGGAGTGTTAAGATATGTTCTGATGCTGAGAGTGAAGTGTGTGAACTCGATTTGGTAAAGGTAGCGGTGAGAGGCCATGTAGGAGTACATGGTGGGTTGTCTCACTGGAACCGTCCTTAAGCACTGAGTTCTATGTATGTTGTCCAATGACTTGATACTACCACACATTGGGTTCCGGTAACTCGGCCCCTCTCGACTTATTAACCAACTTGATCTCTGTCCAGGAGTTGCAACTAGTTTCTGGTGTTTGTAGGTAGTGCTAATTTTCTACCAAGTGGCACCCGGCAGGGTGGGCTTGGGACAGACTAGGCACACGTGGCCTGGTGTATCGAGTGGCACCCGGATGGTGGGCTCGGGAACCCTGCACACATCGTTTGGGGCCGTGAGCGACACCCCGGCCGGATCTCCTTGCGGATGGAACCCGAATAGGCGATAAACCTGGGCTAGAGTCTTGTGTGGTTAGTCAGGTTGTGGCCAACACCCTTGACAGGCTTCCGCTTGAAGGTTGCCGAGATACATGACGTGTACATGGCGGTAAGTGGCGACAGCATGTGTGAAGAAGTACACCCCTGCAGGGTTAACATGATCTATTCGAATAGCTGGGTCCGCGGTTATGGACTTCTTGGATGCTTACATGGTACATAGACAACTTGAAGTGGATACTCTAAAATGCTCAAGACAAGTGTGAGTGCTATGGATGGCCTTCTTCTAGGGAGACGGGAATGAATCCATAGTAGTGTATTGTGTGGTGATTAGTGGACTCGTGTGCGCCATATCACCTCAAAGAAGTTCTGGTAGTCGTAGAACATGATAGCCACAGAGTCAAAGCTGGCTTGCTGCAACTAAACCCCACATTACCTTCTTGATACAAATGCATGTATGATAGGATCTGATGTAAGTCTTGCTGAGTACCTTTGTACTCATGTTGCTTTATTTATGTTTTTGCAGCGGAGACTTCAGTTTTACTAGTGTTCTTGTGGACTTCGACGAGTAGCTTGTACCTCAGCTACGATCTTGATCGGATGTTGTAGATAGTCAGGCTCCTCAGCCTTTTTCATTTGTAGATGTCTGTACTCAGACATGTAATGCTTCCGCTTGTTGCTTATTTGCTCTGAATGTTGGGTCATGTGACCCCTGTTTGTAATAATGCTATGATGGCTCTTCTGAGCCTTTATCTATATGAGTTGTTGAGTTATGCTGTGATGCCATGTTGTACATCACATACTTGCATGTTATGTGTACGTGTAATGTGTATTGCTATGTGTGGGATCTGACTATCTAGTTGTTTATCCTTAGTAGCCTCTCTTACCGGGAAATGTCTCCTAGTGCTTCGACTGAGCCCTGGTAGCTTGCTACTGCTCCGGACACTTAGGTTGGCCGGCATGTGTCCTTCTTCGTTCCTGTGTCTGTCCCTTTGGGGAAATGTCACGCGGTGTCTACCAGAGTCCTGTTAGCCTGCTACAGCCCGGTTTACCAGAGTCCTGCTAGCCCAGTTGCTATAGCCCGGATTCACTCGCTGATGACCGACACGTTCGTTGCTGGGTCATGTGTGCCTGTACCTGTAAGTTAGTGCCACTTCGGGTTCATGACTAGCCATGTCAGCCCGGGTTCTTGTCATATGGATGCTAGCGACACCATCATATACGTGTGCCAAAAGGCGCAAACGGTCCCGGGCATGGTAAGGCGACACCCGTGGGAATACCGTGCGTGAGGCCGCAAAGTGATATGAGGTGTTACATGCTAGATCGGTGTGGCATAGAATCGGGGTCCTGACAGGCGCGCAGCGTTATTAGTTCTTCGGCCGCTAGGGCTTCGGATAATGCTTCTAGGGCTAGTGCTGTAGTTTTATTTTCGGCGCGGAGTGCGACATCCAGATCACTAGCTAGAGTGATGATTCCATTGGGTCCGGGCATTTTAAGCTTCATGTACCTGTAATGGGGTATAGCTTGAAAGCTCGTGAATGCGTCCCGCCCTAACAGGGCATGGTATCCGCTGCTGAAAGGAGCCACTTGGAATGTGATTTCTTCGGACCTATAATTCTCCGGGGTGCCGAATACCACATCGAGTGTGATTTTTCCCGCACACCGTGCCTCCCGACTAGGGATGATTCCCCTGAAGGTTGTGCCGCTTTGCTCAATGCGGCTTTTATCAATTTCCATCTTGTTGAGTGTTTCTTCATAGATCAAGTTTAATCTGCTTCTGCCGTCCATGAGTACTTTAGTGAGCCGAAAGCCGTCCATGATTGGGCTAAGGACCAAAGCGGCTGGTGCCCGGACTGTCTGGAATTGAGGTTTGTCACTAGCATTGAAAGTTATAGCAGTGTCATTCCACGGATTTATTTTTGCCATGTGGCAGATTTCAGCGAAATTTCGACGAGCTCGCTTGCGCCTACTATTTGAGGCGAAAGTCTCAAAGACTGTCAGTACCGCATTGTTGTCTTCGGCGGGATATTGCTCTGCTTTATGGGTTACAAGAAGATCCTCGCCGCTTTTTGCTACCTGCCGGAGTATCCAACATGCTCTAAAGCTATGCGTTGGCGTAGTATCCAGCATGCTATGAATTTTGCGTGGCCCATTGAGCCATTCTTCCAATACGGTTCCACGCCCTAGAGTGGGCTTTGGTTTTTTGCGAATTGGATCGGGTAACTTACGAGAGTTTTCCCTTTTAGCTCGGAGGAAGGGTTTAGTGAGAGCCGGATTGTCCCAAAAGTCTGTTTGGGTTTTCCAGGCACTTTCCATCGCACAGTACTTCTGTACTATGGCTGCTAAGTCGGTGAAGTGTACTATGTCACGGCAACTTATAGCATTAAGGATCCCTTTGCTCGTGCAATTTTTGCAAAAAAGTGAGATTGCGTCTTCCTCGCGATAGTCCTTGACCTTGTTTATCACAAGGAGGAATCTGGCCCAGTAGCGATGTACTGTCTCTTGGAGCTCTTGTCTGATATGGGAGAGAAGTCTTAAGTCTGGGTGGGTGGGCATTGTTAAATATGGATTCTGATCTGATCTAACGCCCAGGGGCAGAGGAGCTTCAGGGCTTGGCAGCACGGGCTCCGGGGTGCTGCCCAATTTTTCCGGCCCGTTACCCGATTCTAAGTTTGGGGCCTGGGTCATATCCTCCCGCGAATGGGTATCCGACTCAGAGAGCTCGGCAATCCGGACATAGTTCGTCCTCAAAATAGAGGGATAATCCATGTGTGGCTCTTCCACTACCGCTATCTCGTGGGTGACCGATGAGGATTTAATATCCCTTTGGTCGGATTTACGCCCAATCCGATCATAGTCTGTAGCGACTCCCAAAGCGGCGATGCGATCCAAGAGCTCATTGAGGGAGGAGAGATCCATTGGATCCATCTATTCAATGAGTTCCGAGTTGACGTGGAGGCCGTTTTTGATGCCTCGAGAGGTCATCGTCGGCGCTGAAGCCGATCGGTCGGCCATGACGAAGCCGCCTAGTCGGAGAGTTTGGCCTACCGTCAGTGCTCCCCCAGAGGTGATGTTGTCCTTGACAACGAGACGGGCCATCAAGCCTTGCAGCGATGACACAGAGGAACTCTCAATGAAAGCACCAATGTCGGTGTCAAAACCGGTGGATCTCAGGTAGGGTGTCCCGATCTGTGCGTCTAAGGCTAATGGTAACAGGAGGCAAGGGACACGATGTTTTACCCAGGTCCGGGCCCTCTCGATGGAGGTAAAACCCTACTTCCTGCTTGATTGATCTTGATGATATGAGTATTACAAGAGTTGATCTACCACGAGATCCTAGAGGCTAAACCCTAGAAGTTAGCCTATGACGGTTATGATTGTGTCTCTAAGGACTAAACCCTCCGGTTTATATAGACACCGGAGGGTGCTAGGGTTTACATAGAGTCGGTTACAAAGAAGGAAATCTAATATCCGGATTGCCAAGCTTGTCTTCCACGCAAAGGAGAGTCCCATCCGGACACGGGACGAAGTCTTGAGTCTTGTATCTTCACGGTCCAGCTGTCCGGCCAAAGTGTATAGTCCGGCTGTTCGGATACCCCCTAATCCATGACTCCCTCAACGCTCAACAAGGGTTTCCCCGTGAATAACTTACCGTCTATTCATCAACAGTCGTGACAGTACGACAAACACGAGACATGAAAAATAATAAATCTACACATGTGTAGACCGCCTAGTATGACTACTAGGACTAGAGCAAGCCGAAAGCGCCCTGCCGTCACGCCCTCCTTATCGGTGATGGGAAAACCTTTGTTTTACATAGTCGAGAAGTCATTGTGCTAAGGCCCCACATGTTGAGCCATTGAATAGAATGTAGATCCTAGTTTATGGAAACAAGTATCGATAATACGTTTGTATCTCCATACTTATATTTCTTCTCTTATTAAAAACCGAGTTGGTGATGATGGTATGCATGCCATGTTGCAATATAGATCGTCTGATCTATATCTGACGGATGGAAATTAAACTAAAAGATACCCGCACCTCTCTCCGCATTTGCAAACGAGGCCTTCCCTCGTTCATCCGTATCTCCAACAACCTCATTGTTGAGCAAGTAAAAAAGGAAGCCTCTGGAAGAAACTGGCCTGGTGGCCGCTGCCGGCGTCGTCCATCCCCATGCCTCCACTCAGTCCGACCACCAATCACCACCACACCCCACTCCTCTTCACCTTATCTCCTATTTCCCGAGATATCATTAGTTTTTACACATGGGATTACTCCCGCATGGGTCAATCACAACAAA
The DNA here is from genome assembly GCF_002162155.2 of Triticum dicoccoides. Taxonomy (NCBI): domain Eukaryota; kingdom Viridiplantae; phylum Streptophyta; class Magnoliopsida; order Poales; family Poaceae; genus Triticum; species Triticum dicoccoides. The sequence goes on from NC_041389.1 coordinate 322,569,476, forward strand.
TGTTTTATAAAAAATGCATCTTGATGTTCCGTGCAATCCACAGACATCTTGTTAGTACTCCTATAGAAGACTAAGTTGGTGATGATGGTGTGTCCGCCATCCATCATTTCTGACCATTAGATCTACATCTAACGACTGTGAGGTAAGTTGTTGCCTTTTCTCACCAACATCCCACTTCTCTACCAATTTGCAGAAAAACCCATAATTCGTATCTTAAAACCAACGACATCCCTCCCTCACCTCACCAAAACAGCCCAAGGAATATATTCTGATTGAAACATAATATATCTCTAGTGATATATGTATATCAAAATTAGAGTGTTTGTATCAAGTTTGTGAATAAGTATTATTCTAATTATGATCCGTTGCAATGCACATGAACATTGCTAGTATTTCCAACCATACAAAAAAACCTAGTATTTCCATAGTTTCGAGTTTTCCATCAAGATATTAGTCACTCATGGTTGATATTTACTTTCAATCATGTACACATATGCACTATGTAACTAGCCTTGCTTATTGGCTTCCAAAGCTTAACTTTCAATCCTACTTACAATATGTAGAGTATTTAACAAAAAACTACCACTTTCAACCAGCCCTAGGAAGAAACTATTGTACAAAAAATAGCAAAAAACATACCCAAAATTTCTTAATCCACGCCAAAAACTACTACCTAGTGCCGATTAGGGTCACTTAAACCCGTTTATGACAGGGTTGGCCCACGCGTCCATGTTGACGAGGCAGCTTAAACCAATACGTTTTGTTTGACCATTGACACGAGGGACCCACATCTAACCTTCTATCCTATTATTCCCCCTCAAATCATTATTTCTCCTGAACATTACTTCAAACAGTACTGATGCGTGTTCGTCAGTGGTGCCGGTGATGAGCGAGTTGGCCACCGCTCCGCCGAATGGGACGGACGCCGCGCTGGCCTCCGCACGGGTTGGCAGGTTGGCCTGAGCGTGACTCACAAGCGAGCAAGCCGCCGCGCTGGCCTTCGCTCGAGCCAGATGGCTGGCCTTAGCGCGGTGCGTGCGAGCAAGCCTCCGCGCCGTCGTGCCAATCTAGCTAGCAAACCTTGCAGACAAGCAGTTGGACCGAGCTATCTTGGCTAGCTAGCACTCGCGAGCGCCGGACGGAGCTCGCATCTGAGCTGCTGCAAGATGGACTCCGCACCGTTGGCGGTTTTGACCTCGCCTTCTGCCGGCAGCGGTAGCTATGTGCCATGGCCGAGGATGACTAGGTGGACGGGCCGGAGGTAGGAGGTCACTCGGGGATTTTTGTGCAGACTGACATGTAGGTCCCACAAGTCATAATGCCTAACTTGTTGGTCGAATAGAAGGCATTGACTTAAGGGGCGACATGGGTTGAAACGTGCCTATAACGGCACTTTGTAGAGTAGTCATTTCTTGGTAGGGCTGGTTGGTAGGGTTGGTTGGTAAGGGCACGCACAATGGTTGATAAGGTAGTCTTATCTTAAGTCTGCCACGTATGCAAGTGGTAGTAGTTTCTTGGCATTATTAGTGGTTTCTTGGCATTATTAGTGGTTTCTTGTAAGGAATAATGTACTACTAGCGACAAAAGGCGATTCTAGGTTGCATTGTACTCCAACGAGTACTACTAGTGGTCGCGGGAGTGTATACCTCATTTTGTGGGTTCGATCCCGGCCGAATGCACGGCGGCCTTTTTCTTAAATAGTAACTTTGTTGCGAGCCAATATTGTACATGGGTAGTTCAAGTTTTGAAGTCGAACGGACGTGCGGCACCACAATCTGGGTGCACTGGATTGCCTAGCCACGTGAACGGGTTTTCCTTCCCATCATCTCGTGGCTCGCGTGCTCGCCCTAGCCGCACCTCTCTTGTAGCTTCCTCATCAGCTAGTAGCATATTTAAACTAGTGCCTCCCAATTAAGCCCGAGGAGCCGAAAAAGCCTGGCATGGCATTGGGAGCTGTGCAATATGGCTCTGTACGTAAAGTGCTACTAGTACTCTACTACTCTGTAGCTTGTGGCATTGCACGCATGGAATTCACTCCATTATCGGCTCTATAAAAGAAATTCATCTTGACGTGTTTTTTTAAACGGATGCAAAAGCTTTGCCTAATCTCATTCATAAAGAAGGAACTACTAACAAAGTTCGACGAGATCCATTACACCTCCACAAATGGAAGCGAAAAGCCTAGTCTCGCTGTATCAAATAACTCGAATGTTCTGCCCCTGCAGTAACCCTTGCTGATAAACAGACTGCTAGTGTGTGCGTGGGAGGAGCGGCTGAATAGGCCAGCTACGCGCTTGAATAGAGCACCGAGAGTACCCACTACGCAGGTGTACTTTCCTTGAATTGATAGTACAATGATGGTTCTGGAGAACAGTAGTACCCTCCACTTCCAACTATAGCTCCTTGGCCGTGAGATTCAAGAGTTCAAAACTGGTGCACTATACTAGAAGTATACTACATCGCACTACCAGTTGAGAAAGTAGTACTAGTACTGCTACAGTATGAGTACGTAATAAATAATAGCCTCACCCCTTCGCTATGGAACGATCGAGGAGCTACAGTTGGAAGGGACGAGGCCTTGCGGTTACTACGCTCTTATATCCTCCTCGCCAGTTCCCCTCCCCCCGAAGAGAAGGCAGTTTGTCGCTGCTCCCATGGATTCGCCAGGCGGTTCTCCTCCTCGTCGGGGCTGCGAGACCTTGGACGGCGATCCTCTGGGAGAAATCGCACGCCGCTCCGACGTCCTCACCGCCGCAAGACTCGGTGATTCCTGCACCAACTTTTTCGATACGGTGATTAAACAAGCTTGGGAAAAGGCCATGCTTGTTGGTCTTCCATGCATCCTCGAGGAGAAGGTTCTTCTATGGGACAATCCTTCGAACAGTCCACCGCTCCCTGGCCATGGTTGCATGTTGACTCCGCTACAGTTGTCGATGTTGAGAGGTAGTCGGATTTTGTTATGGAGTTTGATCATGTAGTACTTAGTTATTCCATTTCCATCCGGTAATTTCTCCGCTGCCCGCTGTCTTATATATAGGTCTGGGTCGGTGCCAACGAATATTGGATTGCATACCTCCAGCCGGATACCACCATCATTTTGCATAACATCCACAGCAGTGCGGCCGTTCCGGTAGACCCCTTCTCCACCATTGGGATTGGCCTTCCGGACTGGATGGGCTTGAATATGTATGATGATGCCTACATGAGATTGAAGAAGATAGCAATTGTGGACCCGCCGACAAACCGACGTGGCTACGACGATTACTATCTCAACGCGGTGTTTGACATAAGGGTTGCCATCAATGCAAGAGGTAGTAACGGCAAAGGCTGGCACATGATTGCCGTGACAGATTTGTATCCCTACACGCTCGAAGACGCCATGTGCCATGTAGGTCGCATCTTCGCGGTGACAAGCTAGGGGACTTGTTTCATCTGGTTTCCATCCTGCGGTACGGGAGATTACAAATGGAATCCACAAACCATCATTTGCATCCCTAACGTTACTCCATTATTTTGCAGGGACCATTCATCCCCCAATCAAAATAAGATCACCAATCCTGGATGTGCATTTGCATCCGTGATTCGGTCTAACCTGGAACCTTATAGCTGACTTAAGCATATTGGGATCAACTATCTTAGCAGTCATTACCCATGGTACCACTGATGTGCAACATGGTCACACAATCTACCACAATCGGACCGTCACCATCTACCCAGGTATTCCATTTAGTATTACACTTTTTAACCCTCTCGCCTTCTCTTTCATTGTTGTACTACTTACTAGTACTAGTAGGAGTACTTTTTACCTTGGAGGACGCGTATAGCTAGCTAGGCCCTTGAAGACTTGAACCCACTAGCTGCCACCATTTTTGTTTTTCCATGTCTTACTCTCTCATCCATGTAGCCAAGAGTCGCTATATATAATAAGCCGGTTATTTTACTTCCTCTATACCGGAGTGTTACTATTTTCTGCACAGTATTAGTGATCGCCATATTTGAGCACAACATTATTATGCATGGACCTTGACTATGTACGTCACCATGTGTCCAGATCTGAGATGTCATGTGTACCAGATGAATGGCGCCAAGTTCGACCCCCGTGATGCTACGTGGGTGTCGAGGAACACTCTTGGAGAGTACTTGCTTTTCATTGGGGACAGCTACCCCATTGTGAAGCGGATGCCACCTTCCATGCATGACACGGAAGGCCTGCCATTCATGAAGCATGGTTGTGTCTTCAGTGCGCACCGCCGGTTGAACGACATGCTGGGACATGCTATCCTTGATTTATGCCGCTTCAGCTTGGATGAGTCTCCATCTTGTGGAACCGGACTAGAAATCTGCGACAATGATTCCCGTTGCCCACCGCTATGGATCGTGCCATCCATGAAGAACACCTGGGACTGGAACCTGGAGGAGGACATGTAGCCCATCTATAACGTGTAAGTGGAGTATGGTAAATTGTGAACGATAGCGCTGTGAATATATGTAGACTAGTCGTGCACAAATTTATCACATGAATTGGAGATGAACTTGTGTGGCATACTAGCATTTGTCCTTTAGAATTTATTACTAGTAAATGTGTTATGTGTACATACAACTTGTGTGGTTGTTGCACGGGATCCAACGCGCTCTTTGAGGAAAAAAGGTGGCACGTCTTTGGATATAGGTGACATGGAGGCATCGTACAATAGCATCATTCGCTATAGTTGTAGTATACTCCTACTAGGACGACAACTCCTATAAAACCTTGTGCTTGTCTCTTTGCCTCTTCGGGAGGTTCAACAGTTCGTACTCGTGTGAACCTTGCACTTGGCTCTTCGCCTCTTCGGAAGGTCCAACAATGATGATGCTACAGTACAATATGCTTCTGGCAACCTGACACCGATTGAACTGATGCACGTCCACCGCGAGGGCGAGGGCAGGGGAGAGGAAGAGGGAGAGGGTGTTGTAGTCAAAACCCTCTCCTCGTCCTGCGAGCCACCGCGCGCGTGGGCGAGGGAGAGGCGTAGTAAGCAGGCTTCTCCTCGTTCGGCGAGTTGATGGGACACATCAAAGCAGTACTAGTACTAGTCCATACTGCGTCCTTTCTGGTTAATATGGCTTAATTTGAAACGAGAAAAATACACGGGCGGTCAACATATGTAACAATACGCTCTTTATGGTCACTATATATAGTTTTGCGGTGATTATACGATCACTAGCTCATCGTAGAGCACCGTATTGCACCCTACTGACCGTCCACATAGTCGACGTGGCACTTTGTTGACTGGTTAAATTGTCACCTAGTTTCTGGGTCCCACCTGTTAGTTGGCAGAGCAAAGAAATCAGTTAAACAAAACTTTATGCAGGCGCGATAGGAGTCTAACCCTTGCGCGCGAACCACCCTGGATGTGTATGTGAGTGCATGCACGTGTACTCCCTCGGTCTTCCAACAAAGAGTGTACATCTACACTTCCAATGCATTTAGCCTTTAATCTAAATTGATACTGATTGACTAATGCACCAACTTGTGCTCTAGGTATAGGCTACATGTCTATCCTTAATTATGGCATGCAACAACCTTCATTTAATCTTCTTCTCTCAATGGCCGCATGCACACATAAGTCTGCTACTTTTGGGCGTTAATTATGCCCTGGTCAATGTGTAAATCTCTAAATGTACAGTCTTTTCACGGACATAGGGAGTAGGTTGAGCACTTGAGCGTGAGCGTGTGTGTTGCATCGTGTGCTGTGTGCCGCATGGGTGTGTGAGTGTTGCGTGCGTCCATGTGTACGTGTGAGTGTTGCATGTTGCATGCATGCATGCATGAGGCTTTTACTCCCTCCCATTGACATGTTCATATTTCAAGCTTCCTCTGTTCCCTCCATATGGTGATACTCCCTCTGTTCCCAAATACGGAGTAAAAGCCTCCCTCTGTTCCCAAATACGGAGTATTTGTCTTTCTAGAGATTTTAACAAGTGACTACGTATGGAGCAAAATGAGTGAAGTGAACGTAGAGGAATAAGGATATTGTAGATAGGAAGTCTTCGCGATCCATTATTCCCCATCTCGGTAAGAGAGAACTATTCAACTAGTCTTCGCAGTGAAGTGACAATACACGCTGCAGCAGATGGGACACTTAATTAATAAGCTGAACCAGCGTGTTGGTGTTACTAAATCAGCCTTACCCAGTACTGCCATCATGTTTGCCAGTAGAGCACGCTTCCGCAAATACGCCTACGCACCTGTCTCCTCCATTAACTGACATATGGGCCCTCTTGAGGTAGACCCACATGTCATCGGTGTAACTATTTACACTCCGAAGGATGGTATATCCTGGTAGTAGTACTAGTAGAATTGAGATTTAATGCACTTTCTTCCCCGTCTTTCACTCTTCTTCCTCCTCTCTTATTCTTCCTCCTTCCTACCCCATCGTCGGTCGCACACCATTACCCCCCGCTCACTGCTTGACCACCCGCGTCATCTTCCTTGGTAGCTCGCACGTACCATATCCCCCCGCTCACTGCTCGGCCACATGAGGAGAAGCTTCTTCGCTCGCCCGCCCGAATCCACTTCCCCGCTGGCTCGCAGGAACCAAAAACCCCAATGGCAAAACCGACTGACACACAAAGGCGCGATTGGAATTCCCTCCCCGATGTTCTCTTGGAGCAGATAAGTAATCGTATGGACCTACTCAGCACCGTCCGTCTGGACGCATGTTCGGTGTCTTTGTACCATCTACTCGTCCGCAACCGACTGGCTCTTTTCAAGACACCCTGCTTGCTGATGCCCGATCCTCGCAGGTGGCCCAGACACCGACTTAACGATCCTACGGAGGTTGTCATGGTGCCCCTCGACATGCTACCACTACCCGTCCACCTGTCCTTCATGCGCGACCACTACTGGGCGGACATGAAGGCCAACTGGATCGTCCTCGTCCACCAATCCGGTAGTACGTGGCGTCTCGTGGATATCTACACCCAGCGAGAGATCACCCTTCCATCGTTGGATACTGCCACCGTCGATCCTCGCAGCCTGCCGGACACTCCTGCCTACTATGCACGAGACATGTCAAGCTTTTGGTTCGACCTCTGTTTGCTGAAAGTTGTAATCTTCGAAGTGCCCATACATCAAAAGGCTACATGCATTACAATCTCATTGCCTTGTTCAACATGGGATTAGTCTATCTGGAATCCAGTCGCCATACATGGTTATGGCTCATCGTCAATCCTGTTGAGGCAACATTTCTGTCTGATGCTATAGTGCACGATGGCATCGTTTACGCGGTCGACGCATAGATTGGCTGCCTATACTGCTGGAATCTATCGTCGTGTAATTGTTCTATCTCATCTCATCTTTACCTTATGAATACGTCTGCATGTTCATTGTTACAAATTTAGAATAGATAGAATGTCTATACCCACATCATTGCTATATGTTCCTCTCATTTCCTAGATTTTTATGACCACACATGTTATTGTTAGAGTTGATATGAGAACAGTTGGCATCTAATGATCATTAGAATAGATATTATGAGCATAACCTCATGATTGCTATATGTTACTCTCATTTCCAAGATTTTTATAACAACGCGTGTTATTGCTTAGAGTTGATATGAGAACAGTAGTAGGTGCTATGGTAGAATATGAGTAGGCCCTATCATAGTTGTTTTCCTCTCATTGTTACATGATGTTTGAACCATGACATATTGCTAGAATATGAAAGCCATTGGCTTATTTTTTTACTTGGGGTATGATTATGACCACGCCATTGCAATTCTCTGTCTATCATATGTATCACTGTTATAATAATCTTAATTCCACACATACTTTGAACATGATTGTTTATTTTTGTCCTTTTGGTCACCAATTTGAATTGTTGCAGCAGACGCAAATGCGCTGACCTTCATGATTCTAGGACCTAGAATCATACCAACCGATGGATGGTGGTTTATTGCTCATTCAGTTGACGGCGGTCATTTGATGCTCATTCACATGTACCAAATTGACCAAACCATTACATCAAACCACATGTAGTACAATGCCTGGGGCGTTCGTGACATTGATGGCTATGGCTGCTTCGTGTTCGAGAAAGATCCCAGCTCTGTTGGGCCAGGCGTATTCAACTGGAGGCGGGTTTACAGCCTCGGCAACCATTCCATGTTCCTCGGGCTCAATTATCCGATAATCCAACCAATCATCGATCATATCACCGACGATGATTACCGTGCTGTGCAACTTCCATTCGCCAAGGGGGGCTGTGTTTACACATCATACCATGGGTTTCATGAATCACCATATCGAGAGATTCGTCGACACAGCTTGTTGCCAGATAATCTTCAGTGTGTGAAAGGCATCAAGCTTCCATGCAATGGATGGCTTTTGCAAACTCGACATGCTGCGATGTGGTTCATGCCAACAGCAAATATGCACAACTTGATTCGTATTGATATCTAAACTGAGCCATGTATTCTGCTGTTGTAGCATGACCCTCTTTTGTTGGATATTATGTATTGTTGTTAGTTTGAAGCACTCGTCTGGTTTGAAGGATAGATACCTTTCTGGGATCAAGTGCATCCTAAGTCACCTCCGTAGGATGTACTGATAATGATGATGGAGATGTTGTGCAGAAGCCATATATATCAATTAGGCTTCAAGTGCATACTTGTTAGTTAAACCTATGTTTAAAATGTGACACTAAATACGACTAGTAAGTAGTACAGTCGCAGTGCTAGTATACGGCAGTCAAATTATTCATCATGTCCACACATTGAATTGACGTGATAACACGCTGCACGTGAGGTGACACAAGAATCTCGGCGGCGTGTTCGGGTATTCTGGACTTCAGATTTGGAGTACCACTTATCTGTCGAAATCTTTCATCATTCACTTAAAACAGTCGATTGATCATACATTGAGTACCATATAACTGGAATTAACCGATGCAAGTCCAAGAAGGATTGGCCGGTGCTACCGGATGGCGTCAAGTTCGATCCCACGGATCAGGAGCTGATCAAACACACAGCCCTGTCCTATTTTCCTCTTGAAACACCATGTCCTACATCTGTTTTCTAATCTCTACCTATAGTTTCACTAGTTCATATACACGTGTCATTATATTGAAAATACATAAAGTTCCCTTTTCACATTTACATCCTTATTTTTATTGTTGTTTTCCCTCCCAGCGCTAACTTTCTTACCGCTGGTTTTCCCTTAAACCAACTCAATTGTCCCACGTCTTATTTGCTTACAAAAACAAAACGATTTTTTGGCAGATCAATAAGTTCTTAGAAAAAATGTTTATCATTTCGGGATTACAACAGTTCAGACTCCACTGAAATATGCAAAATAAGGTTGAACTTTTTGATCGTGGTCTTGGGCAAAAAATGGGCTGTAATAAATTACTTAAGAATTAGCAAATGGGTTGCAAATTATTAAAAAATAGCAAATGGGCTCTATGTTGTCTGCCATAGATTTGGAGGCTGACTTGTGGGCCTACTAAGTTCATGCGTACACGAGGTTTCTCAAAAAAAGAAACTTAGTCAACAATCAACTCTACCAGTGTCAAACCGTTAGATGTCAATCTAATGGCAATCGTGCTTCTTCAGTCTCTGATCTTCCTGCTCCAGCCACCCAAACCAGCGCCGGCGGAACCGCTTGCTCCCGCCTCTGTGGCCGGCTGTGCTGCCGGGCAGGCCTCATGGCCCCACCATACTCGCATCCCTGGCCTGTCTATCCCTCTACTCACCCACACCTCATGTTATTTTCCGGCGACGGCAGCCGAACCAGTCAACCCTCGTACTCCCCACCGCATGGGCAGCCACTTTCGTGTCTTCCCCGGCTCTGTGTCGTTCTCTTCATAGGCTCGTCGTCGTCCACCGCCCTGGTGCTCTCGGCGCGGCGTGGTCAACGTGGTCAAAGAATGACATCCATCGGAACTGGACTATATGTGGAGAGGCTGACAGCTGGATCCACTACCGCATACAAGGAAATGCCGCCTTATTAAGCGAAAAATAATTATTCCTCCACCTGACATCTGGGAGCCACCGGAAGGGCCTTTGTATTTCGCGAAAAAAATGTTTCCCCTGCTGACAGGTCGGACCCACCAGCTATATCTTCGCACGCAAGGACGTGCCTGCTTATTGCGCACAAAAGAATGAATACCCCCTACCAGCTGGGACCCACCATAGTAGGAGCCTGACTTGCGGGCCTACTAAGTTGATGGGGACGGAGGGCTTTGTCAACTTAGTAAATATGAATGATTCTAGTTCTAGTGACCGTACGATGTCCATCCAACGGCCATAGTGCTTCTCCAACCTCTGGTCTTCTTGCTTCAGCCGCCCAAACCAGCGCCGGTCGTGCCGCATGCTCCTGCCTCCCATGGCCGGTTGTGATGCCGCGGAGGCCTCACCGACCCCTACTATTCCCACCGCTAGCCAGGCCATCCCTCTACTCACCCACACCACCTGTTATTCTACGGCGACGGCAGCCTCACACCGCAGCCGAACAAGTGAACCCTCATACTCCTCTCCACGTGGGCTTCCACTGTCGTGTCTTCCCCAACTCCGTGTCGTTCCCATCCTAGGCCTCGCCGTCCTCCATGGCGCTGGTGCTCTCGGCGCGGTGTGGTCAACGTGGTCAAGGAATGACTTCCATCGGAAGAGTACTATACATGGAGAGGCTGACAACTAGGTCCACGGCAGCCGCAAGGAAGTGCCTCCATATTACGTGCAAAATAATTATTCCTCCACCTGATAGCAGGGACCCACCGGACGTGCCACCGTATTTCGCGAAAAAAACGTTTCCCCCCTGACTGCTGGGACCCACCAGCTACATCTTCGCACGCAAGGAAGTGTGTCCATATTACAGGAAAAAAATGATTCGCCCCCTGACTACTGGAACCCACCAGCTACATCTTCGCACACAAGGAAGTGCCTGACAGTCCGGACCCACCTGGTCGACGCATACATAGCATTGTAATTCTGGTCGTGAATGTGTACGTACATACTGATCGATGTAGAGGCGTGCACGTGTCATAGTAGAGGCGCGCACGTAGCATGTACATATACATACAACGGCCAGGGTGCAAGAAAGTAAATACGGCCACGTACGTACATACGGGTGGGGTCTCGAATGCCTACTCGCGCATACTTACGGCCAGGGCTCGTGTACATGGCTGGGTCGGAACAGAGTAACTGCGTTGTCGTCGTGTTCATGGGGAGGCTATGGAATGCGCCGTATTCATGGGGAGGCAACAGAATATGTCATGTTCATCGAGAGCCAACCGTCTTGGACGGAAAAGTTGATGGAAACAAGGCCTGGCATACTGCAGAACGGAGCAAACGACCTTGTGTTCGACCGGCCACAGTTGAAACGGGATCCTGTTCATTGGGAGGGGTCTGGCATACCGCAAAACAGAGGAAACATACTTCTGTTGGACCTCCTACGATCGAAACAGGGTCCTGTTGATCGGGAGGGGTGTGGCATACCATAAAACGGAGGAAACAGACTTGTGTTGGAGCGCTACGGTCGAAACGGGGGTCCTGTTCATCGACAGGGGTGTGGCGTACCGCCAAACGGGACTCCACGAGATACTGTTCATCTCCACCGTCAACCTCCTCCAGCCTCGACGGGCTACTGTTCATCCACCGTTGACCTCCTCCAGCCTCCACCTGCGACTGTTCATCCACGGGCTCCCGTTCATCCAGCCTCCACCGCTCCTCCATCGCCTACTGTTCAACCAGCCCTCTCCACTGGGTCCTGTTCAACCACCCCTCCACGGGCTACTATCCATCCAGCCCTCCACCGGCTACTGTTCAACTAGCCCTCCACCGGCTACTGTTCAACCTTCCCTCCACGGGGTCCTGTTCATCCAGCCCTCCACGGGGTCCTGTTCATCCATGCCCAACTGGCTCGATCGATTGGGGTCCTATTCATCCAGCGGCAACACCACGGGGTCATATTCATCAAACCCCCCATCGGGAACTGTTCATCCACCCCCCCCCCCAACAACACTCACTGTTCATCAAGGGAAGGAGGCAGCAGGTTCGATCGTCTTCAGTTAGCAGTAGTAGCGAATGAAGGAATCGCTCGATCGGGTTCAGTTAACAACCATCGATCGATTGCTCGGGTTCAGTAACGCGTAGCCCGCAGTGCAATCACTCGGGTTCAGGTAGGCAAACACCTCGCTCGGGTTCAGTTAGAGCCCAATGCCTCGCACCCACGCATGTACGTGTACGAGAGAAACACGCATCTCTCGGCCCCTGACCACCTACCGTAACCGGGAACTCCCCGATATTTTCCTCGCCCTCGCTTCTACCACGGTTTTTCTGTCATGGACGGCCCAAACAATGTCATGCAGCTGCATCTCCGACCCGCCCAAGATGAAAAGCCCTTTTTCTGTCATGATTTTTTGTCATAGAAGTAGGAGCCCACCACATCTATGATGATACCAGATTTTGTCACAATTATCGTCATAGAAGTGTCATAAGCATGACAGAAAAAAATGTTCGCCCCTAAATGTCACGGAGTGTCTCTTTTTTAGTGATACCGATAGGAATGCATATATCTGCTTGTTGTTAAGCCTGTTATAGCTAGCATATGCCTCTTTTAAAGTTTTCTGGTTGTTCTGTTGTTTGTAGTTAGCACATCTAGTATGCCTTGTTTATTCCAGTTATTCACAACGTGATGTTCTATATGTACAAGTATGAACTGTGCAGTTCAATTTCATCAATACCAGTTTCAACAATACCACTATGAATGACTACATTTGGTTGCTGCATCTTGTAGTTAACACGCCTTTCCATTTTTATTTAACAATAACCAGTGTATTTAGACTAGCACAATACCAGTTTGAATGACTATGTTTGGTTGTTGTTAAATGTTAGGCCTGTTGTAGTTAACACACTTTTCCACTTGTTTTGCTTTACTAGCGTGCTTAAACATGCACACTGAAGCTATCTTTTTGAGATTATTTTGTGTGCCATGGATAATTTTGGTTGATGTTTAGCCTATTGTGCTTAACATGCTTGTCGATGTACCTACACAGGACAATTCTAGGAACAATTGTTGTTTTCCATTGAGGTTACTTTCATCCCATGGCTTATATATGCTCACTGTTCAGGATATCGATAGCTGGTACCATATAGGCCGGGGGCTGATAAGGGACTAATCTGTAAATCGGACTTTTAACTGAATATATCTGCAACCCATTTATCATTAGGTTAACTAGGGCCATATGTAATATATCTGAGGCTACAAAGCAACATGCACTTTACTTAATGTCTACATATGCGATCCTGGGCTACATAGCAGCAAGGAGGAGTGTTACCTTAATGTTTTGATGATGTCTACATATATGTAGAAGAGCAGCAACAACAACAACACAACCCTGTTTGGATACTCAACTTAGCTAGAGGTTAGCGTTAGTTTCTAGCTCATGACTAACCCTGAACTAACTCCATCCAAAGAGGTGTTTGGATGACAGGGTTAGATACTTAGATTGACAATTAATGCACTAGGAGAACTAGCTCCAATTAGCACCTCTTGGGTTGGATAGTTTTTTCGGGTGGGTTATAGATGCAACTAGCTCAAACTAGCCCTCATGTTTAGATATACTTTAGGGCTATTTGATCCCAAACTAGCTCAAACTAACTCTAACCCATGGATACAGCAGCAGTTAATCAACCGTTAATTTGTAAGAATGCAATAAACTCCTTCTGGCCCATAATATAAGATGTTAATTCATCTAATATGTGAGTATATGATGTTATAAGATATTATAAAAGAGTGGTGTACTACATCATTGTGCAATTAGTGTTTAGCTTCTAATATTAACTTGGTGCTTTTAGGTACATATGTCATTGCTAAAGATCTGCGCTTCGACCCTTTCTGTGTATGGGGAAATGAGATATCGATGAACCAGCATCAAGTGAGGAAGCTGATAAAGATTGTTAGTAAAATGGGTCAAAAGATGGCAATTAAACTATTTGTTTACACTTTATCCAATACAACAGCGAACTGCATGATGGTAAGTGAGAACTCTGCAGCCTTCTTTTTACTGCCCATAATGAGTTGTGTTAGATGACAATGTCTGAATCTTTTTTCCCTTGCAATGGTTCCCGAAGTAGTTTACTCAAGATTACCTCTCAAACTACATGATTGGTAGGCATGCAAAGGTTAAAGTATTTCTACCAGAACACGATGATTATCTAGATGTTTTCATGAAGATCGTGAAGGATGGGCGGTCGACCATCACAAGGGGTTGGACTAGAGTCGTGCAAGCCTTCTGCATGGAGGAGGGCACAATATGGGCATTTGCTTCACCTTGTTCAGCAACCAGAATGTATTTCGCCTCTTTCTTTACCGTCTTTAATAGTACAAGTATACAACTGTGGTTCATCATTCTTTATTTGGTTCTTATGTAATTCTTGATATGTACCTATGAATCGAATAATGCATTGGTTGTCTGAACCTGATGGATATGAATAAAGCTATAGCATACATTCAAATTCAAATTCAAATCCGGTACAATTTGATATAGCAACAATTAAATTACAGTGAAATTACGCTCCCCATATCGTTACGGCACACACGGTTGGTAAAACACAAACGTTTGTGATATACACCAGAACCCGAGACGGTTCACAGAGAGGAAACATGTGCAAGCGTGCACATAGTTGCCGTTTGCAAAGCGTGTGCGATGTCAGACAATATCAAAAATGGTGCGGGCAAACTAAACGTTTGTAATAGTTGCCTTATCGTACACAATTCGCAACCATGAACTGTTTGTGATGAAGTATGCATCGTAAACGTTGCACCACAGAATAACGTGTGCGATAGTTGTCATGTACGATGATTTTACGACGGTCCGACGTTTCATAATCCTGTCCGACACTCGTACGACCATTAGCTAATCTTCTTAATTAGTTATCGCGTACGGTTTGGGAATGCTTATCATACACGTTCTATAATAGTGAACCTTTTGTTATGGGCCGCGCATCCTAAACGTAGCACCACAGAATACTGACTGCGATGGCAATGCAAGCACAAATGAGTAGGAGTACTGTATATGCATCTTGGCTCCCTATCCCCGACGGTTTGTGGGTCGTGTGGGAAGGACCCCCCTATTGCCCACACTCACTTGGTGACGGTTCCAAATGTCGTCACGGAAAGGGGTGAAAACCGTTTGTATAGCACCAACGCGTACTAGTGTGGTGGTACTTCAAGCCCATGTATTTCTTCGACAGGTGGTAAATTTTTAACATCCTCAGCCTTAATACCTTTTTCCTTCATAGATCTCTTTGCCTCTTGCATATCTTCAGGACTGAGATAAGATACCCCTCTTCTTTGGAGTGGGTTTAATAGGTGTTTCAGGAGGAGTCCACTCATCATAATTTTTCAATACGTTATTCAATAATTCTTCAGCTTGCCCAATAGTTCGTTCCCTGAAAACACAACCAGCACAACTATCTAGGAAGTCCCTAGAAGCATCAGTTAGTCCATTATAGAAGATATCAAGTATTTCACTTTTCTTAAGAGGATGATCAGGCAAAGCATTAAGCAATTGGAGAAGCCTCCCCCAAGCTTGTGGGAGACTCTCTTCTTCAATTTGCACAAAGTTAAATATTTCCTGCAAGGCAGCTTGTTTCTTATGAGCAGGGAAATATTTTTCAGAGAAGTAATAGATCATATCCTGGGGACTACGAACAGAACCAGGAGCAAGAGTATTGTACCAAGCTTTAGCATCACCCTTTAATGAGAACGGAAACAACTTGAGAATATAATAGTAGTGAATCTTCTCATCATGAGCAAAAAGGGTAGCTATATCATTCAACTTAGTAAGATGTGCCACAATAGTTTTAGTTTCACAACCATGGAAAGGATCAGATTCAACCAAAGTAATTAACTCTAGGTCGACAGAGAATTCATAATCCTTATCATCAATAACAATAGGTGAAGTAGCAAACTCAGGATCACATTTCATTTTAGCATTCCGAGATCTTTCTTTATACTTGCATAATAATTTCTCTAGATCATCTCTATCCTTACAAGCAAGAATATCTCTAGTTGCCTCCTCACTCATAGTATAACCTTTCGGTACCTTTGGCAATTCATATCTAGGAGGACTAGTTCTAGTAGGTGTTTCAAGATTTTCAGTTTGAAGTTCATCATCAGATTCAACAATATCATGTTGTCTTACTCTAGCAATTTGTTCATCAAGAAGTTCACCTAGTGGCACATCATCATCAAGCAAGGTACTAGCATCATCATGAGTAGCATTCATGGAAGAAGTAGCAGCATCAATAACTTGCGACATATCAAAATTAATAGCATGTTGTGGTCTTGCAAGTTTACTTATAACAGTGACTCTAAAGCGGAGCTGGATGGCAGTTCCTTACCTCCCCTCGTCTTTGAGGGAGAAATCTTAGTCTTAGCATCCTTCAGATTACTCATAGTGACAATATGATAATAATCCCAAGTGACGCAACAAATATTGCTATGTTCCCTGGCAACGGGGCCAGAAAAAGGTCTTGATAACCCACAAGTATAGGGGATCACAACAGTTTACGAGGGTAGAGTATTCAACCCAAATTTATAGATTTGACACAAGGGGAGCCAAAGAATATCTGAAGGTATTAGCAGCTGAGTTGTCAATTCAACCACACCTAGAGATTAATTATCTGCAGCAAAGTGATTAGTAGCACAGTAATATGATAGTTTTGATGATAGCAACAGTAACGGTAACAGTGATAGCAGTGATATTGTAGCAGTAACGATAGCAGTAGAAATAGTAGTAACTTAGAAAGAACAATATAAGATAAATTTGTAGGTATTGGACCGGTGACTCATTGGATGATGTTCATCATGAGACAGTTATAACCTAGGGCGATACGACGCTAGCTCCAGTTCATAAATATAATGTAGGCATGTATTCCGTAAATAGTCATACATGCTTATGGAAAGAACTTGCATGACATCTTTTGTCCTACCCTCCCGTCGCAGCAGGGTCCTATTGGAAACTAAGGGATATTAAGGCCTCCTTTTAATAGAGAACTGGAACAAAGCATTAGCACACGGTGAATACATGAACTCCTCAAACTACGGTCATCCATGGGAGTGGTCCCGACTATTGTCACTCCGGGGTTGCAGGATCATAACATGTAGTAGGTGACTATAACTTGCAAGATCAGATCTAGAACATGGATATTAAGGTGATAACATAAACGGTTCAGATCTGAAATCATGGCACCCAGGGCCAAAGTGACAAGCATTAAGCATGGCAAATTCATAGCAACATCAATCTCTGAACATAGTGGATACTAGGGATCAAGCCCTAACAAAACTAACTCGATTACATGATGAATCTCATCCAACTCCTCACCGACCAGCGAGCTTACGAAGGAATTACTCACTCCTGGTGGCGAGCATCATGGAATTGGCGATGGAGATGTGTTGGTGATGATGAAGATCGAAGATCCCCCTCTCCGGAGCCCAAAACGGACTCCACATCTGGCCTCTCAATGAAGAACAGGAGACGGCGGTGGCTCCGTCTCGTGAAACGCGATAATTCTTTCTCCCTATTTTTTTGGAATAATGAGATTTTATAGTGTCGGTTTAAGGGTCAGCGAGGCCACCAGGTGGACAGCACCCACTTGGGCGCGTTTGGGGGGCAGGCGCGCCCTGGTGGGTTGTGCCCACCCAGGTGCCCCCCTCAGGTACCTCTTGGCTCCAGAAATTCTCTTTATTCATATAAAAAATCCTCGCAAAGTTTCGTTCCATTCCAAGAACTTTTATTTCTACACAAAAACAACACCATGGTAGTTCTGCTGAAAACAGCGTCAGTCCGGGGTTAGTTTCATTCAAATCATGCAAATTAGAGTCCGAAACAAGAGGAAAAGCATTAGGAAAAGTAGATACGTTGGATACATATCAAAGACCGTGAAGACGTTGAAATCGTCATCCTCCGAAGAATGCTTCTCTGGAGTAGTACTGGTGAGGACAGCCTCACCACTTTTAGCCACTTGCCGGAGTACCCAACATGCTCGAAGGCTATGCGTTGGTTCGGTGCTCGGCGTCGTATGTATCTGACAGGGCTTGTCAAGCAGTTTATCAAGGACGGTTCTATATCCCGTGAAGGGTTTGTTTTTCTTGTCAATGGGCTTGTGGTCGGATGCTTCATAAGGGTGCGTCCGTTTTGCCTGTACGGTGGGTTTCTTAAAGGCAGGGGGTTCCCACCGGGCTGTCTAGGCTTTCCAGGCGCTTTCCATCACGCAGTACTTCTGTACTATGTGTGCTAAATCTGTAAAGTGCTACATGCAGCGGCGTTTGAGGGCATTGAGAAATCCCTCGTCCATACAGTTACGGGAAAAAACTGAAATCACGTCATCGTCGCAGCAATCTTTAATCTTGTTTTTAACAAGGAGGAATCTGGCCCAGAAGTGGTGGACCGTTTCCTGATGTTTCTGTCGTACATACATTAGGTCACATATGTCTGGAGGGCCTGAATTACTTGGTGAATATTTATTGTGGTGGGTGGGTGGGTGGGCTAAAATCCGAATCCCGACCCACCATTGGATCCAGAGTTTGAAGAATCTCCGAGGTCACCAGTTTAGGATCAGGAAGGTCCTGGTGACTTCCGGGATCAATGCCTGATCCTATGTTCGGAGGACATGAAGTCTCTTCCCGAGGATGGGTATCCGGCTCGTTGGGCTCGGAAATATGAACATAGCTGGTTCTTAACATAGGGGAAGAAGCATCATCGGCTCGTTCCTCAATGACCGCTACCAGATGGGTGATTGGTGGGGACTTGATCTCCTTCTGATCAGGTTTAACCCAATCCGATCATAGTCTGGTTTGACCCCCAGGGCGGCGATGCGATCTAGTAGCTCATTCAAAGACGAGACGTCTGCCGGATCCATCTTTTCAGAGTGTTCCAGGCTGATGCGGAGATGATGCTTGGCGATTGTGGGGCTGCCGTTGTCTTAACGACCGAGCGAGCACCCATGGTAAAACCGACAAGCTGGAGGACTTGTCCTAGAGTTAGGGTCCTTCCAGAAGTAATATTGTTATTGATGACAAGGCGAGCCATCGATCCTTCTATCGACAACACAAAGGAACTCTCAATGAAAGCACCAATGTCGGTGTCAAAACCGGCCGATCTCGGGTAGGGGGTCCCGAACTGTGCGTCTGAGGATCGAAGGTAACAACGGACAAAGGAGACACAATGTTTATCCAGGTTTGGGCCCTTTTAATGGAGGTAAAACCCTACGTCCTGCTTGATTTTCTTTGATAGGTATAGGGTTTACAAGAGTTGATCTACCTCGAGATCATAATGGCTAAACCCTAGCTGCCCAGCCTATGTGAATTCTGATAGCCTCTATGGACTAAACCCTCCGGTTTATATACACACCGGAGGGAACTAGGGTTATACAAAGTTAGTTTGTAGAGGAAGAAAATTACATATCCAGACACCAATCTTGCCATCACGCATAGGCAAGTCCTACCCGGGCACGAGGAAAGTCTTCCGCTTTATATCTTCACGACCCATTAGTCTGGCCCACATTCAGTAGCCCGGACACCCGAGGACCCCCTAATCCAGGACACCCTCAAGGAGACCGGCCCTAGGGCGCGCTCCATGGGGGGAGTCCTACTAGGACTCTTAGTCCTAGTTGGCTTCCCCTTCCTTTCTAACAGAGGGGGAAAGAGGGAAGTAAAGGGAGAGGGAGAGGGAGAAGGAAAGGGGGGCCACGCCCCCTCCCCTTGTCCAATTCAGACTTCCCATGGGGGGGGGGCGTGCGCCACCTTCTCGTGGCCTACCTTGCCTCTCCCCTATGGCCCATAAGGCCCATTACTTCCCCGGGGGTTCCGGTAACCCCACGGTACTCCGATAAATTCCTGAAACACTCCTGAACCATTCCGGTTTTCGAATACCACCTTCCAATATATCAATATTTACCTCTCGACCATTTCGAGACTCCTCGTCATGTCCGTGATCTCATCCAGGACTCCAAACAACCTTCGGTCACCAAAACACATAACTCATATAATACATATCGTCATCGAACGTTAAGTGTGCAGACCCTACGGGTTCGAGAAGTATGTAGACATGACCGAGACACCTCTCCGGTCAATAACCAATAGTGGAACCTGGATGCTCATATTGGTTCCCACATATTCTATGAAGATCGTTATCGGTCGAACCGCAATGTCAACATACGTTATTCCCTTTGTCATCGGTATGTTACTTGCCGAAGATTCGATCGTCGGTATCTTCATACCTAGTTCAATCTCGTTACCGGCAAGTCTCTTTACTCGTTCCCTAATGCATCATCCCGCAACTAACTCGTTAATCATATTTTTTGCAAGGCTTCATGTGTTGTGTATTACCGAGAGGGCCCAGAGATACCTCTCTGATACTCGAAGTGACAAATCCTAATCTCGATCTATGCCAACCCAACAAACACCTTCGAAGATACCTGTAGAGCATCTTTATAATCACTCAGTTACGTTGTGACGTTTGATAGCACACAAGTCATTCCTCCGGTGTCCAGGAGTTGCATAATCTCATAGTCGGAGAAATATGTATTTGACATGAAGAAAGCAGTAGCAATAAAACTGAACAATCATTATGCTAAGCTAACAGACGGGTCTTGTCCATTGTCGTGGTCCTAAGTCTGACAGTAGAATGGGGGTAGGTATGGAGAGGCAAGATCCTAGCTATGGAGTAGTTGTATACGCAAGGGATTTATGAGTTTGGGCCCTTCTCGGAGGAAGTAACAGCCCTACGTCTCGGAGCCCGGAGGCGGTCGACTGGATTATGTGCGTATAAGTTACAGGGGTGCAAACCCTTTACACTGAGGAGGGGGTGGCTTATATAGAGTTTGCCAGACCCCGCCGGCCCTCAGTTATGCAGGGTTTAAAGTACATTAAGACAGGGGGTTACTGGTAACGCCCTCATAAAGTGCCATGAAGACTATTAAAGCTACTTAATGACAGACCGTTGCGTGCTGAGTGACTTTAGGTCTCCTGGCCGTCGAGTGGTTAGCTTCATGGTCGAGTGGCTATCTTCATTGTCGAGTGTCCTTGAGTTCGTCGAGTGAAGTCCCTCTTGGTCGACTGGAAGGTAGCTTCTTCTAAGGATGTCCTTGGGTAGGGTATCCTAGATAGGTCCATGACCCTACCCTAGGTACATGACTTCATCATTAGCCCCCAAATGGATCAAGGTTCGAGTGAGGAAGGAGCTGATAATTTTCTCCGACCTATTTCCCGTGCTCTGATTATGTCGTATCCTGGATCAATGATTTTTCTTTTTTAGCGTTGGCATTAACTTTTCTTTCAGTCGCCTTGATCCATTCCTTTCTTCTGTCGAGTGAACTTTTGAACTCAGTGAACTTCCGAGCGACGGATCGCAGGAAATCTATCGTCTGACAGATTGATCTGCCGTTAGCGGATTTTGTGGGATCTGAATTTTGGGAAGCGCGCAAAGCGGGGCGGACCGCGGTATTCGGATGGGATAAGGCATGGACGCCTCAATTTCTGCGCCGCCTTTTTCGCCACGTATCATGCGTGCGCGACTGTTTCGGGATGTGACAGGACCGCCCGGGCCTACTTGTTAGCCACTCGGAAGCATCCTTATATAAAGCGCCGGGCGAGGGTTTTTGAACAGTGCCTTCTCATTCTCCTCTCTACCCTCTTTGCCTCCGCCCGCTGTGCCTGCTCTCGCCTCCGCCTATCCACTCCTCGCGTGCTTCGCCGGCGACAATGGTGAAGGAGAAGACGGCAGCCTTGGAGCACGCGAAGAAGGCGATGGCGACGGGGAAAGCGAAGGAAGAGCGTCCAGTCGGGGCGGATCTTCGTCAAGGTCCCGCCTGCCGCAAGGTTGGGTCCAAGGGGATTGGATCCGCTGGACCATCACCGAGGCAGATCTCAATGACCTGGCCAACGAGGGTCTGATCCCCCACGGGTCAGCGAGGCTTCCGGGGACCGAGACACAACCGCAGCCGCAGGAGGGTGAGTGCGTTCTCCTTGCCACTCATGTAGACCGTAGATTCTCTCTGCCGCCGAGTGTTTTCTTCCGAGGGTTTCTGAACTTCTTTGGGGCGCAACTCCACCATTTCACTCCCAATTCCATTGCCTATCTTGCTGCTTTCGTGTCCATGTGCGAGAACTTCCTGGGTTGTCGACCACACTGGGGTCTCTTTAAGCACATATTCACCTGTCGCTCACAAACGGTAAAAAAGGCGAGTCCGGATGATGAGAGGACTAAGGTTATCCAGATGTGCGGGGGTCTTGGGATTCAGATTAGGAGTAAGAGTACTTTCCCGGACATGACCCTTCCTGAGTCGGTCAGAGGGTGGCAGTCGACTTGGTTCTACTGCCAAGACGAGTCGACGCCGGGGCAGTCGACTAGTCTCCCTCCGTTCTCCATGGACCGAGTGGACAAACCCTCTTCTCTGAAGGTGCTTCCTGAGGAGAAAGCTCAGGTAAAAATGTTGATGGAGCGCGTAGTCCAACTCGTCCGGGACGGAGTGACGGGTATGGATCTTCTGGAGGTCTTCCTTAGACGGCGCATCCAACTGCTTCAGTACCGAGGCCACCCGATGTGGCTGTACTGTGGTGCTGAAGACACCACTCGGGTCCATCCAGAAGCGGTCGACGATGCCACACTGGAGAGGTGGGTGACCGCAATCACAGGGAATAAGGACAACCCTCGAGGGGCTAGGAGGATCCCACCACTCGACTATACCTACACACCGGACTCGGTGTGTCCACTTATCTCCAATTGTAATCTTGCTTTATTCATTCTGCTTCGCTGCGAATTGGTCGATTGACCTTTGTTTTGTTGTCTGACAGGCCACCACTGAGTTATACTCGATGCCCAATGGAGCACAAACGCCGACTGAGGAGGAGGAAGGAAGTGGGGGCGAAAGCCCGAAGGAGTGGGATTCGGATGTTGATGACGATGATGAGGGTGATGACTCTGGTGAGGAGGAAGAAGAGGAGGAGGAGGAGGAAGTTGTACCTCCTCGCTCGGAAAGACGCTCGAAGCTTGTCCATGATCCCGCGGCCGAGTGTGGTAAGGGGGTCGCAACCGTCGCGCAGTCGACCAAGCGCCCTCGGACTACTTCTCCGGTGCCGGCTGAGAAAGCTCTGAAGCAATCTCGAGTGGCGCCGTCAAAGTCGGCGAAGGTCTTGCTGAAGATGAAGATGGTGATCCCCACTATCTCAGGGTAATGGTGTAACTTGAGTTTGCCTGTTCCACATGAACTTATTCTTGGTCGACTCATGAGCTAATCGACTGACTTCTGGAACTGCAGTGCTACTACTTCTGATACCTCGGTCAGGGCTGAAGATCAGGAGATGGAGGATGTTGTTACTTCGAAACCTGGTATGACTCTTGTAGTTCCGTCTTCGGTCTATTGGCTTCTTGTCTCTAATTTTGATTCTTTTTCTGCAGCTTCATCTAACGTCGTTATCGACCTTCCCGACGACGATGACGAGGAACCACTGAGGCGGAGAAGGAACAGGAAAGCGTCCACTGGCAAGGCGACTCAGGACGTGCCAGCATCTGAGACATTGGTCGTGGAGGGAGACAATGTCACTCGGCCTACCGTATCCTTTGCGGTGCCGTTGACGAGTGCTCGTCCTTCATCGTCGAGTGCTGCTCAACCCTCACTTTTCTCAACCCACCACGTCCCAGAAGACCAAGCTAGTGCTGCTAAAGAAGAAATAAGCCAAGCGGGGGTCAAGATGGAGCAAGTGAAGGCAATCCGAGAAGCCAGGCAGGCAGCCTATGACGCCAGTTCAGCTCTTCAGAGTAATGTTCAGGTCAGTCGGTCACCGCCTGTTCTATTAGGATATGATATCTGAAAACCCTTCTTTCTAAAATTTCTAGAGTTTGTCCTACACCCACTGGGTGTGTCGATTGAAATTCCGGGTTAGTGGGGGCACGCTAAGTGAACCCACTGGGTGTAGTCCCCAAGGCTATGGTGGACTACTTGCAGTCGACCATAGTCTTTATGTCTTAAGTTTTTTCCTTACTCGACTAGGTTGAATAGATTCATAGACCGGTGGGGGCACGCTGAGTGCACCCACTGGGTGTCGTCCCCGAGACTGTGGTCGACTGCTGGCAGTCGACTATAGTCTGAAGAACACCTCCCGTTTTTTTTGTTGTTGGTCGACTGGTCGACTCTAACTGATGAAACTAGTGGGGGCACGCTGAGTGCACCCACTGGGTGTAGTCCCCGAGACTATGGTCGAATGTTTGTATTCGGCCGTAGTCTTAGAAACGCTATGATTTTTCCTTAGTCACTCGGAAATGAATTGTCTTTGACATCTGTCGATTGGTTCTTCGTAGAAATCCTGCGACCTTGCGGCTCGTTATACTGAGTTGGAGAACAAACACATCCAGCTCGAGCTTGATCTGAAACTGACCCAAGAGAACCTAACGAAGGCGAAGGAGGAAGCTAAAGGTATGTTTGGTGAGGCCTTCGACGACTGCCTTTGCCTCTCGCCTGTTTCAGAGTCTGATCTCACTGTAACTTTGCAGACAAAGTGAGGGATGCCCTGAAGAAGAAAGACCTTGACTTGGCTGAGATGCAGAAAGTGGCTTTAGAGAAGACCAAGCTCGCAGATGAGAAGCTGGCTTCAGTCACCAAGCTTGAAGAAGAAAACACCAATCTGAAAGCTGCTCTAGATGCTGCCAACAAGGAGGTCAGTCGACTGAAAAGTGACAAGATTGCCCTGAATGACAAGGCCAGTGAGTTGGTGGGGAAGAAGAACGATCTGGAGGCTTATCTGGGTGGACTCGCCAAGAAGCTATTCCTCATGCTTGAAGGTAATCTTTTGTATCAAACAAACATTTTAACTGTGATCTCCGACTGTTGTCTTGACTCGGTGGTTGTGCTTGCAGAATTTTGCCGGAACTTTGAAGAGGAGACTGGTCGACTGGAAACAAACCTGGATCCCATCAACTCTCCCGTGAAAGATGAAGTCGCCATGAATGTGCTCCGGCTTGAATCTCGCGTTGCTACTGTCGTCAACTATCTCGCAAGGCTGAAGGTCGCAACTTCTCGCATCGACACAACACTCTGGCCAAGAGAGATGCTCCAGAACGACCTCGAGTCTCTGATGAATCGACTGAACAAGGTCCCAAGTCGAATGCAGGAGTGGAAGAAGTCTTTTGCCAGGTGTGGCGCGGAT
The DNA here is from genome assembly GCF_002162155.2 of Triticum dicoccoides. Taxonomy (NCBI): domain Eukaryota; kingdom Viridiplantae; phylum Streptophyta; class Magnoliopsida; order Poales; family Poaceae; genus Triticum; species Triticum dicoccoides. The sequence goes on from NC_041389.1 coordinate 322,594,661, forward strand.
GTTGCTCTGTCTCTGGTCCGCATTCACTGCAAGGATGCACGAGAAGACAAGCTGGCGGCCCTTAGGGTGGCTAACACCAAGAAGCATGATTTTCGATCTTTCATGGAGACCTTCATCGCCGCTGCCACTCGGATTGCAGATGGAATCGACCTGGATGAATTTGTTGCACCTTCTAGCCCTCCACAGGAGGGGTAAAAAACTTCTGAGCTTGATACTTTAAATTTGCCTCGGTATGCCGAGTGAATTTTGTAACCGAGAAACCTTAACAGGCTTAGCGCCTGAGCACTTTCGGTTCCGTTAGGTGTTATCCGAACTTGGATTCGACGTTGAATATGTTTGCATTTGGTTTGAGGTGTCTTTTGCAGGTTAAAGCGAGGTGCTCATTGCAATCGACTTGTTCCCCAATACACTTAGGTGAGCACTGGGCTGCAGCTAAGCCCCCGAGTGGGAGGTCTGCTCTCCACTCGATAGGATTTTCAAAAACTTAGGCGAGCACTGGGCTGCAGCTAAGCCTCCAAGTGAGAGGTCTGCTCTCCACTCGGTAGGATTTTTCAAAAAGCTTAGGCGAGCACTGGGCTGCAGCTAAGCCCCCGAGTGGGAGGTTTGCCCTCCACTCGGTAGGATTTTCAAAAACTTAGG
>NC_041389.1:322595669-322618103 GCF_002162155.2 Triticum dicoccoides
GAGCACTGGGCTGCAGCTAAGCCTCCGAGTGAGAGGTCTGCTCTCCACTCGGTAGGATTTTTCAAAAAGCTTAGGCGAGCACTGGGCTGCAGCTAAGCCCCCGAGTGGGAGGTTTTCTCTCCACTCGGTAGGATTTTCAAAAACTTAGGCGAGCACTGGGCTGCAGCTAAGCCCTCGAGTGGGAGGTTTTCTCTCCACTCGGTAGGATTTTCAAAAACTTAGGCGAGCACTGGGCTGTAGCTAAGCCCCCGAGTGGGAGGTTTGCCCTCCACTCGGTAGGATTTTCAAAAACTTAGGCGAGCACTGGGCTGCAGCTAAGCCCCCGAGTGGGAGGTTTGCTCTCCACTCGATAGGTTTTTCAAGAACCTAGGCGAGCACTGGGTTGTAGCTAAGCCCCCGAGTGGGAGGTCTGCTCTTCACTCGGTAGGATTTTCAAGGCGTACCTCTGGAGAAGGAGGTAGCAGTCGACCTGTACCTCGTCCTCCTTGCAGAGCGCACGTTGTATTTGTGGCGTAGCTCGGAAGGAGAGGGTAGCAGTCGACCTGCGTCTCGTCCTCCTCGCAGAGCGCACGTTGTATTTGAACTTAGGCGAGCGCAATGCTGCAGCTAAGCCTCCGAATGGAAGGCTGGCTTACCACTCGGTAGGATTTTTTTTAACTTAGGCGAGTACTTGGACTGCAGCTAAGCCTCCGAGTGGAAGGCTGGCTTTCCACTCGGTAGGATTTTCAAAAACTTAGGCGAGTACTTGGACTGCAGCTAAGCCTCCGAGTGGAAGGCTGGCTTACCACTCGGTAGGATTTCAAAAACTTAGGCGAGTACTTGGACTGCAGCTAAGCCTCCAAGTGGAAGGCTGGCTTACCACTCGGTAGGATTTTGTTTAACTTAGGCGAAACGGATTTTGCAGCTAAGCCTTCGAGTGGGAGGCTGGCTCACCACTCGGTTAGGATTTTTTTACAGACTTAGGCGAATCAGATTCGCAGCCAAGCCACCCACTGGGGGATTGCTTTATGTGGAAAAAAGTAATAACAATTACTGGGAAAATTATAAAGCTCTTGTCTTTGATAAATAAACTACATAAGTACTTTTATTACAACTCATCCAAGTGAATACTTAAGTGTAAAAGGGGCGGAGAAGCTCCGCGTTCCAAGCTCGGGGCTCGTTGATCTGATGCTCGACATTGTAGAGACGGTATGCTCCATTGTGGAGAACCTTGGTGATGATAAAGGGACCTTCCCAAGAAGGAGCAAGCTTATGTGGTTTCTGCTGATCCACTCGGAGAACCAAATCTCCTTCCTGGAAGGCTCGACTCTTCATGTTTTCGGCGTGGAAGCGATGCAAGTCTTGTTGATAAATGGTCAATCGGATCAGGGCCATCTCCCTTTCTTCCTCTAAAAGGTCGACTGCATCCTACCGTGCTTGTTCTGCTTCAGCTTCAGTGTAGAGCTCGACCCGAGGAGCATTGTGGAGAAGGTCACTTGGCAAGACTGCTTCAGCTCCGTAGACCAAGAAGAACGGAGTTCTTCCAGTCGACCGGTTGGGCGTGGTCCTTAACCCCCAAAGCACCGAGGAAAGTTCGTCGACCCATGCACCAGCCGCATGCTTGAGATCACGCATCAAACGGGGTTTCTGTTGGGGAACGTTGCAGAAAACAAAAATTTTCCTACTCGTTTCACCAAGATCATCTAGGAGTTCATCTAGCAACGAGTGATTAGATGCATCTACATACCTTTGTAGATTGCGAGCGGAAGCGTTCAAAAGAACGGTGATGATGTAGTCGTACTCGACGTGATCCAAATCACCGATGACCAGCGCCGAACGGACGGCACCTCCGCGTTCAACACATGTACGGGACGGGAGACGTCTCCTCCTTCTTGATCCAGCAAGGGGGAAGGAGAGGTTGATGAAGATCCAGCAGCACGACGGCGTGGTGGTGGATGCAGGGCGTCACAGCAGCAGGGCTTCGCCGAGACTACGAGGGAGAGACGTAACGGGGGGAGATGGAGGCGCCAGGGGCTGGTGTGTGAAGTCCCTCCTGTCCCCACTATATATAGGGGTGCCAAGGGGGGGCGCCGGCCCTAGTAGATGAGATCTACTAGGGGGGCGGCGGCCAAGGGGAGGTTTCCCTCCCCCCCAAGGCACCTAGGGGTGCCTTCCACCACTAGGACTCCTCCTAGGGGGAAACCCTAGGTGCATGGGCCTATAGGGGCTGGTGCCCTTGGCCCATCTAGGCCAAGGCGCACCCCCTACAGCCCATGTGGCCCCCCGGGACAGGTGGCCCCACCCGGTGGACCCCCGGGACCCTTCCGGTGGTCCCGGTACAATACCGATAACCCCGAAACTTGTCCCGATGCCCCAAATAGCACTTCCTATATATAATTCTTTACCTCCGGACCATTCCGGAACTCCTCGTGACGTCCAGGATCTCATCCAGGACTCCGAACAACATTCGGGTTTCTGCATATACATATCTTCATAACCCTAGCGTCACCGAACCTTAAGTGTGTAGACCCTACGGGTTCGGGAGACAAGCAGACATGACCGAGACGACTCTCCGGTCAATAACCAACAGCGGGATCTGGATACCCATGTTGGCTCCCACATGCTCCACGATGATCTCATCGGATGAACCACGATGTCGAGGATTTAATCAATCCCGTACGCTATTCCCTTTGTCTATCGATATGTTACTTGCCCGAGATTCGATCGTCGGTATCCCAATACCTCGTTCAATCTCGTTACCGGCAAGTCACTTTACTCGTACCGTAATGCATGATCCCGTGACCAGACACTTGGTCACTTTGAGCTCATTATGATGATGCATTACCGAGTGGGCCCAGTGATACCTCTCCATCATACGGAGTGACAAATCCCAGTCTTGATCCATGTCACCCAACAGACACTTTCGGAGATACCCGTAGTCTACCTTTATAGTCACCCAGTTACGTTGTGACGTTTGGCATACCCAAAGCACTCCTACGGTATCCGGGAGTTACACGATCTCATGGTCTAAGGAAAAGATACTTTGACATTGGAAAACTCTAGCAAACGAACTATACGATCTTGTGCTATGTTTAGGATTGGGTCTTGTCCATCACATCATTCTCCCAATGATGTGATCTCGTTATCAATGACATCCAGTGTCCATAGTCAGGAAACCATGACTATCTGTTGATCAACGAGCTAGTCAACTAGAGGCTCACTAGGGACATGTTGGTGTCTGTTATTCACACATGTATTACGATTTCCGAATAACACAATTATAGCATGAATAAAGACAATTATCATGAACGAGGAAATATAATAATAATGCTTTTATTATTGCCTCTAGGGCATATTTCCAACAGTCTCCCACTTGCACTAGAGTCAATAATCTAGTTACATTGTGATGAATCGAACACCCATGGAATTCTGGTGTTGATCATGTTTTGCTCTAGGGAGAGGTTTAGTCAACGGATCTGCTACATTCAGGTCCGTATGTACTTTACAAATCTCTATGTCTCCATCTTGAACATTTTCACGAATGGAGTTGAAGCGACGCTTGATGTGCCTTGTCTTCTTGTGAAACCTGGGCTCCTTGGCAAGTGCAATAGCTCCAGTGTTGTCACAGAAGAGCTTGATCGGCCCCGACGCATTGGGTATGACTCCTAGGTCGGTGATGAACTCCTTCACCCATATTGCTTCATGTGCTGCCTCCGAGGCTGCCATGTACTCCGCTTCAAATGTAGATCCCGCCACGACGCTTTGCTTGCAACTGCACCAGCTTACTGCCCCACCATTCAAAATATACACGTATCCGGTTTGTGACTTAGAGTCATCCAGATCTGTGTCGAAGCTAGCGTCGACGTAACCCTTTACGACGAGCTCTTCGTCACCTCCATAAACGAGAAACATTTCCTTAGTCCTTTTCAGGTACTTCAGGATATTCTTGACCGTTGTCCAGTGTTCCTTGCCGGGATTACTTTGGTACCTTCCTACCAAACTGACGGCAAGGTTAACATCAGGTCTGGTACACAGCATGGCATACATAATAGAACCTATGGCTGAGGCATAGGGGATGACGCTCATCTCTTCTATATCTTCTGCCGTGGTCGGACATTGAGCTGAGCTCAATTTCACACCTTGTAACACAGGCAAGAACCCCTTCTTGGATTGATCCATATTGAACTTCTTCAATATCTTATCAAGGTATGTGCTTTGTGAAAGACCTATGAGGTGTCTCGATCTATCTCTATAGATTTTGATGCCTAATATATAAGCAGCTTCTCCAAGGTCCTTCATTGAAAAACTTTTATTCAAGTCGGCCTTGATGCTATCCAAGAGTTCTATATCATTTCCCATCAACAGTATGTCATCTACATATAATATGAGAAATTCTACAGAGCTCCCACTCACTTTCTTGTAAACGCAGGCTTCTCCATAAGTCTGTGTAAACCCAAACGCTTTGATCATCTCATCAAAGCGAATGTTCCAACTCCGAGATGCTTGCACCAGCCCATAAATCGAGCGTTGAAGCTTGCACACTTTGTCAGCATCCTTAGGATCGACAAAACCTTCCGGCTGCATCATATACAATTCTTCCTTAAGGAAACCATTAAGGAATGCCGTTTTGACGTCCATTTGCCATATTTCGTAATCATAGAATGCGGCAATTGCTAACATGATTCGGACGGACTTCAGCTTCGCTACCGGTGAGAAAGTCTCATCGTAGTCAACCCCTTGAACTTGTCGATAACCCTTAGCGACAAGCCGAGCTTTATAGATGGTCACATTACCATCCGCGTCTGTCTTCCTCTTAAAGATCCATTTATTTTCTATGGCTCGCTGCTCAATGGGCAAGTCAGTCAAAGTCCATACTTCGTTTTCATACATGGATCCTATCTCGGATTTCATGGCTTCTAGCCATTTGTCGGAATCCGGGCCCGCCATTGCTTCTTCATAGTTCGAAGGTTCACCGTTGTCTAACAGCATGATTTCCAAGACAGGGTTGCCGTACCACTCTGGTGCGGAACGTGTCCTTGTGGACCTTCGAATTTCAGTAGGGGCTTGATCAGAAGTATCTTGATCATTAACTTCCTCTCTAGTCGGTGCAGGCACCTCAGGAACATTTTCTTGAGTTGCGCCATTTTCCGGTTCAAGAGGTAATACTTCATCAAGCTCTACTTTCCTCCCACTTACTTCTTTCGAGAGAAACTCTTTCTCCAGAAAGGACCCATTCTTGGCAACAAAGATCTTGCCTTCGGATCTGAGGTAGAAGATGTACCCAATAGTTTCTTTTGGGTATCCTATGAAGACGCATTTTTCCGACTTGGGTTCGAGCTTTTCAGGTTGAAGTTTCTTGACATAAGCATCGCATCCCCAAACTTTTAGAAACGACAGCTTAGGTTTCTTACCAAACCATAATTCATATGGTGTCGTCTCAACGGATTTCGACGGAGCCCTATTTAAAGTGAACGAGGCAGTCTCTAAAGCATAGCCCCAAAAGGAAAGCGGTAAATCGGTAAGAGACATCATAGATCGCACCATATCTAACAGAGTGCGATTACGACGTTCGGACACACCATTACGCTGAGGTGTTCCAGGCGGCGTGAGTTGTGAAACTATTCCACATTTTCTTAAGTGTGTGCCAAACTCGTGACTCAAGTATTCTCCTCCACGATCTGATCGTAGAAACTTGATTTTCCTGTCACGTTGATTTTCAACCTCACTCTGAAATTCCTTGAACTTTTCAAAGGTTTCAGACTTGTGTTTCATTAAGTAGATATACCCATACCTACTTAAATCATCCGTGAGGGTGAGAACATAACGATAGCCACCACGAGCCTCAACACTCATTGGACCGCACACATCAGTATGTATGATTTCCAATAAGTCGGTTGCTCGCTCCATTGTTCCTGAGAACGGAGTCTTGGTCATTTTACCCATAAGGCATGGTTCGCACATGTCAAATGATTCATAATCAAGTGACTCTAAAAGTCCATCAGCATGGAGCTTCTTCATGCGTTTGACACCTATGTGACCAAGGCGGCAGTGCCACAAGTATGTGGGACTATCATTATCAACCTTACTTCTTTTGGTACTCACATTATGAACATGTGTAGCATCACGTTCGAGATTCATAAAGAATAAACCATTCACCATAGGAGCATGACCATAAAACATATCTCTCATAAAAATGGAACAACCATTATTCTCAGATTTAAAAGAGTAGCCATCTCGAATTAAACGAGATCCCAATACAATGTTCATGCTCAAAGCTGGCACTAAATAACAATTATTAAGGTTTAAAACTAATCCCGAAGGGAGATGCAGAGGTAGCATGCCGACGGTGACCACATTGACCTTGGAACCATTCCCGACGCGCATCGTCACCTCGTCCTTTGCCAGTTTCCGCTTATTCCGCAGCCCCTGCTTTGAGTTACAAATGTGAGCAACTGCACCGGTATCAAATACCCAGGAGCTACTACGGGCACTAGTAAGGTACACATGTATATCACATATACCTTTTGTTTTGCCGGCCTTCTTATCCGCTAAGTACTTAGGGCAGTTCCGCTTCCAGTGACCGCTTCCCTTGCAATAAAAGCACTCAGTCTCGGGCTTGGGTCCATTCTTTGGCTTCTTCCCGGCAGCTTGCTTGCCGGGCGCGGCAACCTCCTTGCCGTCCTTCTTGAAGTTCTTTTTACCCTTGCGTTTCTTGAACTTAGTGGTTTTATTGACCATCAACACTTGATGTTCCTTCCTGACTTCTACCTCTGCTGATTTCAGCATAGCAAATACTTCAGGAATGGTCTGTTCCATCCCCTGCATATTGAAGTTCATCACAAAGCTCTTGTAGCTTGGTGGAAGCGACTGGAGGATTCTGTCAATGACCGCATCATCCGGGAGATTAACTCCCAGCTGAGTCAAGCGGTTATGCAACCCAGACATAGTGAGTATGTGCTTACTGACAGAACTGTTTTCCTCCATCTTACAGCTAAAGAATTTGTCGGAGACTTCATATCTCTCGACCCGGGCATGAGCTTGGAAAACCATTTTCAGCTCTTCGAACATCTCATATGCTCCATCTCTCTCAAAAGGCTTTTGGAGCCCCGGCTCTAGGCTGTAAAGCATGCCGCACTGAACGAGGGAGTAGTCATCGAATCGTGCCTGCCAAGCGTTCATAACATCTTGTTCTGCAGGGAGAACGGGTGCGTCACCAAGCGGTGCTTGTAGGACATAATCTTTCTTGGCAGCTATGAGGATGATCCTCAGGTTCCGGACCCAGTCTGTATAGTTGCTGCCATCGTCTTTCAGCTTAGTTTTCTCTAGGAACGCGTTGAAGTTGAGGACTACGTTGGCCATTTGATCTACAAGACATATTGCAAAGATTTTAGACTAAGTTCATGATAATTAAGTTCAACTAATCAAATTATTAGTGAACTCCCACTTAGATTAGACATCCCTCTAGTCATCTAAGTATTACATGATCCGAGTTAAACTAGACCGTGTCCGATCATCACGTGAGACGGACTAGTCAACATCGGTGAACATCTTCATGTTGATCGTATCTTCTATACGACTCATGCTCGACCTTTCGGTCTTCTGTGTTCCGAGGCCATGTCTGTACATGCTAGGATCGTCAAGTCAACCTAAGTGTTTGCATGTGTAAATCTGTCTTACACCCGTTGTATGTGAACGTCTGAATAAAACACCCGATCATCACGTGGTGTTTTGAAACAGCGAACTGTCGCAACGGTGCACAGTTAGGGGGAACACTTCTTGAATTTATTGTGAGGGATCATCTTATTTACTACCGTCGTTCTAAGTAAACAAGATGCAAAACATGATAAACATCACATGCAATCAAATAATAAACGTGACATGATATGGCCAATATCACATAGCTCCTTTGATCTCCATCTTGGGGCTCCATGATCATCTTGTCACCGGCTTGACACCATGATCTCCATCATCATGATCTCCATCATCGTGTCTCCATGAAGTTGCTCGCCAACTATTACTTCTACTACTATGGCTAATGCGTTTAGCAATAAAGTAAAGTAATTTACAAGGCGTTTCTTGATGACACGCAGGTCATATAAAAGAATAAAGACAACTCCTATGGCTCCTGCCGGTTGTCATACTCATCGACATGCAAGTCGTGATTCCTATTACAATAGCATGAACATCTCATACATCACATATAGATCATTCATCATTCATCACAACTTTGGCCATATCATATCACAAACCACTTGCTGCAAAAACAAGTTAAACGTCCTCTAATTGTTGTTGCAAGTTTTTACGTGGCTGAATTAGGGTTCTAGCAAGAACGTTTTCTTACCTACGTTAAAGCCACAACGTGATTTGTCAACTTCTATTTACCCTTCATAAGGACCCTGTTCATCGATTCCGCTCCAACTAAAGTAGGAGAGACAGACACCCGCCAGCCACCTTATGCAACTAGTGCATGTTAGTCGGTGGAACCGGTCTCACGTAAGCGTACGTGTAAGGTTGGTCCGGGCCGCTTCATCCCACAATACCGCTGAAGCAAGAAAGGACTAGTAACGGCAAGAGAGTTGACAAATCTACGCCCACAACAAATTGTGTTCTACTCGCGCAAGAAGAACTACGCATAGACCTAGCTCATGATGCCACTGTTGGGGAACGTTGCAGAAAACAAAAATTTTCCTACTCGTTTCACCAAGATCATCTAGGAGTTCATCTAGCAACGAGTGATTAGATGCATCTACATACCTTTGTAGATTGCGAGCGGAAGCGTTCAAAAGAACGGTGATGATGTAGTCGTACTCGACGTGATCCAAATCACCGATGACCAGCGCCGAACGGACGGCACCTCCGCGTTCAACACACGTACGGGACGGGAGACGTCTCCTCCTTCTTGATCCAGAAAGGGGGAAGGAGAGGTTGATGAAGATCCAGCAGCACGACGGCGTGGTGGTGGATGCAGGGCGTCACAGCAGCAGGGCTTCGCCGAGACTACGAGGGAGAGACGTAACGGGGGGAGATGGAGGCGCCAGGGGCTGGTGTGTGAAGTCCCTCCTCTCCCCACTATATATAGGGGTGCCAAGGGGGGGCGCCGGCCCTAGTAGATGATATCTACTAGGGGGGGCGGCGGCCAAGGGGAGGTTTCCCTCCCCCCCAAGGCACCTAGGGGTGCCTTCCACCACTAGGACTCCTCCTAGGGGGAAACCCTAGGCGCATGGGCCTATAGGGGCTGGTGCCCTTGGCCCATCTAGGCCAAGGCGCACCCCCTACAGCCCATGTGGCCCCCCGGGACAGGTGGCCCCACCCGGTGGCCCCCCGGGACCCTCCCCGTGGTCCCGGTACAATATCGATAACCCCGAAACTTGTCCCGATGCCCGAAATAGCACTTCCTATATATAATTCTTTACCTCCGGACCATTCCGGAACTCCTCATGACGTCCGGGATCTCATCCGGGACTCCGAACAACATTCGGGTTTCTGCATATACATATCTTCATAACCCTAGCATCACCGAACCTTAAGTGTGTAGACCCTACGGGTTCGAGAGACAAGCAGACATGACCGAGACGACTCTCCGGTTAATAACCAACATCGGGATCTGGATACCCATGTTGGCTCCCACATGCTCCACGATGATCTCATCGGATGAACCACGATGTCGAGGATTTAATCAATCCCGTACGCTATTCCCTTTGTCTATCGATATGTTACTTGCCCGAGATTTGATCGTTGGTATCCCAATACCTCGTTCAATCTCGTTACCGGCAAGTCACTTTACTCGTACCGTAATGCATGATCCCATGACCAGACACTTGGTCACTTTGAGCTCATTATGATGATGCATTACCGAGTGGGCCAGTGATACCTCTCCGTCATACGGAGTGACAAATCCCAGTCTTGATCCATGTCACCCAACAGACACTTTCGGAGATACCCGTAGTCTACCTTTATAGTCACCCAGTTACGTTGTGACGTTTGGCTTACCCAAAGCACTCCTACGGTATCCGGGAGTTACACGATCTCATGGTCTAAGGAAAAGATACTTTGACATTGGAAAACTCTAGCAAACGAACTATACGATCTTGTGCTATGTTTAGGATTGGGTCTTGTCCATCACATCATTCTCCCAATGATGTGATCTCGTTATCAATGACATCCAGTGTCCATAGTCAGGAAACCATGACTATCTGTTGATCAACGAGCTAGTCAACTAGAGGCTCACTAGGGACATGTTGGTGTCTGTTATTCACACATGTATTACGATTTCCGGATAACACAATTATAGCATGAATAAAGACAATTATCATGAACAAGGAAATATAATAATAATGCTTTTATTATTGCCTCTAGGGCATATTTCCAATAGTTTCAACCCTTTGAGAATCAAGCCATTGGCTCGTTCTGCCTGTCCATTCGACTGTGGATGGGCGACTGAAGCATAGTCGACTCATGTGCCTTGAGACGTGCAGAAAGCTCTGAATTCTTCGGAATCGAAGTTTGACCCGTTGTCAGTGATGATGTTGTGCGGGACTCCATATCTGAATATCAATTCTCTGATAAAGCTGACAGCAGTACCGGCATCGAGGTTCTTGATGGGTTTGGCCTCAATCCACTTGGTGAACTTGTCGACTGCTACCAGCACATGGGTGAAACCGCTTCTGCCTATTCTCAAAGGGCCAACCATATCCAATCCCCATACTGCAAAGGGCCAAACAAGTGGTATGGTCTTTAAAGCTGAGGCGGGCTTGTGTGACATATTGGAGTAAAATTGACATCCCTTGACTATCTCCTTTGCCATTTCATTCGCTCTTGGCTAATAAAATCCGGCTCGGTATGCTTTGGCCACAATGATCCGGGAAGACGCATGATGGCCACAGGTCCCCGAGTGGATGTCATCAAGGATTATTCGACCTTCCTCCGGCGTTATGCATTTCTGACCAACTCTAGTTGCGCTTTCTCTGTACAGCTGCCCCTTATCACAGTAAAGGCTTTAGATCGGCGGACAATCTGTCGAGCCTCTTCTTCGTCCTCCGGGAGCTCTTTCCTCAAGATATACGCGATATACGGTACTGTCCAATCGGGAGTGATTACTAAAGCTTCCATGATCAGGTCGACCACTGCTGGGACTTCAACCTCAGTCGGATCCGTAACACTCTTAGGTTGTGGAGCTTCGTCGGTAAAAGGATCTTCTATGACTGATGGAGTATGGATATGCTCCAAGAACACATCACTGGGGATGGTTTCTCTCTTGGATCCTATCTTCGCCAAATCATCAACCGCTTGATTTTTTAGTCGGGGTATATGGTGGAGCTCTAACCCTTCGAATTTCTTTTCGAGCTTCCTCACTGCATTGCAGTATCCAGTCATGGCTGGGCTTCTAACGTCCCACTCCTTCATCACCTGATTGACCACCAAATCTGAGTCACCATAAACCATAAGGCGACGGACGCCGAGTGAAATGGCCATGCGCAACCCATACAAAAGTGCTTCATATTCTGCTTCATTGTTGGAGGAATCAAAGTGGATATGGAGCACATATCTGAGCTTATCTCCTCGGGGGGAAACCAAAACAACCCCAGCACCAAAACCATTTAACATCTTAGAGCCATCAAAGAACATGGTCCAATGCTCCGAGTGAACTTGAGTCGGCTGCTGTTGCTCAATCCACTCGGCAAGGAAATCTGCTATAGCCTGGGACTTAATGGCTTTCTTTGCCTCAAATTTGATATCAAGGGGAAGGAGTTCAATCGCCCATTTAGCCACTCGACCAGTTGCATCTCTGTTGTGCAGAATCTCTGACAATGGTGCGTCGCTGACGACTGTAATGTCATGATCAGAGAAATAATGAGCAACCTTTTTCATGGTCATGTAGATCCCATATACGAGCTTCTGATAATGGGGATATCTTTGCTTCAATGGGGTCAAAACTTCAGAGAGATAATACACTGGGCACTGAACTTTGAAGGTTTTCCCTTCCTCTTCCCGCTCAACCGTAAGTACTGTACTGACGACCTGTCATGTGGCTGCAATGTAAAGCAACAGAGGCTCTTTGCTGATTGGAGCAACAAGCACCCACTGGGTGGAGAGCAGAGCTTTTAGCTCGGCAAACGCTGCATCAGCTTCTGGAGTCCACTCGAACTTGTCTGCCTTCTTCATCAGTCGGTAAAGAGGCAACGCCTTTTCACCGAGGCGAGAGATGAATCGACTTAACGCGGCCAAGCATCCAGTAAGCTTCTGGACATCGTGCACACACACAGGGCGTTTCATTCGGAGTATGGTGCCAACTTTTTCTTGGTTAGCATCGATTCCTCGTTCTGAAACGAGAAAACCGAGTAACTTTCCGCCAGGTACTCCGAATGTGCACTTCGATGGGTTAAGCTTGATATCATATCTCCTGAGATTGGCAAATGTTTCAGCTAGGTCAGTCAACAGGTCGGAACCCTTCCGTGACTTGACCACGATATCATCCATGTACGCTTCCACATTCCGACTGATTTGAGTGAGTAAACACTTTTGAATCATTCTCATGAACGTGGCTCCGGCATTCTTGAGACCGAATGGCATGGTGATATAGCAGAAGCACCCGAATGGAGTGATGAAAGCTATTTTGATTTTGTTAGGTCCATACAGACGGATCTGATGATACCCGGAATAGGCGTCTAAAAAAGACAATCTCTCGCATCCCGCAGTCGAGTCGACAATTTGGTCGATGCGAGGGAGAGGAAAATGATCTTTTGGGCAGGCCCGATTGATATGTTTGAAATCAATGCACATGCGAAGTGAGTTGTCCTTCTTGGGAACCATGACGACATTGGCGAGCCACTCGGAGTGGTATATCTCTCGGATAAACTCTGCTGCAAGGAGTCGAGCCACCTCCTCGCCAATGGCTTTTTTCTTCTGAACGGCGGACCATCGAAGATGTTCTTTAACAGGTTTCGCTTTTGAGTCGACTCTAAGGCGATGCTCAGCCAGCCCCCTGGGAACACCCGGCATGTCAGCTAGCTTCCATGCAAAGATGTCCCAGTTCTCACGGAGGAACTGGATGAGCGCTTCTTCCTATTTAGAGTCGAGTGTTGTGGAAATATGGGTCGGAGCTGCGTTGGGGTCAGTCGGGTGGATATGAACTGGCTTCGTCTCCCCAGACGACTGGAACGCTGACTCTGTGGCAGGCTTCTTGGCCCGCAACAAATCACTCGGATCTGCATTTTTCTTGTATCCTTCCAGCTCTACCACTGTTATCTGGGCATCCGCAATCTTCGAGCCTTTCTGGAAACACTCTTCTGCCTTCTTCCGGCTGCCAGTGATAGTGATCACACCTTTGGGGCCAGGCATCTTTAATTTGAGGTACACATAACATGGTCGAGCCATGAAGCGGGCATAGGCTGGTCTTCCCAAAATGGCGTGGTAAGCGCTCTAGAAATCCACGACTTCAAACATCGGCTTCTCTTTGCGGAAATGCTTCGAGTCGCCGAACACTACATCCAGAGCTATTTGGCCGAGTGACTTAGCCTTCTTTCCAGGAATGACTCCGTGAAAACTCATGTTGCTGGAGCTGAGCCTGGACATCGGAATGCCCATTCCCTTGAGCGTCTCTGCATACAGTATATTCAACCCACTGCCGCCATCCATCAATACCTTCGTCAGTCGAGTGCCTTCGATGACTGGGTCGACCACCAGCGCTTGCCTCCTAGGGGTGGCAATGTGAGTAGGGTGATCGGACTGGTCGAACGTAATGGGAGTTTGAGACCATCTCGGATAGCTTGGTGTCGCCGGGGCGACCATATTTACCTCACGGTTGATCACTTTCAGTCGACTTTTGCTCTCCACATCAGCAAAAATCATCAGGGTGGAATTGACATGAGGGTACCCTCCATCACTGTCCTCCTTGTCCTCGGCCTTGTCTGACTCCTTCTCTTTGTCCTTGGGCTGTTTTCCTTGAAACTGCTGGATTAAGAGCCGGCACTGGCGAGTGGTATGTTTCGGGTAGATGAAGTTACCCTCTTCGTCTTTCTTCGTGTGGATGTGACATGGTAGATCCATCACGTCATTTCCTTCTTTATCCTTTACCTTCTTGGGGTTCCAAGATCCTTTGGGTTTCCCTTTGAATTTGCCCTGAGTCACGGCCAGAGCCTCTCCAGGAGCAGCTGGCTCGGCCTTCCGCTTCTGCTTCCGACTGGAGTTTCCTTTTTCCGATTGACTCGGCTTATACTTGCCACTCCGGAGCCTGTCCTCTTCTTCACCGTTAGCGTATTTGGTGGCAATCTCCATCATTCGACTCAGGGTCATATCTCCTGTTCGACCAAACTTCAGGCTCAACTCTCTGTTCTTGACACCATCCTTGAAGGCGCAGACCGCTTGATGGTCCGACACATTCTCCACGGTATGATGCAAAGTGATCCATCTCTGGATGTAATCTCTCAATGTTTCACTCGACTTTTGTATGCAGACTTGCAGCTCCGTCAATCCGGCCGGTCGCTTGCGAGTTCCCTCGAACGTCCTGACGAACACTCGGAAAAGATCTTCCCAAGTGTAAATGCTGCTAGGAGCTAACTGATTCAACCACGCCCTGGCCGAACCCTCTAGCATGAGTGGCAAATGCTTCATGGCCACCTCATCATTACCGCCACCAATCTGTACCGCCACTCGGTAGTCTTCAAGCCAAGTTTCAGGCTTGGACTCTCCGGTGAACTTACTCACCCCAGTCGCCAACCTGAAGTTGGGGGGTATCACTGCGGCTCTGATGGCTCTGCCAAAGCATTCTGGTCCTGAAACATGGACTCGGCTGCTAGTGGGCACATCTCTGTCATGGCCACCTCTATGAGCTCTGTTCCGATCGACCATACCTTGCACAATGATGGATCTCGCGTCAAAGCCTGGTTCTCTGGGGTCGACCGGGGCTGTCCGCCCAACACTGAGCTGGCGCCTGTCATCTTGCTGCCGATGAGCGTTAGACCCACCTCTCGGGGGAGGAGTGGGCACTCGACGCCTATCATCACGATCAAATCAGTCATCATAGTGGTCCCACCGGCCTTCACGTCCCACGCGCCTCGGAGGCGACCTTGGGCTGTGAGCCGACTGAACAGTATTCGCAGCGACGGATCGACTATGAATCCTGTTGCGCGACTGTGACACAGCTGAATTCTGATCTCCTGCTGCTCGGAGCAAATCCCTGATCTGCATCAAGCCTCTTCCAGCCTCCGACTAAGAGGGCTGAATTGACTCTGCAATACGGGCTGCAGCTGCTAAATTCTGAATCGGGGTCCGATATACCTGAGTGGGTTGCGGAAAGAGCTAACGTCGGCTGGAGTCGGGTACTCTCTGCCGTGCACGCTCGTCGAGTGCTCGCTGGAGGTTCTCCAGTCGAGTGCGTTCAGCCAAGTTGGCCAAACGTGCCTCTTCCAAGGCACGAGCCTCAGGAGTTTCTCCTGCGATAGGAGTATGTAGGGCATCCATGTTCCGTCGGCGAAGATCTTCTCTTTGCTGAGAAGTGAGTGGCTCGGGCTGATATTCTTCGTGAGCCTGAGCGGGGTCGCCTCCATCGTCCATCCCGTTGATGTGGGGGAAGCCGGGAGGGCTACGAGGTCCATTGACCATCAGGACCTCCGCCGCTGGATCACTGCTGTCGCACTCGGATGCAGTCTCTACGGAGCCAGTCGACAGATCGAACAGGCCGTGGAGAGATTCGTCGGGCTCAATCGCCGCGACTTGAGTGGTGGTCGATTGGCGAGCCACTGTGTGTCTCACCCATCGCTGGAGCCTCGACCGACCGGAGCGCTTGCGCTGGCGGGAGACAGGGAGAGAGGACGGCACAGGAGTCGACCGGTATGGGGTCGACGGCTGCCGCAGCAGAACGCCGCAGACACACGCCCGAAAGTGCGTAGCACCGCGGACGGGGAGCGCATCGATGTCGAGTGGTGCCTCCTGGAGCCAAGCGGAGTCGTCGGCGATGAAAGCGAGCGCACCGAGACGGATCTCGCGGCCCTCGACCAGAACTCCGCCAGAAACCATGATGAAGGCGATCGGTCAAATTTCAACTTCTCCAAAAAGTCGCTAAGACACCTGCCCCACGGTGGGCGCCAACTGTCGTGGTCCTAAGTCTGATAGTAGAATGGGGGGTAGGTATGGAGAGGCAAGATCCTAGCTATGGAGTAGTTGTGTACGCAAGGGATTTACGAGTTCAGGCCCTTCTCGGAGGAAGTAACATCCCTACGTCTTGGAGCCCGGAGGCGGTCGACTGGATTATGTGCGTATGAGTTACAGGGGTGCGAACCCTTTACACTAAGGAGGGGGTGGCTTATATAGAGTTCGCCAGACCCCTCCGGCCCTCAGTTATGCAGGGTTTAAAGTACATTAAGACAGGGGGTTACTGGTAACGCCCTCATAAAGTGCCATGAAGACTATTAAAGCTACTTAATGACAGACCGTTGCGTGCTGAGTGACTTTAGGCCTCCTGGCCGTCGAGTGGTTAGCTTCATGGTCGAGTGGCTATCTTCATCGTCAAGTGTCCTTGAGTTCGTCGAGTGAAGTCCCTCTTGATCGACTGGAAGGTAGCTTCTTCTAAGGATGTCCTTGGGTAGGGTATCCTAGATAGGTCCATGACCCTACCCTAGGTACATGACTTCATCATCCATCACATCATTCTCCTAATGATGTGATCTCGTTCATCAAATGACAACACATGTCTATGGTTAGAAAACTTAACCATCTTTGATTAACGAGCTACCGAGGGATACTAGGGATACAGTGTTTTGTCTATGTATCCACACACGTATCAAGTTTCCGGTAATACAATTCTAGCATGAATAATAGGCATTTATCATGATATAAGGAAATATAAAATAATAATTTTATTATTGTCTCTAGGGCATATTTCATTCACGTACGATATCCTGCTAAGACTTGGAGCACGAAGAAGCCGTGGGAGGTGATTACTGCTTGTGTGAACATGCACAATATGATCATAGAAGATGAGCGTCCGGAACGTATCTACGATCAAGGGTTTCAGTTTCGGGGTGAGAATGTTGTGCCTGAGCATGGAGGAGCGGCAACCTTTGAATAGTTCACTCAATTTCATCACGAAATGCGTGATTGAGAAACTCACATGCAGCTGCAAAATGATTTGATTGAGTATATGTGGGCTCATGTTGGCAACCAATAGATGTATCCTTTTTATTCGGCTTGTAAAACTATGTGAGACAATTTATTTTTTATTCGGGTTGTAAAACTATGCTTTATTTGGTTGTGAAACTATATGTTTAGTTATGAAATAATGCAAAATGTGTACATATTTGTTGAAAAAGGGCGGTGTCGTGGTTCTAAGTCTGACAGTAGAGTGGGGGGTAGGTATGGAGAGGCAAGGTTCTAGCTATGGAGAAGTTGTAAACACAAGAGATGTACGAGTTCAGGCCCTTCTCGGAGGAAGTAAAAGCCCTACGTCTCGGAGCCCGGAGGCGGTCGAGTGGATTGTGTGTATATGAGTTACAGGGTGCCGAACCCTTCTGCCTATGGAGGGGGGTGGCTTATATAGAGTGCACCAGGACCCCAGCCAGCCCACGTAATGAAGGGTTTAAGGGACATTAAGTCCGGGGCGTTACTGGTAACATCCCACATAAAGTGTCTTAACTAACATAAAGTCTACTTAACTACAGGCCGTTGCAGTGCAGAGTGCCTTTTGACCTCCTGGTAGTCGAGTGAGCCTTCGTGGTCGAGTCCTTCAAGTCAGTCGAGTGAGTCCCTCGTTGGTCGACTGGAAGGTGACCTCTCCTAAGGGTGTCCTTGGGCAGGGTACTTAGATCAGGTCCGTGACCCTACCCTAGGTACATGACTCCATCATTAGCCCCCGAATGGATTGAGGCTTCGAGTGAGGAAGGAGTTGATGTTGTTTCCGATTAACCTTTGCACACTGGTTGTTCGTTGTTCTGGACCAAAGAATCTCTTCGTTGACAGTGAGCAACTTGTCTTCAGTCGACTCGATCCATTCTTTTCTTTCGTCGAGTGATCTTCCGGGCTTCGACGATTTCCGAGCGACGGATCGCAGGAAATCCCGCGCCTGACAGACCGATCTGCCGTTCGCGGATTCCGCGGGATGCGAAATTTGGGGAAACGCGCGAAGCGGAGCGGACCGCGGCGTTCGGATGGGACGGGACATAGACGCCTCGATCCCCGCGCCGCTTTCTTCGCCACGTATCCCGCCTGCATAACTTTTCTAGGATATGATTAGATCGATCGGGCCCACCTCTCATCCACTGGAAGGGACCTTATAAATGCGCCCGGCGAGGGCTTTTTGAACAGTGCCTCAGCATTCTCTTTCTCTGCTCCCTTCGTCTCCGCCCAACGCGCTCGCTCTCGCCTCTGCACAACTTCTCCTCGCGCGTCTCACCGGCAACCATGGCCAAGGAGAAGATGGCGGCGCTGGAACGCGCAAGAAGGCGTCGGCGACGGAGAAGGCGAAGGGGAGATCCACCAGCCGCGGCGGGTCTTCGTCTAGATCCCGCCTGCCGAAGGGCTGGGTCCAGGGAGATTGGATCCAGTCGACCATCACGGAGAAGGACCTCCTCGACATGGCCAACGAGGGTCTGATCCCTCATGGAGCTGCAAGGCTTCCGGGGAAAGAATGGCAGCCCCAGCCGGAGGAAGGTGAGTGCGTGCTGCTGGCTACCCATGTCGACCGCGGATTTTCTTTGCCGCCGAGTATTTTCTTCCGTCGTTTCTTGAACTTCTTTGGAGCGCAACTCCACCACTTTACCCCGAATTCTATAGCCTATCTTGCCGCATTCGTGTCCATGTGTGAGGGTTTTCTGGGCTGTCGACCGCACTGGGGCTTGTTCAAGCATATATTCACGTGTCGCTCTCAGACCGTGAAGAAGGCGAGCCCAGGCGACGAAAGAACCTGAGTTGTCCAAATGTGTGGGGGCCTGGGGATCCAGGTGAGGAACAAGAGCACCTTCCCAGCCATGACTTTTCCCTAGTCAGTCAGAGGCTGGCAGTCGACCTGGTTCTACTGCCAGGATCAGTCGACGCCGGGGCAGTCGAGTGGACTCCCTCAGTTTACCATGGACCGAGTGAACAAGCCCTCCTCTCTGAAGTTGATTCTGGAGGAGAAAGCTGACGTGAAGGTGTTGATGGAGCGCGTAGTACAGTTGGTTCGGGAGGGAGTGACGGGCATGGATCTCCTGGAGGTTTTCCTTAGGCGTCGTATCCAGCCCCTTCAGTTCCGGAGCCATTGCATGTGGTTGTACTGTGGGACTGAGGACGAGACTCGGGTCCATCCAAAAGCAGTCGACGATGTCACTCTGGAAAGGTGGATGGCCGCCGTTACCGAAAACAAGGATAACCCACACGGAGCCAGAAGGATTCCTCCACTCGACCACCACAGTGATCCAAACAAGGTATGCCTGCTCTGCTCCCCACTGTGTTCTTGTCATATTCATTTCTGTTTATTCTGCCAATCGATCGATTGATCTTTGTCTTGATGTCTATCAGGCCCTCACCGAGCTGTACTCGATGCCCAATGGAGCACAGGCTCCGACTGAGGAGGGTGAAGCGAGTGGGGGCGAGAGCCAGGAGGAGGAGTGGGACTCGGACGCTGCCGAGGACGATGATGACGATGACGACGATGACGGTGATGAAGATGATGCTGAAGACGAGGAAGAAGAGGAGGAGGAGGTCGTACCACCGCGCTCGGAAAGGCGGTCGAAGCTTGTCCACGACCCTACAACTGAACGTGGCAAGGGGGTTGCGACCGTTGCACAGTCGACCAAGCGCCCTCGGACCACCTCTCCGGCGCCGACTGAAAAGGCGTCGAAGCAGCCCAAGGTGGCTCCGTCAAAGCCGACCAAACTCCTGCCGAAGATGAAGGTGTCCATCCCCACCATATCAGGGTAATCGTGCTGCTTAAGTCTTCTTATTTTGTACGAACTTTATCTCTGCCTGGCGCTGGGGTTAGTCGACTGATTCTTTGGAGTTGCAGTGCTGCTACTTCCGAGACCTCAGCCCGGGCTGATAACCATGAGATGGAGGACGCGGCAACCTCAAAACCAGGTACTATACTCTTAACGCCGTTTTTAGTCGACTGACTTATGATCTATAATCCTGATTCTTCTCTGTAGCTCCACCCAATGTTGTTATCACTCTCCCAGATGATGATGAAGATGAGGAACCGCTGAAGCACAGAAGGAGTAGGAAAACGTCTGCCAGCAGGGTGCCCCAGGATGTGACGGCGCCTGAGACTCTGGTTGCGGAGGAGGAGAACACCACTCGACACACTGTGTCCTTCGCAGATCCACTGACGAGTGCTCAGCAGCCCTCCCTCTTCACGACGCACCACGTCCCAGAGGACCAAGCTGGCGCCGCGAAGGAGGCGATACGCCAGGCAGGGATCATGATGGAGCAGTTAAGGACCATCCGGGATGCGAGCCAGGCAGCTTACGACGCCAGTTCCGCCCTTCAAAGCAATGTTCAGGTCAGTCGACCATCGCCTGTTCTGTTAGGATATGCTATCAAAAACTTTTCCTTCCAACATCTATGGTAGTCACCCACTGGGTGTGTCGATTTAGACTCCGTGTTAGCGGGGGCACGCTGAGTGCACCCGCTGGGTGTAGTCCCCAAGGCTAAGGTCGACTGCTGGCAGTCGGCCTTAGGCTTTATAATTTCAGTCTTTCCGTCATTCGACTATGGCGAATGGATTTCGAAAACCGGTCGACTGGTCGACTCTATCTTCGATAGGATTAGTGGGGGCACGCTGAGTGCACCCACTGGGTGTAGCCCCCGAGGCTAAGGTCGACTGCTGGCAGTCGTCCTTAGGCTTTATAATTTCAGTCTTTCCGTCACTCGACTATGGCGAATGGATTTCGAAAGCCGGTCGACTGGTCGACTCTGTCTTCAATAGGATTAGTGGGGGCACGCTGAGTGCACCCACTGGGTGTAGCCCCCGAGACTGTGGTCGACTGCTTGCAGTCGATTACAGTCTTTTAAAGAATACATCATTTTTTTATTTTTTATTTTTTGAGGTCGACTGGTCGACTCTATCTTCGATAGGATTAGTGGGGGCACGCTGAGTGCACCCACTGGGTGTAGTCCCCGAGACTACGGTCGAATGCTTGTATTCGGCTGTAGTCTTAGAAACGTGTGATTTTTCCTTTTTCACTCGGAAGTGAATTATATTTGACATTTAGTCGATTGGTTCTTCGCAGAACTCCTGTGATCTTGTGGCTCGCTACTCTAAGCTGGAAAACAAGCACGTTCAGCTCGAGCTGAATTTGAAGCTGGTTCAGGAGAATCTGACGAAGGCAAAGGAGGAGACCGAAGGTATGTTTGGTGAGACCTTGACAACTGCTTTTTCCCTTCGTTTGTTTCAAAATCTGATCTTGCTGTAACTTGCAGGTAAGGTAAGGGAGGCCCAACAGAAAAAAGACCTTGAATTAGCTGAGAAGATCAAGCTTGCTGACGAGAAGTTAGCTTCAGTCACCAAGCTTGAACAAGACAATACCAATCTGAAAGCTGCTCTTGGGATCGCCAACAAGGAAGTTAGTCGACTGAAAACTGATAAAGCTGCCCTGACCGACCAAGTCAGTAAGTTGACTGGGAAGAAAAATGATCTGGAGGCCTTCCTGAGTGGTCTTGCCAAGAAGCTGTTCCTTATGCTTGAAGGTAAACCTCTATGCTCGGTAATCATTTCCAATCGTGGTTTTTCCATTCGACCATCGCCTTGACTCGGTGATTGTCCTTGCAGAATTTTGTCAAAACTTTGAAGAAGAAACTAGCCGGCTGGAACCAAACCTCGACCCCGTCAATTCTCCGGTGAACGACGAAGTTGCCATGAATGTTTTCCGACTGGAGTCCCGAGTTGCAGCTGTCGTGGACTATCTTGCAAGGCTGAAGGTCGCCACATCTCGCGTCGACTCGACGCTCTGGCCCGGGGAGACACTTCAGAATGACCTCGAGTCGCTGATGGCTCGCTTGAACACGATCCCTGGTCGAGTGCAGGAGTGGAAAAATTCCTCGGCTCGGTGCGGTGCAGATGTTGCTCTGTGTCTGGCCCGAGTTCACTGCAAAGATGCGCGAGAAGAGAAGCTGGCGGCCCTCCGGGTGGCCAACACCAAGAAACACGACTTCAGGTCCTTTATGGAAACTTTCCTTGCGGCTGCCACTCGGATCGCGGATGGAATTGATCTTGATGAGTTTGTTGCACCTTCCAGCCCTCCACAGGAGGGGTAAAAAACTTCTTCTAAGCTCGACGCTTTAAATTTGCCTCGGTATGCCGAGTGGAGTTGTAACCGATAAACTTTAACAGGTCTAGTGCCTGAGCACTTTCGGTTCCTTTTGGTATCGATCCCAACTTGAACTTGGTGTTTGAATAAGATTGCTTTTGGCTCGAAAATGTCTTTGCAGGCCCAAAGCAAGACGCTTACTGCAGTCGACTTATTCCTTAGTCCACTTAGGCGAGCACTG
>NC_041389.1:322618456-322671326 GCF_002162155.2 Triticum dicoccoides
CTGCAGCTAAGCCCCCGAGTGAGAGGTTTGCTCTTCACTCGGTGGGATTTTGATAACTTAGGCGAGTACTTGGACTGCAGCTAAGCCTCCGAGTGGAAGTCTGGCTTACCACTCGGTAGGATTTTCATAACTTAGGCGAGTACTTGGACTGCAGCTAAGCCTCCGAGTGAGAGGTTTGCTCTTCACTCGGTAGGATTTCGGTAACTTAGGCGAGTACTTGGACTGCAGCTAAGCCCCCGAGTGGAAGTCTGGCTTACCACTCGGTAGGATTTTCATAACTTAGGCGAGTACTTGGACTGCAGCTAAGCCTCCGAGTGGAAGTCTGGCTTACCACTCGGTAGGATTTTTGATAACTTAGGCGAAACGGATTCGTAGCTAAGCCTCCGAGTGGGAGTCTGGCTCACCACTCGGTAGGATTTTTTACAAACTTAGGCGGAACGGATTCGCGGCTAAGTCACCCACTGAGGGGCGATTTTATTGGACAAAATAAAAAGTGACAAAAATTATGGAGGAACTACGACACTATTATTTTGAGGTCCATGAACTACAGAAGTACTTTATTGCAACTCATCCGAGTGATAAAACTTAAGTGTAAAATGGGCGGAGTAGTTCCGCGTTCCAAGCTCGGGGCTCGTCGATATTATGCTCGACGATGTAAAGACGATACGCCCCGTTGTGAAGAACTTTGGTGACGATGAAGGGTCCTTCCCAAGAAGGAGCAAGCTTATGTTGTTTCTTCTAATCCACTCGGAGAACTAAATCTCCTTCTTGGAAGGCTCGACCTCTCACATTTCTGGCGTGGAAACGACGCAAATCTTGTTGGTAGATGGTCGACCGGATCAGAGCCATCTCCCTTTCTTCCTCTAAAAGGTCGACTGCATCCTGCCGCGCTTGTTCAGCTTCTGCTTCGTTGTAGATTTCAACTCGAGGAGCATTGTGGAGAAGATCACTCGGCAAGACTGCTTCAGCTCCGTAGACCAAGAAGAATGGAGTTCTTCCGGTCGACCGATTAGGTGTGGTCCGCAGTCCCCAAAGCACTGAGGGAAGTTCGTCGACCCAAGCTCCAGCTGCATGCTTGAGATCACGCATCAGTCGGGGTTTCAATCCCTTGAGAATCAGGCCATTGGCTCGCTCCGCTTGTCCATTCGACTGCGGACGGGCGACTGAAGCGTAGTCGACTCGAGTGCCTTGAGAGTTACAGAAATCTCTGAATTCCTCCGAGTCAAAGTTCGACCCATTATCCGTAATGATGCTGTGAGGGACTCCATATCTGAATATTAGTTCCCTGATGAAGCTAACAGCAGTACCGGCGTCAAGGTTCTTGATTGGTTTAGCCTCAATCCACTTGGTGAACTTGTCGACTGCCACCAGCACATGCGTGAAGCCACTTCGCCCTGTTCTCAAAGGACCGACCATGTCCAACCCCCATACTGCGAAAGGCCAGACGAGTGGAATGGTCTTCAGGGCTGATGCAGGCTTGTGCGACATATTCGAGTAAAACTGACATCCCTCGCACTTATCTACTATCTCCTTTGCCATCTCATTCGCCTTTGGCCAGTAAAATCCGGCTCGGTATGCTTTGGCCACGATAGTCCGAGAGGACGCATGATGACCGCAGGTCCCCGAGTGAATATCATTAAGGATGATTCGGCCTTCTTCTGGCGTTATGCACTTCTGACCAACTCCAGTCGCGCTTTCTCTGTATAACTGTCCTTTGATTACGGTAAAGGCCTTAGATCGACGGACGATCTGTCGAGCCTCTTCCTCATCCTCCGGGAGCTCTTTTCTCAGGATATATGCGATATATGGAACTTTCCAATCGGGAATGACCACCAAGATCTCCATAACCAAGTCGACTACTGCTGGGACTTCAACCTCAGTCGGATCTGTGGCACTCTTGGGCTGTGGAGCTTCTTCGGTGAAAGGATCTTCTTTGACTGACGGAGTGTGTATATGCTCCAAGAACACACCACTCGGAATGGCTTCTCTCTTGGAACCTATCTTTGCTAGATCATCAGCTGCTTGATTTTTCAGTCGGGGTATATGATGGAGCTCCAACCCCTCGAACTTCTTTTCCAGCTTCCTCACTGCACTGCAGTATCCAGTCATGGCTGGGCTTCTCACATCCCACTCCTTCATCACTTGGTTGACCACTAAATCCGAGTCGCCATAGACCATCAGGCGACGGACGCCGAGTGAAATGGCCATGCGCAACCCATATAAGAGGGCCTCATATTCTGCCTCATTGTTGGAGGAATCAAAGTGAATCTGGAGCACATATCTGAGCTTATCTCCTCTGGGGGAAACCAGGACAACCCCAGCACCGGAACCATTCAACATCTTAGAGCCATCAAAGAACATGGTCCAATGCTCCGAGTGAACTTCAGTCGGCTGCTGCTGTTCGATCCACTCGGCGAGGAAATCTGCTATTGCCCGGGACTTAATGGCTTTCTTTGCCTCAAACTTGATATCAAGGGGAAGAAGTTCAATCGCCCATTTAGCCACTCGACCAGTTGCATCTCTGTTGTGCAAAATCTCTGATAGTGGAGCGTCGCTGACGACTGTGATGGAGTGATCAGAGAAATAATGAGCAACCTTCTTTGTGGTCATGTATATTCCATACACAAGCTTCTGATAATGAGGATATCTCTGCTTGGATGGAGTCAAGACTTCAGACAAATAATACACTGGGCGCTGAACTTTGAGAGCTTTTCCTTCTTCTTCCCGCTCGACCGTAAGCACAGTACTGACGACTTGTCCTGTGGCTGCGATATAGAGCAACAGAGGCTCTTTGCTGATTGGAGCAGCAAGCACCGGCTGGGTGGAGAGCAGAGCTTTTAGCTCGGCAAACGCTGCATCAGCTTCTGGAGTCCACTCGAACTTGTCTGCCTTCTTCATCAGTCGGTAAAGAGGCAATGCCTTTTCACCGAGTCGTGAGATGAATCGACTTAATGCGGCCAAGCATCCAGTAAGCTTCTGGACATCGTGCACTCGCACAGGGCGTTTCATTCGGAGAATAGTGCCGATCTTCTCTGGATTAGCGTCGATTCCTCGTTCGGAAATGAGAAACCCGAGTAACTTGCCACCAGGAACTCCAAATGTGCACTTTGATGGATTGAGCTTGATATCATACCTTCGGAGGTTGGCAAATGTTTCGACGAGGTCAGCGAGCAGGTCGGAACCTTTTCGTGACTTGACGACGATATCATCCATATACGCTTCCACATTCCGACTGATTTGAGTGAGTAGACACTTCTGAATCATTCGCATAAATGTGGCTCCGGCATTCTTGAGGCCGAATGGCATGGTGATATAGCAGAAGCACCCGAATGGAGTGATGAAAGCTGTTTTTACCTCGTCGGGTCCATACAGACGGATCTGGTGGTACCCGGAGTAGGCGTCTAGAAAAGACAGTCTCTCGCATCCCGCGGTCGAGTCAACAATTTGATCTATGCGAGGGAGAGGAAAATGATCTTTCGGGCAGGCCCGGTTGATGTGCTTGAAATCAATGCACATTCGGAGTGATTTGTCCTTCTTAGGAACCATGACGACATTAGCGAGCCACTCGGAGTGGTATATCTCTCGGATAAATCCTGCCGCCAACAGTCGAGCCACTTCCTCACCAATGGCTTTTCTCTTCTGGACGGCGGACCGCCGAAGATGCTCTTTGACTGGTTTTGCAGATGAGTCGACTCTCAGGAGATGCTCAGCCAGTCCCCTGGGAACACCTGGCATGTCAGCGGGCTTCCATGCAAAAATGTCCCAGTTCTCACGGAGGAACTGGATGAGCGCTTCTTCCTATTTCGGGTCGAGTGTTGTGGAGATGTGGGTCGGAGCTGCATCGGGGTCGGTCGGGTGAATGTGAACAGGCTTCGTCTCACCGGACGACTGAAATGCAGACTCTGTGGCGGGTTTCTTCGATCGCAGCAAGTCACTCGGATCTGCGTTTTGCTTGTATTCTTCGAACTCGACCGCTGTCACCTGGGAATCAGCAATCTTCGAGCCTTTCTGGAAGCACTCTTCTGCCTTTTTCCGATCACCGGTGACAGTGATCACTCCTTTGGGGCCGGGCATCTTCAATTTGAGGTACACGTAACATGGTCGAGCCATGAACCGTGCATAAGCTGGTCTCCCCAAAATGGCATGATATGCACTCTGAAAATCCACGACCTCGAACGTCAACTTCTCTTTGCGAAAATGTTTCGAATCGCCAAACACCACGTCCAGAGCTATTTGGCCGAGTGACTCGGCTTTCTTTCCTGGTATAACTCCATGAAAGCTCATGTTACTGGTGCTCAGTCGGGACATCGGAATGCCCATTCCTTTCAGTGTGTCTGCATACAACAAATTCAGCCCACTACCACCGTCCATAAGCACTTTTGTCAGTCGAGTGCCTTCAACAACTGGATCGACCACCAAAGCTTGCCTCCCAGGGGTGGCAATATGAGTTGGGTGATCAGATTGGTCGAAGGTGATGGGTGTTTGGGACCATTTCAGATAATTTGCTTTTGCTGGGGCAACCATGTTCACCTCACGGTTAATAACTTTCAGTCGACTCTTGCTCTCCACATCTGCAAAGATCATCAGAGTAGAGTTGATATGCGGATATCCTTCCTCACTGTCCTCCTTGTCTTCGGTCTTGTCCGACTCCTTCTCCTTGTTATTAGACTGTTTTCCCTGAAACTGCTGGATCAGGAGTCGACATTGGCGAGTGGTGTGCTTCGGGTAGATGATATTCCCCTCTTCGTCTTTCTTCGTGTGGATGTGACACGACATATCCATCACGTCGTTCCCTTCTTTATCATTTACCTTCTTAGGGTTCCAGGATCCTTTTGGTTTCCCTTTAAACTTTCCCTGAGTCACGGCCAGAGCCTCTCCAGGAGCTGCCGGTTCAGCCTTCCGCTTCTGTTTCCGACTGGTGTTTCCCTTTTCCGACTGACTCGGCTTGTGCTTGCCGCTTCAGAGTCGGTCTTCTTCTTCGCCGTTGGCGTACTTGGTAGCAATCTCCATCATCCGACTCAAGGTCATGTCACCGGTTCGACCAAACTTTAAACTCAATTCTCTGTTCTTGACGCCATCTTTAAAGGCGCAGACTGCCTGATGATCAGACACATTCTCCACAGTATGGTGCAAAGTGATCCATCTCTGAATATACTCTCTGAGAGTCTCATTGGTCTTCTGCACGCAGACTTGCAACTCCGTCAGTCCAGCCGGTCGCTTGCAAGTTCCTTCAAACGTTCTGATGAACACTCGGGACAGATCTTCCCAAGTGTAAATGCTGCTAGGAGGTAATTGAGTCAACCATGCCCTGGCAGAACCTTCCAGCATGAGGGGCAAATGCTTCATGGCCACCTCGTCGTTCCCACCACCAATCTGAACCGCCACTCGGTAGTCCTCAAGCCAAGTTTCAGGCTTAGACTCACCAGTGAACTTGCTGACTCCTGTTGCCAACCTGAAATTGGGAGGGATAACTGCGGCTCTAATAGCTCTGCTGAAACATTCAGGACCAGAAACATGCACTCGACTGCTTGTGGGCGCATCTCTGTCGAGTCCGCCTCGATGGGTTCTGTTCCGGTCGACCAACCCTTGCACGATAATGAATCGCGCGTCGAAGCCTGGTTCTCTGGGGTCGACTGGAACTCTTCGCCCCGTACTGAGCTGACGTCTGTCATCTTGCTGCCGAGGAGCGTAAGACCCACCCCTCGGAGGGGAATTGGGCACTCGACGCCTATCATCTCGGTCGAGTCGGTCACCATATTGGTCTCGCCGATTCTCGCGCCCTTCACGCCGCGGAGGCGATCTGGGACTGTGAGCCGACTGAACCGTATTCGCAGCGACGGATCGACTGTGAATTCTGTTGCGCGACTGCGACACGGCCGAATTCTGATCTCCTGCTGCCCGGAGCAGATCCCTGATCTGCATCAAGCCTCTGCCAGCTTCCGACTGAGAGGGCTGGATGGACTCTGCTATACGGGTCGCAGCTGCCAAATT
Source organism: Triticum dicoccoides (assembly GCF_002162155.2). Taxonomy (NCBI): domain Eukaryota; kingdom Viridiplantae; phylum Streptophyta; class Magnoliopsida; order Poales; family Poaceae; genus Triticum; species Triticum dicoccoides. The sequence goes on from NC_041389.1 coordinate 322,624,448, forward strand.
CTGGATTGGAGTTCGATATACCTGAGTCGGCGGGAAGAGTTGACGTCGACTGGTGTCGGGAACTCGTTGCCGCGCGCGCTCGTCAAGTGCTCGCTGAAGATTCTCCAGTCGAGTGCGTTCGGCCAAATTGGCCAAACGTGCCTCCTCCAAGGCGCGAGCCTCGGGGGTTTCTCCTGCGATGGGCGTACGCAGGACATCCACGTTCCTGCGGCGAAGTTCTTCTCTTTGCAAAGAGTCGAGTGGCTCGGGCTGGTACTCTTCGTGGTCTCGTGCGGGGTCGCCTCCGTCGCCTGCTCCACCATCACGGGCGAAGCCAGGGGGACTGCGGGGCCCGTCGACCATCATGATTTCCGCCGCTGGATCACTGCTATCGCACTCGGATGCGGTTTTTACGGAGCCAGTCGACAGATCGAACAGGCCGTAGAGAGATTCGTCGAGCTCGATTGCCGCAACTTGGGTGGTGGCCGTCTGGCGAGCCACCGCGTGCCTCACCCACCGCTGAATCCTCGACTGGCCCGAGCGCTTGCGCTGGCGGGAGACCGGGAGGGTGGTCGATGGGGATGTCGACCGATACGGGGTCGACGGTTGCCGCAGCAGAACACCGCGGACACATGCGCGAAAATGCGTCGCACCGCGGACGGGGAGCGCATCAACGTTGAGTGGAGCCTCCTGGAGCCAGGCGGAGTCGTCGGCGATGAAGGTGAGAGCGCCGAGACGGATCTCTCAACCCTCGACCAAAACTCCAGCAGCCACCATGATGAAAGTACTCGGAAGAATCGCAACTTCTCCACAAAATTGCTAAAAACACCTGCCCCAAGGTGGGCGCCAACTGTCGTGGTTCTAAGTCTGATAGTAGAGTGGGGAGTAGGTATGGAGAGGCAAGGTTCTAGCTATGGAGAAGTTGTAAACATAAGAGATGTACGAGTTCAGGCCCTTCTCGGAGGAAGTAAAAGCCCTACGTCTCGGAGCCCGGAGGCGGTCGAGTGGATTGTGTGTATATGAGTTACAGGGTGCCGAACCCTTCTGCCTGTGGAGGGGGGTGGCTTATATAGAGTGCGCTAGGACCCCAGCCAGCCCACGTAATGAAGGGTTTAAGGGACATTAAGTCCGGGGCGTTACTGGTAACGTCCCACATAAAATGTCTTAACTAACATAAAGTCTACTTAACTACAGGCCGTTGCAGTGCAGAATGCCTTTTGACCTCCTGGTAGTCGAGTGAGCCTTCGTGGTCGAGTCCTTCAAGTCAGTCGAGTGAGTCCCTCATTGGTCGACTGGAAGGTGACCTCTCCTAAAGGGTGTCCTTGGGCAGGGTACTTAGATCAGGTATGTGACCCTACCCTAGGTACATGACTCCATCAGGCGGCTAGCTAGCGACGCCGGCAAATTTGGGTAGGTGCGTTGGGTGCATTGCCGACCCAAATGATAAAGTTGGACGGACACCGAGCGGGTGGCCGACCCAAATGGACGAAAAACGGACAAAAGCGCCGTCCTTTGGGATGGGCGCGTTGGAGTTGCTCTTAGGGATGCAATTATATGCAGAATTGGCTTATTTCTTGCAGAATTGCCTTATTTGTTGCGAGCACACAGTCGCTTTTAAGTACATGTGACTGAGTTGGAACAGATGGCGTACGTATACAAAACAAAGACGGTCTGGTCGCGCTAGCAGGAGCTTGAAGACTGAGTGGGCTATAGAGGCAGCCGAGCCGAGAGCGTGTGGACGCCATCCATTGCACCCGACTGACCGGGTCCGGGATTTGACCGCTGGCAGGAGCTGCTGGGCGTGGGCAACAAACACAAGGACCGGAGGAGGAGCGAGGCCGCCCACCACGCACGTCCGGTTCGGGTCCGTGATACGGACAGGAGACCGACCGAGTCTACTCATCATACCCCGTCCGTCCATTCCGCGCCGGACAACTCCGCTCGCTCGCTCGCGGGCTCCACTGCCAGCTCTGCCTTAAATCCCCTTCCCGTCTTCTCCCACAGGAACGAGCAAGCAAACAAACAAACGCATCACCCACCCCCCGCCCCCTCACCACTCCACCAGCAAGCACAAGCACAAGCAGGGCACCACCGCAGGCACAAGAGAGGAGAGGGAGCAAGAGCTCATACATACTCTTCAACCAAGGCAAGGCAAGGTAGGTTTCACTCTTCCTCTCTCTCTCTCTCTCTCTCTCTCTCTCTCTCTCTCCCTCTCTCTCTCTCTGCGTAAACGGAAACAATCGGTCGATTCTTCCCCGGTTCTTGTGATTATTGTGAAGCCAACTGGTTTGATTTCCGTTCAGAGGATGAACGAGGAGGCGGAGGGGAGGGGGGCGAGGCCCGGCGTGCTTAAGGTGGTGGTGGCGCAGGGGACCAACCTCGCCATCAGGGACTTCACCTCCAGCGACCCCTACGTCGTCGTCCGCCTCGCAGACAAGGTCAGTAGCAGCAGCTAACTCTGTTGCTTGATTTGAGCGCCTGCTCAACAATACACGGACTCAACCAGTGCCTTCTGTTTGCTTGATTCATTCACCTCTGATCTCAGACAGATAGCTAGTCCAAGCACGTGCTTTCTTTTGGGTCCAACGTTGAAGTTGAACATTGTTTTGGTTGGCCTGTCGCCTGTCGGCATGTCTTACTTAATTCTTCACCCTTATGTTAACAGACCATTCTTGCACATATATAACCTCACTGTCTATACAAGTAAAAGCAAAGAATCTTGTGAAGAGAGTGGCAAGTGTGTTTATCAACCTTAAATAAATCCAACTGCCCGTCTAAAGCGAAACATTTTGTCAAAAGTTTTATTCTTAATAATGCGGTTTACGACTCAAATCCCCTTCTTTTTTACCAGCCAATTCAACTTTCAGTTTTTCAGACATCGTACGGTGCCAAATCCACTCGCGCATTTGTTAATCATGTACTAATAACGACGACATTCACGCCACACGCTGTCTTCGTGGGTGGCACCTTTGAATTTGATTGAAGCGAATTTTCTTCATCCTTTATCAATGCCAATGCTCACTTGTTTATTCCCCTCATCTCCAAAGCGTTTTTGCTTCAACGTGGGTCTGTCTCTTTTCCTTTTTACCAAATTTATTATTCGTTTTGACCACATGTCCACATTTCAAATTTTCTAAGAAAAAGTATAGTTCAAAAGCAAGAGTGTGAGATTATGATGAGAAAACACTAAACTGCTGACACTGAATACTCAGTGATGTCAGCAAACAAGAAAAGTTCTCAACTTACATGAGGCTCATTGAATGGTTTTATACTTATCTATGTATACTGCTGCCTGTCATATATAAAAACTGAGAGCTCTCAGTCGCCACTCAATAGTGCTATATATGTTACAAGAATATCTCACTTTGACCTAGTAATTTGGTTTGGTACGTGTGAAATCTATCAAGCAAGTGTGCATTTCTTTATGGGTGGACAATGTCCTTTGTCGACCTCTAATACCGTTCGTTATTCGTTACTTTTTTACCCGCAGAGTGCAAAGACAAAAGTCATCAACAGTTGCCTCAATCCAGTTTGGAACGAAGAGATGGTCTTCTCTATCAGGGAACCTCTAGGGATCATCAAATTTGTAAGTTGCCAAGTTTCTTTAGCCCATCGGTTTCCTTTTCGAATAAAAGAACCTGACTAGTATGATTGTGTTTGACATGCCTTTGGCTTCCTTTTTTCAGAGCATCATATATATGTTTCTTTTCGAATATACATATGATGCTTATTCAGAGTATCATATATATGTTTCTTTTTTTCTATTAGCAAGTCTTTCTCGTTTATTGGCATCTTCATGAAGACAAAAAGTCTAGTATATATTGCTTGTATAAGACATACATGAAGTGTGAACAGACCAATGCTTACTAACAACTAAAGTCCACAAGCATATGCAGTCCCATAAATTAATCCCGTATGGCGTCAAAGAAAATTGGAGGTCCAGTCAAAGTATAGAGAGCATGTGGCCTTAATTTTTCTTGTGGCCTCTTCCCCTTATAAGCTGAGACTTTCCTTTGACCCTCGTTTGAGCGTGTGGCGTATTTTCTTTGCTGCTGAACATTTTTTTTCCAGTACAATTGATGGAACTACATGTATTTTGGTCAACTGTCACAAAGTTAAACTAGACAATCCTGTCCAGACCTCTCGCTTTAGGGTATTCCTCTCCCATTTTATGGATTCTAACCAACTAGGTGTCTGGAGCATTGCGAGACGGATTTCAAGTAGGCCTAGATGGTCAGCGTCTGGAGCTAGATAGGGTCACTGGAGTGGCTCGCTGCAAATCCCTTGGTAAATTAGTAATGATTACTATCAGTAATCAGTACTCCCTCCGTTCCAAAATAATTATTGTGGTTTTAATTCACACTACTGCAATGGAGGTGTGCGTGTCTTGACTTGCTTGTGCTGGGTATGCTAGAGATGTGTAGCATCATTGCGAGACATATCTTGAACCATTGAGCCCGATGTTTTACCAACCATTCCATTTTCGGTACAAGTTGCACAGCCGATGTTGATCGACAGTACGTTCAGCGTGAGTTTTCATCGGCATCTGCGATCCTGCATTGTTTTTCTGAGCAGATAGTTTTCCCCAAAACATCATTTTCGAGTCTCTGCATCATCAGGCACAAACAGCGACAGTGGCCTGACAAAGAAATGTCACCTACAGCAGCAGCGCAGCTACCGAAACTTTTCTTCAGACACTTCGTGCTAGCTTGTGAACCAAATACCACCAGAGTTAACATGACCTTAAGGCTGCTTTGAACTGACATTACAACTTTCTTGGCCTGGTCGACTGAACAACCGTGCGTGATTCCGTTGATATTGGCAGGAGGTGTTCGACCGGGACCGGTTCAAGTACGACGACAAGATGGGACACGCCTTCCTCGACCTGCAGCCGGTGGCCGCCGCGACGAAGCTGCGGCGCGCGCTCAAGCTCACCACGGGGGAGACCAGGCTCCGGAAGGTGGCGCCGACCGCCGACAACTGCCTGCTCTCCGACAGCTTCGTGACCTACGCCGACGGCGAGATCGTGCTCGACTCCCGGCTGCGGCTGCGCGACGTCGAGTCCGGGGAGCTCTTCGTGACCGTCAAGTGGATCGACGCCGGCGCCACGTGACGCAGCTGCTGCAGGTAGATGAGACGACGATGACGATGGTGTAGGACTGTAGGGAGCTGTTGCATGTCTGTGTGAGCGTGTGCTGCTGTTACTGTCTGTTATGTATCTGAAGTTTTCAGGCAGTTCTTAACGGAACAATTTTTTCTTAGATAAGGAGGATACGGGACCTCTTTTTTTTTTTCTAGAGATAAGGGCATAAGGCACCCACTAACCGGTAAGCGCTTACGAATGACCATCCACAACACCTTAATTTTAGGAGGCACACGAGCCTTCCAAACTCGTTTGAACCTGGAGAGCGATGCCTAGCATAGAGCGATTTGATTGAGAAATTCCCAGAGGCAGAGCTGTTGGCAATAAGCCATGGCGACCGCGTCGGGTGTGCATGTGTGTGTGCACGCATGGGACGCGTCGGGTGCGTGGCATGCGTGTGTGTGTCTGGCCATTGTCTGGCCATGGTCCGACTAGTTCACAGTCTGGGCATAGTCTGACCTGTGTCCGACTAGTGTACAGGACAGGTCTGGGTTGCGTGTGTGCGTGCGCAGGTAGAGCAAGGGTGCGGGCGCGTGCGTGTGCGTGTGAGGCACCAGACCAGGTCCAAGCCGTTGGCGAGCTGGACGGGGGTGACTGGCACTGATCTGTTGCGGCTCGGTGTGCGTGCGTAGGTAGAGCAAGGGTGCGGGCGCGTGTATGTGCGTGTGAGGGACCAGGTCCAAGCCGTTGGCAAGCTGGACGGGGGTGACTGGCAGTGATCTGTTGCGGGCTCGGCGCGATCCCCGCGCGTGCCTGCGCGTCGTGGGAACGACCAGAGCGGGCCGGATCAAGCGCTTGGACTGGGTGGGAGCATGGGTCGTGCCCACTACTGGCCCTGGTATAAGACCCTTGTGGAGCTCGTTGTAATGGGTGTATGTCGAGTCGTTGCTTATGATATTGCCTGTTGTGGCAGCGGCGTTCGTATGCCGGGTAAAACACCATTGCGTCTCCTGTGTCCTTCCTGTTCCTCCTTTCTTCTTCTTCCCCGTGTCGTTCGAGCGCATCAGAGAGAGAAGAAGAGTGCTACGGAGAGAGAGACAGAGCTAGGGCTAGTGTAGACATCAACAATTGGTATCAGAGCTTCGGTTGCGAGGTGAGCACCAGCTGGCATGTCACTCGTCCCGTATGGTGGCGCGATGTCGCTGCAGGTTCCACCATTGATGCCGGCAAACTACGTGTCCTGGGCCATCAAGGTTGAGGTGATCCTTAATGCTCAGGGACTGTGGTGTGCGGTGGCGCCGGCGGAGGGCGACGCGGTCGACGCTGGCAAGAGGAAGACGGCGCGGGTGGCGATGTTGGGCGCGCTGTTGGAGGACCTACTGATGCGACGAAGCCAACCACGAAGGAGTTTTGGGACTCCCTCAAGGTTCGCTTCATCGGCGCTGATCGAGTGCGGGCGGCGCGGCTCGCGACTCTCCGAGGTGAGTTCGACCGCCTGCGGATGGAGGACGACGACGACCTTGATGCGTACGCAAGTAAGGTGAACGACATGGCAGTGAGGTACGCGCAGCTCAGGTCCACACTGGACGAGGCCGCCATGGTGAAGAAGTTGCTCGACACCGTGCCGGATCGGCTATACGTCATGGTCGCCGGCATCGAGCAGTCCTGCAAAGTGGAGATGGCGTTCGAGGAAGCCGTCGGGCGTCTGAAGGCCTTCGAGGAGCGGACGAGGCGGCGCTTGCAGGTCGGCGGCAAGCGCGCGGGCGGACAGCTCATGATGACGGCTGCCCAGTGGGCGGCGCGGGTCGACAGCAGGGTGGGCGCGGCGTCGGCGACCACGACGACGGAGCAGCAAGCACGGCTTCAGGCGGCGGAGGGAAGCGGCGAGCGCAGGCAATTCCGGCGCGAGTGCCCGAAGCCGCGGAAGGCACAGGCAGCGGAGCAGGATCTTCTGGCTGATGCCAACGTCGAGTACGACGGGCTCCTCTGGGTCGTGGCTTAGGGGAAGTGGGTTGGCAATAAGCCATGGCGACCGCGTCGGGTGTGCGTGTGTGTGCGTGCATGGGATGCGTCGGGTGCGTGGCATGCGCGCGTGTGTGTCTGGCCATTGTCTGGTCATGGTCTGACTAGTTCATAGTCTGGGCATACTCTGACCTGTGTCCGACTAGTGTACAGTGCAGGCATGGGTTGCATGTGTGCTGCATAGGTAGAGCAAGGGTGCGGGCGCGCGCGTGTGTGCATGAGACACCAGACCAGGTCCAAGCCGTTGGCGAGCTGGACGGGGGTGGCTGGCACTGATCCGTTGCGAACTCGGCGCAATCCTCGCACGTGCGTGCGCGTCGTGGGAACGACCAGAGCGGGCCGGATCAAGCGCTTGGACTGGGTGGGAGCATGGGTCGTGCCCACTGTTGGCCCTAGTATAAGACCCCTGTGGAGCTCGTTGTAATGGGTGTGTGTCGAGTCTTTGCTCATGATATTGCCCGTTGTGGCAGCGGCGTTCGTGCGCCGGGTAAAACACCACTGCGTCTCATGTGTCCTTATTGTTCCTACTTTCTTCTTCTACTTCTTCTTTCTGTGTCGTTCAAGCGCATCAGAGAGAGAAGAAGAGTGCTACGGTGAGAGAGAGAGAGCTAGGGCTAGGGTAGACACCAACAAGAGCGAGGCCATAGTAAACATCCTTGTCTATAGAGAGAGAGAGAGAGAGAAAGAGAGAGAGAGTTGGGAAGATGGAAGCAAGGTCTAGCCGCCTAGATAACTTTGCCGTGAACTGCGAGCGGCGGAAACCAAGGTCGAAATTATTAAGGGGGAGCTCCCTAATGGAGATCTTCAGATCGGAGCAATAAGAAAACCGAGTGGGGAAGGAAAGGCTGAGGGAGCCCTGTCCGTGCCACCAATCTAAACAGAAACAAGTAGAAGCACCACCGCAAACAAAAAACTTCATGAGTCCTCGGGACTCATTCCTAACCTGAACAAGAGAATGCCAAAATCAGGACCCACCCTTAGGATTGGCAATGAAGGTCACCATTCGGGGAGTATTTAGTTTTGAGGAGGTCAAACCAAAGAGTTCCACATCATTTTCATTACAGATCTTCCACCACCACTTGATGATGAAGCATTTGTTCATAATGGAAGTGTTGGTGATGCCTAACCCCCCAAGGTTCTTTGGCCTACAACTTTTCTTCCATTGGACTAATCGGTATTTTTTTATTGTCATCGACTTTGTTCCAAAAGAAGGCACTACGATGCTTGTCGAAGCAGGAAGGACCAGCAAACACAACCGTAGGCCTTCTTGAAATCAAAGCTTAAGGACGACCGCCTCAGTTGCTCGTAGTTGCAAGTCATGAATGATCTCGTGAAGGGAGAGGATGCCATAAAGAATAAATCCTCCCTTAATGAAAGCAGACTGGGTGTTACAGATCACTTTATGAGCAACAGATTTAGGCATGAATTTGAAAAGGTCTGAATTGGCGAGTATTGTCTGCCCCTTTAACCTTGGGGATGAGGGTTAACCCCACATATTTAAGACGAGTAATGTCCCGTGGCATGAAGGATGGTTGAAGAAGTCATAGATGTACCCAGAGATAGCTGTTGGGCAGAGACTAACGCCCTGTTCAGCAGCTCTCCACTCCACAGCTTTGCGCCGGAGCGAAGAGGGTCGCAACCTATTTTCTCGGAGTGGCTGATGGGTCGCTCTGTCCGCTCCGCGAAGCTGGATGACTGCCAAACAAGCTCTAAATCTCCCCCAATAAGAAGGCAAGAGATGAGGCAATGAGTCCACATCTACTGGCAAGAGCCATGAAATAGACAAAAGTGTGTACCATGAAGGAGTCACTTAAGTCTACCTATGCGTCTCCAATAAGCCGCCTCCTGACTGTGGTAGGCAATGGATCAACCTCGATCGCATAATGGAGCTGCCACCACCAGCGTCTAGACAATTGAATCAGCCGCTAGGTCAAGATCTTAATCCTAGCTATGAGGGTTTCTTTGCTGCGATGCGTGTCGGCATAGACATTTGCTGACCAACCTTTAAGAACTGTCTAAGAAGCCGGGAACATACTGATGGGGAACGTTGCATGGAAAACATTTTTTTCCTACAAAACACCCAAGATCTATTGGAGATGCTAGCAACGATAGGAACATGCTACATACCCTTGTAGACCGAAAGCATTAATGATCTAATGATCCTGGTTGGTGTAGTCGTACTCGTGTCACGATCCAATCCGATCCAGCACCGCACGAGCGGCACCTCTGGAATGTGCACATGTAAGACACGGTGACGTCTCCGCCTTCTTGATCAAGCAAGCGAGGGGGGGAGGTAGATGGGATCTGAACCAACACGATGTGGTGGTGGTGGTGGCAGCGGGACACCAACAGGGCTCCGCCAAGCGCTACACGGAGGATGATGATGATGATGATGATGATGAGATGGGAGAAAGAGGCGGCGGCCAGGGTTGAGGTTGGCTGCCCCCTACGCCTCCCCATTATATATAGGGGTGAGGGAGGGGGCCGACTAGCCCTAGCCCCTCCTCCAAGGGAGGGGCGGCGGCCAAGGGGGAGGCTTGGCACCCAAGCCAAGTGGGGCGCCTCCCACCTGATGTAGGGTAGAACCCTAGAGGCCGATCTTTCATGTTTGGAGCGGATCCCTACGAGGAACACGAAGAACATGAGGAGGGGAACGAGAGAAAAACATGAGAGAACACTCAACCAACAAGAACAAAGTCACGCATGTGCTAGATCATCGAAACACAAGAGAGATACAAGATCCAAATCCAACAAGATACGATACAAAGGGTAACCGGTTCTTCTTCGTGCGGAGGTCTTGAAGATGGTCTTCTCCGGATGGAGGTCTTGAATCCAGGTGGATCTTCTCCGAAGAGGTGTCGGTCCCTCATGAGGAGTAGATCCGGATGGATGAGTGAGGCTCTATGTCACAAATGAGCTAAATCAACGCTAACCCTAACTAGGAGGAGGTGGGAGAGTATATATAGTGCTAGCCCATGAAGGGGTAAGTGAGAGGGGGATACATGGGCCTTTGGCCCATTCTCTGCGCACAGGCAGGTGCCAGATGTCCGGGCTGGGGGCCGGATGTCCGGCGGCTCATGAAGAGCCGGATGTCCGGGCCTCTGGCCGGATGTTTGGGCTGGCGAGGTCCAGCTTCTGGACGTTCTATGATGGGGCACCGGATGTCCGGGCTGTGGCCGGATGTCCGGGCTTGTGGGAGGGGCCGGATGTCCGGGCTCTGTAGCACTTCGGTTGCTGGGCTTCTACTATTGTTGACATCTTCAGGGGCCGGATGTCCGGGCCAAGGCCGGATGTCCGGGTCCTATAGCCTTTCTCCGGTTCCTCTCGTCATGCTCCTTCATCCTTGTACTTGGGGACTTGTCCATCATTCCGAGCATCTCCGAGAGGGTCTCCTCGGTACCTAGGCATGTGTAGTGTCCTTGCATTAGGTAGCAACCATGTCTCGCATGAACGGAAAGGAGAAGCATTTAGGAGCGGGTTCACCTTGTGTCCAATGGCGTATGTTTGAGGTCTCGTCGTATGTCCACTTGGGGCTTGGAGAGTAGTCATAGTGTACATGGGGATGATCGTCAGATGCTCTGCATCACCCCCCCTAGGAAATATCCGACCTCGGATCATGATCCTCATCACCATGGAAACGGTTGTCGTGGACGGACTTGTAGTTGGACGGTGTTGAAAGTATTGCGCAATCCAAGTAGTCCAAGGTGTCGCCGGAGTGATAGACATGCAAAAAAAGCAAACACAATCGACACTTGGAAATACAATGGTTAGCGTACACAAAGTGTCCATCATGTAAGAATGAGTCCGCGCGGCAAGATAGTGCATGACAAGGCACAAGATGCTTATCCAAAAGATGTAGAATGAGATGTAAAGCATTCATGTGAGCAAATTCATTTGTCGTATGCACAAAGGTGTGGTGAATGTGATTAATGCGACCATCGTGCAAAATGATGTCATAATGTAATGGTTTATCAAGAGCATGAACATGGTAATTAGTGCTCAGTGTGATTATGTTGTCATGCAATTGATGATCGGCAATATGATCATGATGTATGAGTATGCCATCAAGGAAGATCACAACAAATTTGCTAAGGAAGTGCACAAGCTCATATATCATGGATGACATGGGAATACAAGAAGCAACAAGGCAATCATAATGTGAGTCAATCCATGCATAGGGTGCAAACTTGTGGTGAGTATGATATGTCCATTGAGCATGACATGTATGAGCACAATCAACAAATATGGAGGTGGTGGTACAAAAAGTCAAAGGAGTGTTGATGTACCAAAGCTCGATGTCGTCGCATGAGTGGAGTTCCGAAGGTGCATCCAATAAGTGCGAGCGCTCCTCAATGTGAAGGTCCATAGAGCCAATCTCCAATGTCGCTCCTCCATTCGCGAGATGTGTCATGTGGACAACAAGAAGGAAACAACAATGAAAGAATGACCCATCCAATATGCATATGTGAGGGTGGCTCAAAGGAAAGTAGGTCACCTTTAGGAGTATCTCAAGGATGATGGAGTTGCACATCATGTATGCCTTTGCATGACCAATATGGCTCGTGATGGTACCGCCTTGTGACTCCTTCAAAATGAAAGAACATGACAAACACTCGGAAAAACAAATGAGGTTAGCGGAAGTGCAAAACCCATCATCTGTGTGGTAAGATACCCAACAAGTGTATGCATCATGCTCATCATAAGAAAGGACAAGGGAGCATTTCATAGTATGGAGGCATATGATGTGAGAACAACCAAATACAAGAGGCTCGATCAAACAAGCATGCATCACAAGTGAAGTGTCAAAGTCTCCAAGATCAATAAGCATAGTATGGTTGCACTCAATATAAGTGGATATGAGAGAGGCAACTAATGGACACAAGAGACAATGATCAAGATACATCATGTGAGAGGCATGAACATATATGTCATCAACCCAAGAAAGCAAGTAAGAGTGGAACATGGGTGATGCAACATGGCAAGCAATCATAGCAATCAAGTCAAGCAAGCTAGTAGTGCGAAGATGCAACATACTAGAAGGAATCATGGCAAGCATGTCATGTGTGCAAATAGTGGGCATGAATAATTCACATGTCATAGCACACACATGAAAGCAAGAAATGAGAAGAATAGCATGAATGTACTGGTGAGAGACCATACGTAAATAGCAATGGGGCATCATGACTCTCCCAACACAACAAGCATCAATAGCATGAAGCACATGATAAACATGGCAATAGCAACAAGGATCTCCACCAAGCATGCAAATACACATAGGAGTATCATAATGGTGAATCATGGGTGGATGCAAGCAAGGGTCACAACTGCATGGCAAAGGCATAGGAGCAAAAATAACATGCAAAGTGAATATGGTAAAATGAGCATAAGGTGACAAGTGATATATAGTCCATAGCCGTGTGAGAGACAAGTAAAAGAGATGTGTGTAGTTGTTGCACAAAGAGAACGGTGGTAAGGACAATTCACGTGATCCCAAAGCATCGTTGCTCTCAAGAGCTCGTTTCGTCAACTCTTGGGATTGAGAGGTTGACGAGTATACATGAGTACCTACACAAAACAAAGACAAAGGGAAAATTGTGTGTGCGTGGTATATGTACACATCATCCATCATGATGCGCACGTGCATGTGTTGGTTAGCACTAAGTAGCCAATGCTCAAATAAATGAGATGCGTGATATAGAAACATGTCATCCATCATGAGAGGTTTGTTATTATGTATAGCATAATGGAGACTCAAATTGTGTAATGCATCACGAGCAATATCTAAAGCATTGTTATTCATGGAATGTATATGGTGTACACTATCATGGGAATCATGCAAAGTATGAAATGCATCAAGATCTCCTAATATGTATGAGGAAACTATGGGGGTCTCCTCATGAACATTAGTGGAAACATCACATGGAGAATATTGACAACATCCAAAACAATGCATATTTGGAACAATGTGATCATGGCATGACATAGTAGATGAATTGCGCAAATCATGTAAAGGAAGCATGGCAATATCATCACATGAAAAACAAAAGCCAATTACCATCATCTCGTCATCTATGCCATAAGTGCAAATAGGATTTATTTTAATGGGGCATGCATAGTTACTATGTTAAAATGATGCAATATGAGAGATCTCACTCATAGCATATGACAAGTTTAAAGGATTGTCAAACATGACGTGACCAAAAGAATTTTCACATGATATCCTATGGAGCATAGCATCACAACTAGGCAACTCAACATGCTCATCATCATATTCATCATAAATAGGTAAGTCAAGGCATGAAGAAGTCTCACTAGCATGAAGCATGGGAATAGGTGGGTCAACATCATGGGAGCAATCGATGTCAAGAGAGTCCACTAGTGGGACAAGAGAAGCACCATCACCTATGTTACCTTTGGAGCGTCGCTCATGTGTTGTAGGTGAGGTGTCGAAGATCCACTCATTGTCATCTTCATTTTGATGGAACCATGTGGGGGGTGCATCATCGTCCACCATGGCCATAGGTTTTCCCATTGGAGGGATGGACTCGTCGAGGGTAGGCATGTCGTCATGTAGGAGACCTAGCACCAAAGAAGAAAACACACTAGGAGTAGAGGTTAAGTCGTTAGAAATCATAGTGGCCTCACATGCCATGTCAACTACCTTACTCGCTAAGTGTTGTGGCTCACTCATTCCCTCAAGGATGCTCTCACTCATATGGTTGGTGGAGTCACTCAAATGGCGCTCAACCTCACATAGGATGTGTGGCATGCTCTCCTATGTGGATCTAGTGGTGGTCACACTCATCCTCTCATAGGAAATGCTCTCAATGTCACGTATGGTGGAGTCACTCATGTCACTCATGTGGTGGTGGCTCTCCTCACATGGCACTTGGGGCATCTCTTCATATGTGGGTGTCGGAGAGATGTTGGTGCAAATGTCTCCATGCTCAACTCCTATCGCCGTGGTCAAAGGGGATGGCCCTTGCTCGACCTTCTTGTCACCGTCTTGGTGTTGGAGGCCCGTATGATGTGGCACCTCATATCTCGTCTCCATGACCGAAGGGGGTTTCCCATGCTCGGCCATCTTCCTTGAGGGGCTTCCGAAGATGGAAGAGTCACCCTCACTTGTACATAGCTTTTGTAGGATGCTCGTAGCAAGGTTGATCACGTTTTTTGTATTATATATCCTCTGATAGGAAATGCTCGCAATGTCATATATGGTGGAGTCACTCATCTCACTCATGGGGTGGTGGCTCTCCTCACATGACAAATGGGGCATCTCGACATATGTGGGTGTCGGAGAGATGTAGGTGCAAATGTCTCCATGCTCAACTCCTATCGCCGTGGTCGAAGGGGATGGCCCTTGCTCGACCTTCTTGTCACCGTATTGGTGTGGGAGGCCCATATGATGTGTCACCTTGTAGCTCGTCTCCATGACCGAAGGGAATTTCCCATGCTTGGCCATGTTTCTTGGGGGGCTTCCAAAGATGGAAATGTCGCCCTCACTTGTAGGTGGTTGCCTTGTTGTTGAGGATGTCGATGTAGGAGAACTCATGGGAAGTAGGCGAAGATGTCATACGTCCAAAGGCAAAGATGCCTTGATAGCACTTGGCGAAGATGCCGAAGTGGTCGGTGTAGATGTAGCTTCGTCTTGGTGGTGCTCGTCTTGCGGTCTTCTCTTTTGCTCATGAAGCTTGGACTTGGCGTGAAGTAGGGCTTGTTGGGACTTGTACATTTGTGCTTGTGGAGCATCTTCATGATGATGGTGTCGTTGTCATAATTGAGCTCGATGGTGTTCATCGTCGTCCTGCACATCATGCTTGGAGGTGACTTTCCCTTCATGACGATATGGATCATGAACGTGATGGTGGTCGCCATGTAGATGTGGACGTGGACGAATTGCGCTTGCATCATTTTCGCACTCCGAAGACTTGTGGCTTGAACGCCGCCGCCTTGAAGATGATGAAGGGGAAGAAGACTTGATCAAGGCCCTAATCTCCTCCATCCTTGCATCTTGCTCCTCTTTTTGTGCGGAAAGCTTCTTGTCAATGTAGTACCTTTTCCTTGCTTCGGAGTGACGAATGTCGATGGAGATGTTCTCGATGTGCTTTCGCAATCTTGATTGAGCGCCTTGCATTTGTGGTTGTAGATCGAAGATGGACGCTTTGGTGATGTAGTTGTTCATGCCGTCGTTGTTGTCGAGGACCGGAGATTAAATGCCTTGCCTATCCATCACAAGACTCGAGCAAGTATGAGTGGGAGAAAGAGAAGAACTATACCAAATGTACCTTGACCGATGTTGAAAATGGATCAATGATCACTCAATGATGTAACAAGGAAATAGCACAATTGGTACCAATTCTTGTCGGTTCTCACACCTACACAAGTAAATCTTATGGTGGAGCTCGGTGAGGATAGTGGCACAAAAATTTAATGCAAAATGTTAGCAAGAGTCAATAATGTTGAAAGAGATTCACAAATTTGCAAGCGAAACAAGTAGACCAATAGCAATATGGATGGTGCACAGAAACACACACACGGATAGATAAATGGGGTCATGCAACCAAGGAATGATCACAAAATGTGGAATCCACGGAAAACGCTCGTGTTGCACAACTCAGGAGAGACGCTAGCACGTTTGCTCTATAGGCGGATACGACACTTGTGCACAACCTATAAGATGCAAAATATATGGACTTTTATCCCAAGTATGCTATGTATGTATGGTTCCCAGCGTTTCTCTCAAAATGACCCAAGATGATCGGATATGACAATCTTATATGCAATGTGGTATGATGCTATGGCACTTGCTTACAAGCTCTTTGCTCTCTTTCTTTTGCTTAAAATCTGTATTTCTTTTTTTTTGTATGGCCACTTTTGCACAATGCACAAACCAAGATAGCAATTATGTATATGCGGGAACAAACTTGTGACACAAGAGATGATACCAAGATATGCACCACGATGATATGGTATGTATGCTATGGTAAGTATGATCACTAATGTGCACAAGTCACGTTGCCGGCAATACTCAAATGGCTAGTCTCGATAGGCAAGTAATGCAAAATGGGCTAGGGGTTAACAATGCAATGGCAAGTGGAATATACAATGATGTCGTCGAGGTTACCGTCTATGGCAATGATGATGGTGTTGCCAATGTCGACCCGTTCCTAGTTAGCCGAAACACCCTAGGAAACAGAAAACCACAAACTCAAAATCTCCAAAGGCAAATGTCAAAATGGTGGTAGCGGAAAAGCGGTGGTGGTTTGCAATTGGCAATGCAGAAGTGGAATGATGGGCTATATATGTGTCGGAGTTGAAGTTGTCGTCCCTAAATAGCCGAAACACCTTAGGAGACACAAGCCACAACTCAAACAAGCTCAAACAAAACTGGGTTATGTTGGGTTTTTGGAAGTGTATGGCGGGCAAGGTTATGTGGAAATGGTGGTGGTGGTTGATGAAGAAGCAACCGTCCCTAAGTAACCGAAACACCTTAGGAGACTCAAATCACTACTCAAGCAACCACTAATGCTATGGCAAGCAAAATGGGGTAGGTGGCGGAAGTCGGTGGTGATGTAGCGGATGATGTGGTGGAAGCCCTAGGAAAAGATGCCAAAATTAAAAATTTGATGGAGTCAAATGATTTTGGTGGTATTTTGTGGGGTGGGGGATCTCAATAGCTTCAAAATGAGCTAAAGAACGTCAAAATTGGAGTTTGGATGAATTAGTTATGGACGAAACAAAAATCAGCCGAAGTCTGAAACTACAGGTTACGGACGCCCGGAAAAGGTTGGATGTCCGGTCGTCGGACGTCCGGTCAAGCTCGGAAATCCGTAAAAACTGTTCTGGAATGGGATACCGGTCGTACGGAAAGTTGCGGACGTCCGGTGCGTCGAGGGTGGTCCTGACGTCCATAAAACGCCGGTCGTCCGGGGTCGGGGTCAACTCGGCTCGAGATCCGAGGCATGATTTTGGGCGGAAATTGATGATTTCGGGGGCAAAATTGCGGAGATTTCATGGATGGAAGGTGGGGAAACTTGGGGAGATGCTAGATCCACTTGAAACCAAGCAAATCCATGGATCAAAATCAACAAAACATCATCAAACCAACAAATCACAAAAAAAATTGGGGCTATTTTTGGTGGGGATTTTTGAATTAGGATGGAAAACAACAAAATCAAGCTAGAAAAAGAGGGGTAGGGGTTCCAAAAACGTGATCAACCTTGCTCTGATCCAAGAAGATGTAGGGTAGAACCCTAGAGGCCGATCTTTCACGTTTGGAGCGGATCCCTATGAGGAACACGAAGAACACGAGGAGGGGAACGAGAGAAAAACACGAGAGAACACTCAACCAACAAGAACAAAGTCACACATGTGCTAGAACATCGAAACACAAGACAGATACAAGATCCAAATCCAACAAGAGACGATCCAAAAGGTAATCGGTTCTTCTTCATGCGGAGGTCTTGAAGATGGTCTTCTCCGGATGGAGGTCTTGAATCCAGGTGGATCTTCTCCGAAGAGGTGTCGGTCCCTCACGAGGAGTAGATCCGGATGGATGAGCGAGGCTCTATCTCACAAATGAGCTAAATCAACGCTAACCCTAACTAGGAGGAGGTGGGAGAGTATATATAGTGCTAGCCCATGAAGGGGTAAGTGAGAGGGGGATACATGGGCCCTTGGCCCATTCTCTATGCACAGGCAGGTGCCGGATGTCCGGCCTGGGGGCCGGATGTCCGGCGGCTCACAAAGAGCCAGATGTCCGGGCCTCTGGCCGGATGTCTGGGCTGGCGAGGTCCAGCTTCTGGACGTTCTGTGACGGGGCGCCGGATGTCCGGGCTGTGGTCGGATGTCCGGGCTGTGGCCGGATGTGCGGGCTTGCACGAGGGGCCGGATGTTCGGGCCCTGTAGCACTTCTGTTGTTGGGTTGCTGCTGTTGTTGACATCTTCAGGGGCCGGATGTCCAGGCCAGGGCCGGATGTCCGGGTCCTGTAGCCTTTCTCCGGTTCATCTCGTCATGCTCCTTCATCCATGTACTTGGGGACTTGTCCATCATTCCGAGCATCTCCGAGAGGGTCTCCTTGGTACCTAGGCATGTGTAGTGTCCTTGCATTAGGTAGCAACCATGTCTCGCATGAATGGAAAGGAGAAGCATTTAGGAGTGGGTTCACCTTGTGTCCAATGGCGTATGTTTGAGGTCTCGTCGTATGTCCACTTGGGGCTTGGAGAGTAGTCATAGTGTACATGGGGATGATCGTCGGATGCTTCGCATCACCACCCCTAGTGTTTCCCCACCACAGGCTCATGGGCCTTGCGCGAGTCTGGTGCACCTAGCCCAAGTAGGCCAGGGCGCCTCCCAGCCCATGAAGGCCTCCAGGGCTGGTGGAACCCAGTGGTGGACTTCTGGAGTTCTTCGGAACCTTCCAAAAGCTTCCAGGTACAATACCGAAAAAACTGAACTTTTCCAGAACCTCAAAAAATACGTTCCCATATGTAAATCTTTACCCCCCAAACCATTCTGGAGCTCCTCCGAGACTATGAATAATATTCGATCACCATTATGACTATCCCAATACTACCCTAGCATTACCGAACATTAAATGTGTGACCCTACGGGTTCGAGAACATGCAAACATGACTGAGACACCTCTCTAGTTAATAATCAATAGCAGGACCTACATGCCCATATTGAATCCCACATATTCAATGAAGATCTTTATCGGTTTGAACCACGATGTCAAGGACTCAGTTAATCCCGTATATAATTCCCTTTGTCCAGCGATATGTTACTTGCCCGAGATTCGATCGTTGGTATCCCCATACCTAGTTCAATCTCGTTACTGGCAAGTCTCTTTACTCGTTTCGTAGTACAATATGCCCATGACTAAACTCATCATTCACATGCTTGCGAGCTATTCATGATGGTGTATTACCGAGAGGGCCCAAAGATACCTCTCCGTCACATGGAGAGACAAATCCCAGTCTCGATCCATGCAACCCACACTACTGCAGGATGCTACTAACGCGACACTATAATTAGAGAACCATCGACGAACTGTGTGCGATGCAATAATCACAAACGGTGGTGTAAAAACACCCTCAAAAGGTGCAAAATGTTTGCGATGATGGATGCATCAAATAGGGTTGAGATTTTAGTCACGTGTGCGATGCAAGGCATATGGTTCAGTTCAATTAACTGTTTGTGATGAGGAGGAACAAAAGAAATGGGCAGCCAAATGAAGGTGTGTGCAATATACAACATTTGGTTCACTCGAATGAACTGTTTGTGATGAAGAGGAACAACAGAAACGGGCATCTAGATAAAGGTGTGTGCGATTGAGGGTATACCCTTCAGAAGGATTAACTATTGCGACTAGGCAACAGAACAGAAACGGTCAGCCAGATCAAAGTGTTTGCGACCGATGGCATACACTTCACACGGATGAACTGTTTGCGATTAGCCACAACAAACAGAAGCAGTTAGACAGATCAACGTGTGTGCGCTAGACGGGCACACATTCTAATTAAAAGAAGCGTGTGCGATGTTAATAACGAGCGCGCACGGTTATTGGAACAAGACGTGTGGTGCACCCTATGGTGCAAACGCCACGTACGCGGCCAAGAAAGCGTGCCCATGTTATGCCTTCCGGGAATAGTGCCGCACTTAGAACCGTCAATAAATTTTGAGCTGCATTCCGTCACATTCCAAATTACTACAACGCTACATTTAATTGCAAACCTGTTCACACCAATCAAAACCTAAACTGTTTCCCACTTAGGAGCGTATTAGTACTCGGTTATAAATACTACTACTCCAAGATGACTGCACATTCCACCTCCACCCCTCATCCACAAAAACAAGCAAGTCATTCATCATTGTTCCCTTGTGTCTGCCATGGCCAGCATGAGTTCTGGGTCGAGAGATTGCCACCAGGGAGAGGCGAGCATGGAAGCGGAAGCACGAGAAATGTCCCGCCTCGCCACGACAGCAGCCGACATGTACCGCCACACGGCCGTAGCAGCACAGAGGTCCCGCCGCACCGCCAAAGCAGCACGGAGGTTGATACGTCTACAACCTATCTATAATTTTTTATTGTTCCATGCTATTATATTACCCGTTTTGGATGTTTATGGGATTTACTTTACACTTTTATATCATTTTTGGGACTAACCTACAAACCGGAGGCCCAGCCCGAATTGCTGTTTTTTTGTGTGCCTATTTCAGTGTTTCGAAGAAAAGGAATATCGAACGGAGTCCAAACGGAATGAAACCTTCGGGAGCGATCTTTTTGGAATAAATGCAAACCAGGAGACTTGGAGTGGACGTCAAGAAGCAGCCGAGGCGGCCACGAGGCAGGAGGGCGCGCCTTAGAGGGGTGGGAGCACCCCCCACCCTCGTGGGCCCCTCGTGGCTCCACCGACCTACTTCTTCCTCCTACATATATCTACGTACCCCGAAAACATCCAGGAGCACCACTAAACCCTATTTCCACCGCCACAACCTTCTGTATCTGCGAAATCCCATCTTGGAGCCTTCGTCGGTGCTCCGTCGGAGGGGGATTCAATCACGGAGGGATTCTACATAAACACCATAGCATCTCCGATGAGTTGTGCGTAATTTACCACAGACCTTCGGGTCCATAGTTATTAGCTAGATGGCTTCTTCTCTCTCTTTGAATATCAATACAAAGTTCTCCTCGATCTTCTTGGAGATCTATTCGATGTAACTCTTTTTGCGGTGTGTTTGTTGAGATCCGATGAATTGTGGGTTTATGATCAAGTTTATTTATGAGAAATATTTGAATCTCCTCCGAATTCTTTTATGTATGATTGGTTATCTTTGCAAGTCTCTTCAAACTATCAGTTTGGTTTGGCCTACTAGATTGATCATTCTTGCAATGGGAGAAGTGCTTAGCTTTGGGTTCAACCTTGCGGTGTCCTTTCCCAGTGACAGCAGGGGCAACAAGGCACATATTGTATTGTTGCCATCGAGGATAAAAAGATGGGGTTTATATCATATTGTTTGAGTTTATCCCTCTACATCATGTCATCTTTCTTAATGCGTTACTCTGTTCTTATGAACTTAATACTCTAGATGCATGCTGGATAGTGGTCGATGTGTGGAGTAATAGTAGTAGATGCAGAATCGTTTCGATCTACTTGTCGCGGACGTGATGCCTATATACATGATCATGCCTGGATATTCTCATAACTATGCACTTTTCTATCAATTGCTCGACAGTAATTTGTTCACCCACCGTAATACTTATGCTATCTTGAGAGAAGCCACTAGTGAAACCTACGGCCACCGGGTCTATCTTTTATCATATAAGTTTTTGATCTACTTTATTTTGCATCTTTACTTTCCAATCTATATCATAAAAATACCAAAAATATTTATCTTATCTTATTATCTCTATCAGATCTCACTTTTGCAAGTTATGGTGAAGGGATTGACAACCCCTTTATCGCGTTGGTTGCAAGGTTCTTGTTTGTTTGTGTAGGTACGAGGGACTTTTGTGGAGCCTCCTACTGGATTGATACCTTGGTTGTCAAAAACCGAGGGAAATACTTACGCTACTTTGCTGCATCACCCTTTCCTATTCAAGGAAAAACCAATGCAGTGCTCAAGAGGTAGCAGAGGTCCCACCGCACCGTCGATGCAGCAGACTGGTCCGGCCGCGCCATAGAAGCAGAAGAGATGTCCCACCACGCCCGAATGCAGCAGAGAGGTCCTCCTGCGACGCAGCGGCCTGGGAAAATGTCTCGCGGGATGGTGAGGACTCTTACAGGCGCATGCATGCGATCGTCCATAGCCGGATGGATCAGATCTCCGGTTGGGCAAGGGTGCAGGATGACATGAAAGCCTTGTTTGAATAGGCTATCAGCGTCATCCGGCAACTAAATGAGAGCAATGCAAAGCTCCGGGCCGAGCACGACCTGCTGAGGGCGAAGATCATCGGAAGTGCGGAGCAGCAGGAGGAGACCACTGCCTTGTTGAAGAGGACCGGTGTCATCTTCGAGAAACTTATGGACGAGAATGCCATGTTGCGCATCGAGCACAAAAGGCTGGTGGAGGAATCCGTGGATGCTCTCAAGCAGCATCTTGAGGACAAGAAATAGCTCATCGCCGCTCGCTGCAAAGACTAGTTCCCGCGTCCTGCAGCAATGCATCAAGAAAGTAGAGATTAGCGAGCCAGGTCGTTGTCTTCCTTCTTCTTTTACCCTTGTGTATTTCGGGCATTGCCGCATGTGGCTTTTTTAGTTATGTTCCTAAATATCTAAGACAATTATTATGCACTGTCATCATCCTTATATTCATCAGTCTTGCTATAAGTCGCATTCGATGCTATATAGGTCTGTCGGATCTTACATCAAGATCCATGCAAAACTTTCTTTTTTCTCTCTTAAATCTCAGTCCAGTGAGACATAGCCACACCATGAAACATGGGCTTGGGCGCCATTAATGGAGACGTTGGGAAGGAGGTGCGCGGCGGATAGAGGTCAA
Organism: Triticum dicoccoides; assembly: GCF_002162155.2. Lineage (NCBI taxonomy): Eukaryota > Viridiplantae > Streptophyta > Magnoliopsida > Poales > Poaceae > Triticum > Triticum dicoccoides. The sequence goes on from NC_041389.1 coordinate 322,647,040, forward strand.
AGGGCTCTCCTCCCGATGAGCACGCGCACGGGTCTGATCGCACGCCTCCCGTACTCAAATAGCTACCCTGAATGGCACCTCCTAGCCAATAAAAAAGGGGACTCGTGGCGGCACGTAATTGGTAAGTAGAACGCCCACGGTTTCAATAATACTTGTGTTTCCGATTTGTAACGTGACAACACTTGTTCCAAAATGACTTTGTTGATTGTTAATGTGTGCGCCTTCGCAAAAAATTACCACAACATGTTGGTGCCATGTCATAACACCATGCCAAGTTTCATGATTTTCAGGCGTGTTTTGGATTTACAGAAATTAAAAAACCAAGTTTCTCAATATTTCCAACCGAGCCACGACGCCCAAATGTTTGAATTTCGTTCTCATTTCTTACATGGGAACTAGAAATTCACCCAAGGACAATCATGTGATTTTTCAACCAACTTTGGTGCACTGGAGCATGTGCTTGTAGTTCAAATTTGAATTATGAACATTAAATGCCCAGAAATTCAATTAATGTATAAAAAGGCCAAACGAACCCGGAATAATTCGAAAATTTAGCATGATACTTCTATTTGGTCTAATCTACCTGTGTAAAAAAATTAAGGCGGAAGAAGGTAGTGTATGTCGTTTCGCACACGGAGGTGACACATTCCCTCTCGGAACCACGAGCCTTCTTGAGAGAAGCTCCGGTTTGCAAGAAGCGTATACCAAAGCTTGTCCCAATTCGTCCAAAAAATTTACCACTGCATGTTGGTTCCATGTCATGACACCATGCCAAGTTTCATGATTTTCAGGCGTGTTTTGGATTTACGGGAATTAAAAAACCAAGTTTCTCAATCTTTCCGGCCGAGCAACGACACCCATATGTTTGAATTTCATTCCCATTTCTTGCTTGGGACCTAAAAATGCACCCAAGGACACACATGTGATTTTTCAGCCAACTTTGGTGCACTGGAGCATGTGCTTGTAGTTTAAATTTGAATTATGCACATTAAAGCCCAGAAATTCAATTAATGTATAAAAAAGGCCAAACGAACCCGGAATAATTCCAAAATTTAGCATGATACTTCTATTTGGTCTAATTTACCTGTGTAAAAAAATTAAGGCGGGAGAAGGCAGTGTATGTCATTTCGCACACGGAGTTGACACATTCTCTCTCAGAACCACGAGCCTTCTTGAGAAAAGCTTCGGTATGCAAGAAGCTTGCACCAAAGCTTCCCCAATTCGGCCAAAAAAATTACCACGGCATGTTGGTGTCATGTCATGACACCATGCCAAGTTTCATGATTTTCAGGCGTTTTTTGTATTTACAGGAATTAAAAAACCAAGTTTCTCAATCTTTCCGACCAAGCAACGATGCCCAGATGTTTGAAGTTCATTCCCATTTCTTGCATGGGACCTAGAAATTCACCCAAGGACACACATGTGATTTTCAATCAACTTTGGTGCACTGGAGCATGTGCTTGTAGTTCAAATTTGAATTATGCACATTAAATTCCTAGAAATTCAATTAATATATAAAAAAGGCCAAACGAACCTGAAATAATTCCAAAATTTAGCACGATACTTCTATTTGGTCTAAGCTACCTGTGTAAAAAAATGAAGGCGGGAGAAGGTAGTGTACGTATGGCGCTTCGCACACGGAGGTGACAAGTTCGCTCTCGGAACCAGGAGCCTTCTAGAGAGAAGCTCCGGTTTGCAAGAAGCTTGTACCAAAGCTTGCCCCAATTTGGCCAAAAAAATTACCACATCATGTTAGTGCCATGTCATGACACCATGCCAAGTTTCATGATTTTCAGCCGTGTTTTGGGTTTACATGAATTAAGAAACCAAGTTTCTCAATCTTTCCGGCCGAGCCACGAAGCCCAGATGTTTGAATTTCATTCTCATTTCTTGCATGGGACCTAGAAATTTACCCAAGGACCCACATGTGATTTTTCAACCAACTTTGGTGCACTGGAGCATGTGCTTGTAGTTCAAATTTGAATTATGCACATTAAATGATCAGAAATTCAATTAATGTATAAGAAAGTCCAAACGAACCCGGAATAATTCCAAAATTTAGCATGATGCTCATATAGTTCTATGTTGCCTATGTAAAAAATCAAGGGGCAGCGTATATCATTTCTCACACGAAGGTGACACGCCCCCCCTCGGGAACCACGAGTCTCGAGAGAAAGCTCCGGTTTGCAAGAAGCTTATACCCAAAAATTTGTCCAAATGTGGCCAATTTTTTTACCACAGCATGTTGGTGCCATGAAATGACACCATGCCAAGTTTCATGATTTTCAGGCTAGTTTTGAATTTCCAAGAATTTAAAAACCAAGTTTCTCAATGTTCCCGGCTAAGCCACGACGCCTAGATGTTTGAATTTCATTCCCATATCTTGCATGGGACCTACAAATTCACCCAAAGACACACATGTAATTTTTCAACAAACTTCGGTGCACTAGAGCATGTGCTTGTATTTCAAATTTGAATTATGCACATTAAATGCCTAGAAATTTAATTAATGCATAAAAATGTCAAACGAACCCAGAATAATTCAAAATTTAAACACGACACTCATGTAATTGCATGTTCACTATACAAAAAAAAATTATCATACACTTCACCATCCTTTCCCTCCGTAACACCATTTTGTCTTTCAAAACATAATAAAAAATAAGGTATACCACAAACAGTTTACTAGAAAGAATTGTTTGGGATGCGATATAAAATATTGTGGCGCACCGTGATGACCCACAAGTATAGGGGATCTATCGTAGTCCTTTCGATAAGTAAGAGTGTCGAACCCAACGAGGAGCAGAAGGAAATGATAAGCAGTTTTCAGCAAGGTATTCTCTGCAAGTACTGAAATAAGTGGTAACAGATAGTTTTGTGATAGGATAAATTGTAACGAGCAACAAGTAACAAAAGTAAATAAAGTGCAGCAAGGTGGCCCAATCCTTTTTGTAGCAAAGGACAAGCCTGTACAAACTCTTATAATAGGAAAAGCGCTCCCGAGGACACATGGGAATATCGTCAAGCTAGTTTTCATCACGCTCATATGATTCGCATTCAGTACTTTGATAATTTGATATGTGGGTGGACCGGTGCTTGGGTACTGCCCTTACTTGGACAAGCATCCCACTTATGATTAACCTCTATTGCAAGCATGCGCAACTACAACAAAAGTATTAAGGTAAACCTAACCATAGCATGAAACATATGGATCCAAATCAGCCCCTTACGAAGCAACGCATAAACTAGGGTTTAAGCTTCTGTCACTCTAGCAACCCATCATCTACTTATTACTTCCCAATGCCTTCCTCTAGGCCCAAATAATGGTGAAGTGTTATGTAGTCGACGTTCACATAACACCAATAGAGGTTAGACAACATACATCTTATCAAAATATCGAACGAATACCAAATTCACATGACTACTAATAGCAAGACTTCTCCTTTGTCCTCAGGAACAAACGTAACTACTCACAAAGCATATTCATGTTCATAATCAGAGGGGTAATATTGTGCATAAAGGATCTGAACATATGATCTTCCACCAAATAAACCAACTAGCATCAACTACAAGGAGTAATCAACACTACTAGCAACCTACTAGCACCAATCCCGGACTTGGAGACAAGAATTGGATACAAGAGATGAACTAGGGTATGAAGATGAGATGGTGCTGGTGAAGATGTTGATGGAGATTGCCCTTTCCCGATGAGAGAAGCGTTGGTGATGATGATGGTGATGATTTCCCCCTCCCGGAGGGAAGTGTCCCCGGCAGAACAGCTCTGCCAGAGCCCTAGATTGGTTCCGCCAAGGTTCCGCCTCGTGGCGGCGGAGTCTCGTCCCGAAAGGTTCTCCTCTGTTTTTTTCTCATCGAAAGACTTCATATGGGAGAAGATGGATGTCGGAGAGCCACCAAGGGGCCCATGAGGTAGGGGGCGCGCCCCCTGGGCGCGCCCCCCACCCTCGTGAGCAGGGTGTGGGCCCCCTAGCCTTCATCTTTGGCGACGATTTTTCTTTATTTATTTTAAGGTGTTCCGTGGAGTTTTAGGACTTTTGGAGTTGCACAGAATAGGACCTTCAATATTTGCTCCTTTTCCAGCCAAGAATTCCAGCTGCCGGCATTCTCCCTCGTCATGTAAACCTTGTAAAATAAGAGAGAATGGCCATAAGTATTGTGACATAACGTGAAATAATAGCCCATAATGCAATAAATATCGACATAAAAGCATGATGCAAAATGGACGTATCAACTCCCCCAAGCTTAGACCTCGCTTGTCCTCAAGCGAAAAGCCGATAACAATAAATATGTCCTCATGTTTAGAGGTAGAGGCGTCGATAAAAATAAAATACGGACATGAAGGCATCATGATTACTTCATAACAGCAACATATATAGATTTTGTCATATGATTACTTATGTTCTAGTGATGATCTTTTCACAAAGCCAAAATATGAATCAGAAACTTTATTGGGCACCAACAATTATAATCTCAGTCATTGAAGCAATTGCAATTTATCATAACATCAGAAAGAGTCTATGTCAGAGCTTAAAAGCAAGTCCACATACTCAACTATCACTTAGTCCTTCATAATTGCTAACACTCATGCGATACTTGTGGTTATGGAGTTTTAATCGGACACAGAGAAAGATAGGGGCTTATAGTTTTTGCCCCACAACCTTTTACCTCAAGGGTAATGTCACCAATAATAATTCACGCTCCCCCACATCCAATTAGATATATATATCATGTTCTTTCCAACATGCTGAGCTTGCCAAAGGATAAAATGAAAAAGGAAGGGTGAAGATCATCGTGACTCTTGTGTAAGGTAGAGGATAATAATAAAAGATAGGCCCTTCGCAGAGGGAAGCAGAGGTTGTCATGCGCGTTTAGGGTTGATGCACAAAATCTTAATGCAAAAGAACGTCACTTTATATTGCCCCTTGCATGTGAACCTTTATTATGCAGTCCGTCGCGTTTATTGCGTCCACAACAAGTTCGTACAAAGCTTATTTCTCTGCACTAATAAGTCATGCATATTTAGAGAGAAATTTTTTATTGATTGCACCGATGACAACTTACTTGAAGGATCTTACTCAATCCATAGGTAGATATGGTGGACTCTCATGGCAAAACTGGTTTAAGGGTATTTGGAAGCACAAGTAGTATTTCTACTTAGTGCTGAAGATTGGCTAGCATGAGGGGGAAAGGCAAACTCAACACGGTAGAGGAACCATGACAACATACTTTATCTCAGATGTAAGAGAACATAACTCATTATGTTGTCTTCCTTGTCCAACATCAACTCTTTAGCATGTCATATTTTAATGAGTGCTCCCAATCAGAAAAGATGTCAATGATAATATATCTATATTTGAAACCTCTCTTTCCTTATTACTTCCTATTAATTGCAACGATGACCAAAGCTAAATTTTCCAACTCCCAACAACTTTAAATCATCATACTCTTTCTATGTGAAGTCATTACTTTCAATAAGATCAATATGAACTCTTGATTCTTTTTATTCTTTTTCTTCTAATCACCCAAGATCATGGCAAAATACTCAAGCCTTTGACTCAACACTAATCTTTATTATATAGCTCAGGGCTCGATTACAAAGAAGGATCATAAAGCAAAACTCAAAACTAGATCATGCCATGACTTTTATTCTACTAAATCAAGATACTACTAATAGGATCAAACTAAGAAAAACGGGAAAGATAGGAGTTGTGATGGTGATATGATACCAGGGCACCTCCCCCAAGCTTGGCAGTTGCCAAGGGGAGTGCCCATACCCATGTGATTATGTCTCCTTCTTTGTTGTTGGCGGTGGAGGCGTTGATGATGATGCAAGCTTATCGTCCATCTTCCACGGCATAGGCTCACCATCATAGAAAAATGATCGAGTCTCCGGAATCCTCAAATCTGCAGCTAAACTCATCCTTTTGAATCTATATTCATACTCACAGTTTTGGTTTTGCAGATCATAGATTTGGGCTTGGAGGTGCTCGATCTTCTCATGTAGCTTATATATGGCTTCCTCGGTCTTCTTGGCATCTGGCTCATAGTTGTTGGTGAACTCCGCGAGCATCTTGTGGGTAGCATTGATTCCACGCTCCACCATCCCTTGGCACTTGAAAACTTGTTGCTCCATTGCTTCGAGCCTCAACTCCACGCTTCCGGTTCCCTTTGGTCCCTCAACATCGCAGATGTGCAGCAACCCATCACGCATCTCAATGGTTTGAGGGTGTCACAACACCTTCGCGAGGTAAGGGTTGATAACTTTTTCGAAGAACTTGTCCTTGGAAGCACTTGGGGTCGTCATAATGATCTAGACCTGTCAGAAAAACAGCTCGAAACAAGAACAAGGGAGATTTGCATGATACAAGAGTCAAAACCTTCGGGAGTATATATAATGAATTTTTATCGACCAAAATACGTATCGTGCAAGGAAACGGAGTCCGGAGGGCACACAAGGTGCTCACGAGGTAGGGGGCGCGCCCAGGGGGGTAGGGCGCGCCCTCCACCCTCGTGGAGGCCTCGTGTCCTCCCCGGACTGCTACTTATTTTTCTATTTTTCTAAATATTCCAAAACGGAGAAATATTGCCTTAAAAATTGTTTTGGAGTCGGTTTACTTACCGTACCACATACCTATTCCTTTTCAGAGTCTGGAACGTTCTGGAAAGTGTCCCTTTTGTATTCCTCCGGGGTTACGGTTTCAATAACATTAGTTTCAACATTTATAGGATTACTTGAGATATAGCTTTTGATCCTTTGACCGTTCACCACCTTCGGATTTGTGCCTGCGAAGTTGTTCATTTTTATGGCACCGGAACAATAGACCTCCTCGATAACGTAAGGACCTTCCCATATGGAGAGAAGTTTTCCTGCAAAAAATCTTAAACGAGAGTTGTATAGCAATACATAATCACCTACACTAAACTCACGCTTTTGTATCCTTTTGTCATGCCACCTTTTAACTTTTTCTTTAAACAGCTTGGCATTTTCATAAGCTTGGGTTCTCCATTCATCAAGTGAGCTAATATCAAATAACATCTTCTCACTGGCAAGTTTGAAATCATAGTTGAGCTCCTTAATAGCCCAATATGCCTTATGTTCTAGTTTGAGAGGTAAATGACATCCTTTTCCATAAACCATTTTATACGGAGACATACCCATAGGATTTTTATATGCAGTTCTATAGGCCCATAATGCATCATCGAGTTTTTTGGACCAATTCTTTCTAGACCTATTGACAGTCTTTTGCAAAATTAATTTGAGCTCTCTATTGCTCAATTCTACCTGACCACTAGACTGCGGGTGATATGGAGATGCAATTCTATGATTAACGTCGTATTTAGCAAGCATCTTACGGAAAGCACCATGAATAAAGTGTGAACCACCATCAGTCATTAAGTATCTAGGGACTCCAAACCTCGGAAAAATAACTTCCTTAAGCATTTTAATAGAAGTGTTATGATCAGCACTACTAGTTGGAATAGCTTCTACCCACTTAGTAACGTAATCAACAGCAACTAGAATATGAGTGTAACCATTAGAGGCAGGAAAAGGTCCCATATAATCAAAGCCCCAAACATCAAATGGCTCAATAACAAGTGAATAATTCATAGGCATTTCTTGACGTCTACTGATATTACCAATTCTTTAACATTCATCGCAAGACAAAACAAACTTACAGGCATCCTTGAAGAGAGTAGGCCAATAAAACCCGGATTGCAATACCTTATGTGCAGTTCTATCTCCAGCGTGATGTCCTCCATAAGCTTTGGAGTGACACTTGCATAGGATTTGTTCCTGTTCATGCTCAGGTACACAACGTCTAATAACACCATCTACTCCTTCTTTATAGAGATGTGGGTCATCCCAAAAGTAACGTCGCAAGTCATAGAAAAACTTTTTCTTTTGTTGGTATGTGAAACTAGGCGGTATAAATTTAGCAACAATATAATTAGCATAATCAGCATACCATGGAGTGCTACAAGAAGTACTTATGACATTTAATTGCTCATTAGGAAAGCTATCATCAATAGGTAATGGGTCATCAAGAACATTCTCTAGCCTAGACAAGTTGTCTACAATGGGGTTCTCAGCTCCTTTTCTATCAACAATATGTAAATCAAATTCTTGAAGCAAGAGAACCCATCTAATGAGTCTAGGTTTTGCATCTTTATTTTCCATAAGATATTTAATAGCAGCATGATCTGTATGAATAGTTACTCTAGAATCAACAATATAGGGTCTGAATTTATCACAAGCAAATACAACCGCTAAAAGTTCCTTTTCGGTAGTAGCATAATTTCTTTGAGCATTGTCTAGAGTCTTACTAGCATAATGGATAACATTCAATTTCTTATCAACTCTTTGCCCTAGAACAGCACCTACAGCATAATCACTAGCATCACACATAATTTCAAAGGGTAAATTCCAATCAGGTGGTTGAACAACAGGTGCAGAGACTAATGCTTTCTTAAGTATTTCAAATTCTTCTACACAATCATCATCAAAGACAAATGGTACATCTTTTTGTAATAAATTAATCAGTGGCCGAGAGATTTTTGAGAAGTCCTTGATGAACCTCCTATAGAATCCGGCGTGACCAAGGAAACTTCTTATACCTTTGATGTCCTTGGGACATGGCATCTTTTCAATAGCATCAACCTTGGCTTTATCAACTTCAATACCTCTTTCAGAAACTTTGTGCCCCAAGACAATACCTTCATTAACCATAAAGTGGCACTTTTCCCAATTCAAGACAAGATTAGTTTCTTCACATCTCTGCAAAACTCGAGCGAGATTGCTCAAGCAATCATCAAAAGAGGAACCATGGACGGAAAAGTCATCCATGAAAACCTCACAAATTTTCTCACAGAAGTCAGAGAATATAGCCATCATGCATCTTTGAAAGGTAGCGGGTGCATTACATAAACCAAAAGGCATACGTCTATAAGCAAAAGTACCAAAAGGGCATGTAAAAGTAGTCTTTGATTGATCTTTAGCCGACACAGATATTTGAGAAAAACCAGAGTAACCATCAAGAAAGCAATAATGTGTATGTTTGCATAATCTTTCTAGCATTTGATCAATAAAAGGTAAGGGGTAATGATCTTTCTTAGTAGCCTTATTTAATTTGCAGAAATCAATTACCATCCTATAACCTATGATAATTCTTTGCGGAATCAATTCATCTTTATCATTAGGGACAACAGTAATACCTCCCTTCTTAGGGACACAATGGACAGGACTTACCCACTGACTATCAGCAACGGGATAAATTATACCTGCCTCCAGAAGCTTGAGTACTTCTTTTCTTACCACTTCTTTCATTTCAGGATTCAAACGTCGTTGAGGATCACAAACTGGTTTGGCATCAGCTTCCAAATTTATTTTATGTTGACATAGAGTGGGACTGATGCCCTTAAGATCATCCAGAGTATATCCGATAGCGGCATGATGCTTCTTCAGAGTTTTCAATAATCTTTCTTCTTCATGCTCTGAAAGGTTAGCGCTAATAATAACAGGATACATTTTCTTTTCATCAAGATAAGCATATTTAAGATTATCAGGCAACGGTTTAAGCTCAAACACGGGATCACCCTTGGGTGGAGGAGGATCCCCTAGGATTTCAACAGGCAAATTGTGTTGCAGAATAGGTTCCTGTTTAAAGAATACTTCATCTATTTCCCTTCTTTCATTCATGAACATATCATTTTCATGGTCTAGCAAATAGTGTTCTAAAGGATCACTAGGAGGTACAGCAATAGAAGCAATACCAATAATTTCATCCTTACTAGGCAATTCTTCCTCACGATGTTGTTTACTAAATTTAGAGAAACTAAACTGATGAACCATATCATCCAAGCCAACAGTAACAACATTCTTTTTGCAGTCTATTTTAGCATTAACAGTATGCAAGAAAGGTCTACCAAATATAATGGGACAAAAGGTATCTTGTGGAGAACCAAGAACAAGAAAATCAGCGGGATATTTGGTTTTCCCACACAAGACTTCAACATCTCTAACAATTCCCATTGGAGATATAGTATCTCTATTGGCAAGTTTAATTGTAACATCAATATCTTCTAACTCAGCAGGTGCAATATCATGCATAATTTCTTTGTATAAGTCAATGGGTATAACACTAGCACTAGCACCCATATCACATAAGCCATGATAACAATGATCTCCTAGTTTAACAGAAATAACAGGCACGCCTACCACATGTCTATGTTTATCTCTATCACAGGGTTTAGCAATTCTAGCAGTTTCACCAGTGAATTGAATAACATGCCCATCAATATTATCAGACAAGAGATCTTTAACAATGGCAATATTGGGTTCTACTTTGACTTGCTCAGGGGGTGTATAAGTCCTAATATTGCTTTTACGAACAACAGTTGAAGCTTTAGCATGATCCTTCATTCTAACAGGGAAAGGAGGTTTCTCAACATAAGAAGTAGGAACAATGGGATCATTATAAGTGACAATCTTTTCTTCAACTTTAATAGGTGCAGATACTTTTACTTCTATGGGGGGATGATATTTAAACAATTCTCCTTGGGGAGATCAACATAAGTAGCAAAAGATTCATAGAAAGAAGCCACTATCTCAGAGTCAAGTCCATATTTAGTGCTAAACTTACGGAAAATGTCGGTATCCATAAAAGATTTAACACAATCAAACTTAGGTGTCATACCTGACTCCTTACCTTCGTTGAGGTACCAATCTTCAGAGTTGCATTTAATTCTATCCAATAAATTCCATCCAAATTCAATAGACTTCATCATAAAAGAGCCAACACAAGAGGTATCGAGCATGGTGCGATTATTATCAGAAAGCCGAGCATAAAAATTCTGGAGAATTGTCAGTTTTGAGAGCTCATGATTGGGGCATGAATATAACATTGATTTAAGCCTCCCCCAAGCTTGAGCAATGCTTTCTCCTTCGTGAGGCCAAAAATTATATATATAATTGCAATCACGATGAACAAGATGCATAGGGTAATACTTTTGATGAAATTCCAATTTCAATCTTTTATAGTTCCATGATCTCGTATCATCACATAGCCTATACCATGTCAATGCGTCTCCCTCCAAAGATAAAGGGAAAGCCTTCCTCTTAACGGCATCATCGGGTATACCTGCAAGCTTAAATAGTCCACAAATATCATCCACAAAGCGTAGATGTTCGTCAGGATGCTTTGTTCCATCTCCTGCGAAAGTGTTAGCTAGCAGTTTTTCCATCATACCCGAAGGAATCTGAAAGGCAGTTTCATTTTCAATAGATTCAGTAGGTTTAGTAGGTTGATGAGCAACACTTGGCTCAACTGGATGGGGTGAAGATACCCCGAACAAGCCCCTCAAGCAATTACTTTCCATGGTAACAAGTGATGGAAAATTTCAGCACACTAAATAAATTTTTCCTTACCAAATTCCACCTACCAAAGGCGCTTCACTCCCCGGCAACGGCGCCAGAAAAGAGTCTTGATGACCCACAAGTATAGGGGATCTATCGTAGTCCTTTAGATAAGTAAGAGTGTCGAACCCAACGAGGAGAAGAAGGAAATGATAAGCGGTTTTCAGCGAGGTATTCTCTGCAAGTACTGAAATAAGTGGTAACAGATAGTTTTGTGATAGGATAAATTGTAACGAGCAACAAGTAACAAAAGTAAATAAAGTGCAGCAAGGTGGCCCAATCCTTTTTGTAGCAAAGGACAAGCCTGGACAAACTCTTATAATAGGAAAAGCGCTCCCGAGGACACATGGGAATATCGTCAAGCTAGTTTTCATCACGCTCATATGATTCACGTTCGGTACTTTGATAATTTGATATGTGGGTGGACCGGTGCTTGGGTACTGCCCTTACTTGTACAAGCATCCCACTTATGATTAACCTCTATTGCAAGCATCCACAACTACAACAAAAGTATTAAGGTAAACCTAACCATAGCATGAAACATATGGATCCAAATCAGCCCCTTACGAAGCAACGCATAAACTAGGGTTTAAGCTTCTGTCACTCTAGCAACCCATCATCTACTTATTACTTCCCAATGCCTTCCTCTAGGCCCAAATAATGGTGAAGTGTTATGTAGTCGACGTTCACATAACACCAATAGAGGTTAGACAACATACATCTTATCAAAATATCGAACGAATACCAAATTCACATGACTACTAATAGCAAGACTTCTCCTTTGTCCTCAGGAACAAACGTAACTACTCACAAAGCATATTCATGTTCATAATCAGAGGGGTAATATTGTGCATAAAGGATCTGAACATATGATCTTCCACCAAATAAACCAACTAGCATCAACTACAAGGAGTAATCAACACTACTAGCAACCTACTAGCACCAATCCCGGACTTGGAGACAAGAATTGGATACAAGAGATGAACTAGGGTTTGGAGATGAGATGGTGCTGGTGAAGATGTTAATGGAGATTGCCCTCTCCCGATGAGAGGAGCGTTGGTGATGACGATGGTGTTGATTTCCCCCTCCCGGAGGGAAGTGTCCCCGGCAGAACAGCTCTGCCGGAGCCCTAGATTGGTTCCGCCAAGGTTCCGCCTCGTGGCGGCGGAGTCTCGTCCCAAAAGGTTCTCCTCTATTTTTTTTCTCATCGAAAGACTTCATATGGGAGAAGATGGATGTCGGAGAGCCACCAGGGGGCCCACGAGGTAGGGGCATGCCCAGGGGGGCGCCCCCCACCCTCGTGAGCAGGGTGTGGGCCCCCTGGCCTTCATCTTTGGCGATGATTTTTCTTTATTTATTTTAAGGTGTTCCGTGGAGTTTCAGGACTTTTGGAGTTGCGCAAAATAGGCCTTCAATATTTGCTCCTTTTCCAGCCCAGAATTCTAGCTGTCGGCATTCTCCCTCTTCATGTAAACCTTGTAAAATAATAGAGAATAGCCATAAGTATTGTGACATAACGTGAAATAACAGCCCATAATGCAATAAATATTGACATAAAAGCATGATGCAAAATGGTTGTATCACACCGTCTTGTCTGGCTTACGCAGGAAGCTTCGTCGTCTACACTCCACCGCCCCCATTTGAACCACACTTGCGCGCCGATTTCTTGCAGCACCGAGCGAAATTTTTCGACCACCGCGGAAATATCTATCTCCCCGCCCCGTCCCTCCCACCAAAAGCCACATTTCCACTGTTCCTCCTTGCTTTCCAAGTTCAAACCTTCACTGGTGCTTACTGGCTGCCCAGCCTCCTCACCGGCGACCCTTCTTCTTGCAGCGCCGCTTCCTCGCCGGCTACCCTTCTTCTTGCAGCGCCGCCTCCTTGCCGACGACCATTCTTCTTGCAGCGCCGCCTCCTCGCCACCGACCCTTCTTCTTGCTACGCGGCCTCCTCGCCGCCGACCCTTCTTCTTGCTACGTGGCCTCGTCGATATGGTCAGGTAATCCACACCCCACTGACACCATCCTCCTCCTTCCTCGTCCCACATGCCCCGACTGACGGCGCGACACCTTCCGCCGAAATCACTGTCCCCTTCCTCCAATTAAGCACCGCCCATAGCCATTTTGCACGCAGTATAACGTGGAGCTCAGTAACATCTGGCAGCGGAGAAGCAAATCGCGGCCGCACGCGCGCACGAGGTCTCTATGGATGCCATGCATGCTGACCGCCAGATCTTGGAAGAGTACCTCATCTTCGAGGCCACCGTCGACACCGCCACGCGGTTGTCTACTTTAAAATAGAGTTCATGATGTTTTCTCGAGGCCACCACCAGTGCCTTCTAGTGATTTGTCCTCTGCAATGTTAATATGCAATCTGATGTTCAGTTAACAGTTTGGTCCTTTGAAATGTAATGTCCAGTTAACAGTTTGGTCCTCTGAACTATAATGCTCAGTTAACAGTTTGGTCCAACAATTGCTACATTTCGTAGTACTGTTCTCAAGCATTCTTTTTTTGTTAACTGTCTTATCTTCTAGTACATGTTTCTATTCTGCAATTTCATGCTCATTTAACTGTTTGGTTCATTTGGTCTGCTGTCCATTGAACTATTTGGTTCAATTCTGCAATTTGATATTCATTTGTTGTGGGTACAATTTTGTATTATTATGCATGTGAAATAAATTGAATTTGGCTGTACTCAATACATATTCTACTGATAGTATGGCAACTCTCAGCTAACCCGATCAAGATCTTCCTTATGTGTGTTGCAGGTAAACAATGTGAGACACTGCAGTTTACCATCGAGGTATGCTCATGCATGGTCCTTTCGGTAATAGCACATTATTGTGCAGTTGCAGGAATTATTCTAATATTTAGGTTTCTTACAATTTGGTCTTGCACATGTAGGTCCTGCTGTTAGAGGCTTAGACCCACTGTTTGACCCATTTTGCATATGGGGAAATAAGATGTCCATGAATATCAGTCAAGTCAAGAAACTCAAAAAGATTGTTACGATGAAGAAACTTGCGACGAATAACAGCAAGATATTTGTTTGCGCAATGAAGAAGACATCAGTCAGCTATAGGATGGTACTAACTCTTTTACCTTGTTTTTGCCCCTTGCGCCATTCCAAAATTTATAACAACAATGTATGCATATCTTTGTTTTCAGTACTTTTTAAAGCAGTTCACCGATGATTACCTCTCAAACCACCTCCATGGTCAAGAGGCGAGGAAGGTCTTCATTCAACACCCATAGTACAATATTGATGTCTTCCTAAAGAGGATGAAGGTTGGGCAGGCAATTATCCATAGCCACTGGCCTAAAGTTGCAAGGACATTCAACATCACTGAAGGCTCAATATTTGCCTTCCGCTTCTGGAGTTTCCCAGATGAGATTCATCTGTCTATTTACCGTGTATGATGCTACTTTCCAAAGGTTTTCGATGTTGCATGTGAAACTTGGTGCTGTTGTGTAATGGCATAACTGAGTGCCGAAGCTATCTGATGTAATCCGATTATGAAATCCCGGTTGCCGTTATACGGATATGAAATATCTGGTGTGTTTATAAGAAATATCAATTTGATTACTACATGGATTATCAATAATAGGCTAATTACCCTGCTTATTGGGGTTTTCTATTGCAGACGGTTACTCGGAAATCACCATGGGCGATGAACTCAAACAACCCACATGGTTCCTAGAAAGTAGGCGTGTTCGATCAATTAACAATCACATACGGCTTCCAATAGAAAACTGTTTGCGTTAGGACACCTTGCACAAACGTTTCCACACCAAAAACTGTGTGTGATATACATACGAACGGAAATGTTTTTCTGGGATTCGCCATGTGGGATGTACATACAAATGGAAACAATTGGGTTTTGATGCCTCGCCAGATCGCACACAAGCTCATTTTGTGTGCTAGGAGGGCCTTGATACGTCTCCAACGTATCTACTTTTCCAAACACTTTTGTCCTTGTTTTGGACTCTAACTTGCATGATTTGAATGAAACTAACCCGGACTGATGCTGTTTTCAGCAGAACTGCCATGATGTTGTTTTATGTGTAGAAAACAAAAGTTCTCGGAATGACCTGAAAATCCACGGAGATAAGTTTTGGAAAATATAAAAAATACTGGCGAAAGAATCAAGACCAGGGGGCCACACACTGTCCACGAGGGTGGGGGCGCGCCCTCCCCCCTGGGCACGCCCCCTGTCTCATGGGCCCCTTGACGCTCCACCGACCTCAACTCCAACTCCATATATTCCATTTCATGGAGAAAAAAATCAGAGAGAAAGTTTCATCGTGTTTTACGATACGGATCCGCCGCCAAGCCCTAATCTCTCTCGAGAGGGCTGATCTAGATTCCGTTCGAGGCTCCGGAGAGGGGGATTCATCGCCGTCGTCATCATCAACCATCCTCCATCACCAATTTCATGATGCTCACCGCCGTGCGTGAGTAATTCCATCATAGGCTTGCTGGACGGTGATGGGTTGGATGAGATTTACCATGTAATCAAGTTAGTTTTGTTAGGGTTTGATCCCTAGTATCCACTATGTTCTGAGATTGATGTTGCTATGACTTTGCTATGCTTAATGCTTGTCACTAGGGCCCGAGTGCCATGATTTCAGATCTGAACCTATTATGTTTTCATGAATATATGTGTGTTCTTGATCCTATCTTGCAAGTCTATAGTCACCTATTATGTGCTATGATCCGACAACCCCAAAGTGACAATAATCGGGATACTTCTCGGTGATGACCATAGTTTGAGGAGTTCATGTATTCACTATGTGCTAATGCTTTGTTCCCGTTCTCTATTAAAAGGAGGCCTTAATATCCCTTAGTTTCTGCTAGGACCCCGCTGCCACGGGAGGGTAGGACAAAAGATGTCATGCAAGTTCTTTTCCATAAGCACGTATGACTATATTCGGAATACATGCCTACATTACATTGATGAACTAGAGCTAGTTCTGTGTCACCCTATGTTATAGCTATTACATGAGGAATCGCATCCGACATAATTATCCATCATTGATCCAATGCCTACGAGATTTTCACATCTTGTGTTTCGCTTATTTACTTTTCCGTTGCTAATGTTACAATTCCTACAAAACTATTATCTTTACTTTTGCCATTGTTACCATTACTATCATACCACTTTGCTACTAAATACTTTGCTGTAGATACTAAGTTATTCAGGTGTGGTTGAATTGACAACTCAACTGCTAATACTTAAGAATATTCTTTGGCTCCCCTTGCGTCGAATCAATAAATTTGGGTTGAATACTCTACCCTCAAAAGCTGTTGCGATCCCCTACACTTGTGGGTTATCAAGACTAATTTCTAGCGCCGTTGCCGGGGAGCATAGCTCTATTCTTTGAGTCACTTGGGATTTATATCCGTTGATCACTATGAGGAACTTGAAAGTCGAAAGAACCAAGATTTTTCCCTCAACTACAAGGGGAGGTAAGGAACTGCCATCTAGCTCTGCACTAGATTCTCCTTCTGTTTTGAGTAAGCTTGCGACACCTAAACCTGCTACTGCTATGAATTCTGATATGTCACATGTTATTGATGATGCCACTTCTGCTATGCATGATACTTATGATGAAACTACTACTGTGCGTGATACTACTTTGCCATTAGGTGAATTTCTTGATGAACAACTTGCTAGGGTTAGAGAGAATGAAATTATTGAAGATGCTATTATTGATGATAGTGATGATGAAAGTTCTCCCCCTGATTATGAATTACCTATTGTTCTTGAGGGTTATGTTATGGAGGAGGAAGCTGCTAGAGCTATTTTTGCTTGCAAAGATAGATATGATCTTAAAAAGTTATTAGCTAAATGGAAGCAGCCATCTCTTAATGCTAGAATGAAACCTGACCCTGCTTTTGCTACTTCACCTATCTGTGTTACTGATAAGGATTATGAATTCTCTGTTGATCCTGAAATTATTACTTTGGTAGAATCTGATCCTTTTTATGGCCTTGAATCTGAAACTATTGTGGCACATCTTACCAAGTTGAATGATGTAGCCACCCTGTTTACTAATGATGAGAAGTCTCGCTATTATTATATCCTTAAGGTATTTCCGTTCTCATTAAAGGGTGATGCTAAGACTTGGTTTAATTCTCTTGATCCTGGTTGTGTGCGTAGTCCCCAGGATATGATTTATTACTTCTCTGCTAAATATTTCCCTACTCATAAGAAACAAGTTGCCTTGCGGGAAATATATAATTTTGTGCAAATCAAAGAAGAGAGTCTCCCACAAGCTTGGGGGAGGCTTCTCCAATTACTTAATGCTTTGCCTGATCATCCTCTTAAGAAAATGAAATACTTGATATCTTTTATAATGGACTAACCGATGCTTCCAAGGACCACTTGGATAGTTGTGTTGGTTGTGTTTTCAGGGAAAGAACAGTCGATGAAGCTGAATTACTATTGAATAATATGTTGATTAATGAAAATAATTGGACTTTTCCTGAGCCAATTCCCGAACCAATTGAGCCAACTCCTGAGCCTATTCCTAAACCCACTCAAAAGAAGAGAGGTGTTCTATTTCTTAGTCCTGAAGATATGCAAGAGGCAAAGAAATCAATGAAAGAAAAAGGTATAAAAGCTGAAGATGTTAAGAATTTACCACCTACTGAAGAAATACGTGGTCTTAATATACCGCCTGTTGATGAACCACATTGTCTTGATAACCCGACACAGGTAGTAAAGGTAAATTCTCTCTATAGATATGATAAAGTTGAAATTCCCTCTACTAAATTTTATAGCCCATGCTTAGATGAATTTGATGACTTTATGGCTAGACAAGCAAGTTTTAATGCTTATGTTGGTAGAGAATGAAAGAATAATGCTTTTGAGATAGGACGCTTGAGTGATTATATGGCTAGAGTTAAAGGTGAACTTAAACTTATTAGCAAATATGCTTCTATGGTTGCTACTCAAGCTGAGCAAGTACTTAAAGCTCAAAATGATTTGCTTGATGAATTAAATAATAAACATGACCTTGCTATTAGAGTGGCTACTAGAACTAATAGAATGATTCAGGAACCTTTGTATCCTGAAGGCCACCCTAAGAATCGAGCAGGATTCTCAGAGAAATAATTTAGAGGCACCTAGTTCTTCCAAAAAGAAGAAAAATAAAAACGATAGGACTTTGCATGCTTCTAGTGAACCTGTCATAGACACACCTGAGAATCCCAATGATATTTCTATTTCTGATGCTGAAACACAATCAGGTGATGAACATGAACCTAGTAATAATGTTAATGATAATGTTCATGTTGATGCTCAACCTAGCAAAAATAATGAAGTAGAAATTGAACCTGATGTTGATCTTGATAACCCACAATCAAAGAATCAACGTTATGATAAGAGAGATTTTTTGCTAGGAAGCACGGTAAAGAAAGAGAACCATGGGTTCAGAAACCCATGCCCTTTCCTCCTAAACCATCCAGGACAAAGGATGATGAGGATGAGGATTTTGAGCGCTTTGCTGAAATGATTAGACCTATCTTCTTACGTATGCGCTTAACTGATATGCTTAAATTAAATCCCTATGCTAAGTATATGAAGGATATCATTACAAATAAAAGAAAGATACCAGAAGCTGAAATTTCCACCATGCTTGCTAATTACACTTTTAAGGGTGGAATACCAAAGAAACTTGGAGACCCAGGGGTACCAACCATACCATGCTTCATTAAAATGAACTATGTTAAAACTGCTTTATGTGATCTTGGAGCTGGTGTTAGTGTTATGCCTCTATGTTTATATCGTAGACTTGACTTGAATAAGTTGACACCTACTGAAATATCTTTGCAAATGGCTGATAAATCAATTGTTATACCTGTCGGTATTTGTGAGGATGTGCCTGTTGTGGTTGCAAATGTCACTATCTTAACGGACTTTGTTATTCTTGATATTCCCGAGGATGATAGTATGTCGATTATCCTTGGTAGACCCTTTTTGAACACTGCAGGGGCTGTTATTGATTGCAACAAAGGCAATATCACTTTTCATGTTAATGGTAATGAGCATATGGTACACTTTCTGAGGAAACAATCTCAAGTTCATAGCATGAATTCTATTGGAAAAAGTCCAACTATCATTATTGGAGGTTTTGAATTTCCTCTTCCTACTGTCAAGAAAAAGTATGATATTCTTATTGTTGGGGATGTTCATATCCCCGTTGAGGTAACTTAATGTTATTCGAAATTTCTCCGGTTTCGTGTTATTCGGAATGAGTTTGTTAACAAGACTTGATCAACCTTGTTAGTGGATTCATTTTGATGATCATGAGATGGATGAAACTAGAAGGCACAACCCTCTGTACCCTCTTTCTACTTTCTGTTATTTAGAATAAATAAAGCAAAAATAGTATTATCCGTCTGTTTTCTGAATTTTTCGTGCAATAAAAAATATCCCGGAAATAAAAGTGCTCCAAATGGCTTGCAAATTTAGTATGATTTTTTATGGATTATTTGAGGATTTTAGGCATTGAAAACACTACAGAGGGGGCAAGCACGAGGCCACAAGGGTGGAGGGCGTGCCCACACCCCCTGGGCGCACCCCTTTGTCTCGTGCGCCCACGGTGCCCCCCTCCACTTATTCCTGCACCCACACACTCCATCTTCTTCCCAAAAAAATCCCCATCCAGCTCAAGCACGAGTTCTAGCTCATTTTGCTGCAATTTTCGATCTCCTTGCTCAAAGCTCCATTCACAAAACTGCTTTGGGAGATTGTTGCTTGGTATGTGAGTCCTCCATTGGTCCAATTAGTTTTTGATCTAGTGCTTTATTCATTGCAAATTTTTGCTGCATAGGTGACCATGTTCTTGAGCTTGCATGTCAAATTTATGAGGTCCCAAGTAATTCTAATGCATGATATAGGCTCTAGGCACTTGTAGGAGTAGTTGCTACCAATCTTGTTTAGTTTTATTCACTTTTATTTTGAAGTTACTAAAATTTCAGAAATTTTTCAGAAAAAGAAATATGTCTAGGAGAATGTATCAAGGTGGTTCCTCAATAAAGAAAGGACCCAGGCTTGCTATGCGTGAGCAAGACGATGAACTACCAAGGGATGCAGAAGTGTGAGCTTGTGAGTGGCCATCGGACGATTTTATGGTCAATGCAGGATTTAAGGAGGAATTTGACGCATATGTGCACTACAAAAAAAAAATACACTTCCGTGATGATACGTGTTTGTCACAGTAGGTCGTGTTTTTTGTCATGCATGTACATCCATGACGATTTTATGACAGAATCAAGATAGTCATACCTGTGTTGTCGTAGAAGTGTTCCATGACATTACCAAAATTATCATCACGGAAGTGCCCACTTCCATGATGATAAATGGCGCGTCACAGAAGTGCTTTCGTCAAGGGTGACCGACACGTGGCATCCACCGTAACAGAACGCCGTTAAGCTATCGGGTCGGGTTTTGGATCCGATAACCCGTTAACAGCCCTGACCAATGGGGATTTTCCACATGTAAATCATCATTGGATGGAGGAAACACGTGTCGGCTCATCGTTGGGACAGATGTCATCCACTCATTGGACAGAAGGCGCCTATGATACGTCAACATGTAGCACGGTCCAACAGAGGCCCATTCCTGTGAAAAGGCCGGCCCGTTTGACTTGGTCAAAAGGTGGCGGGCCGGCCCATGGAAAGCCTGTTAATGGCCTGTTCGCATATAGCCCATTTATAGCCCGCTAACCCAAGGCCCGTTACGCCCTATCCGAATTAGGCCCAGTAGCATCATCTGGGCCATCCAATATGATTCCAGCCCGTTTTCACTTCTGGCCCATGACGTCTTTCGGCCCATATGAGGCCCTATGTAACTCTTGGCCTATTAACGGCCCGTGGTGAAACTGGCCCATAATGAATAGTGTATCACTCTACACCCATTAACGGCCCGTGGTGAAACTGGCCCGTAATGAACAGTGTATCACTTTATACCCATTAACGGCTCGTTATTCCATTGGGCCGTTTCCAGCCCATGTTATCTTTCGGCCTTCTCAGAGCCCATTTATTCTTGGGCTCATTTCCAGCATTCGTTTACTTATGGCCCGTTACTGTCATTTTCTGCTTGTGGGCCAAATTCAGCCCGTGGTTACAGTCGGCCCGTTTGTGGTCCGTTAATACGTTGGGCCATTTTCATAGCGTCATCAAATACAACCTATTAATGATGGCCCGTTATGGTCGGCCCATGAATGGACGATTCCAACTCTAGTCCGTTTACGGCCATAATGCGGCCTGTTATTGGCCCATGTTTGGCCAATCGATCATACGACCCGTATAAGGCCCATTGATGATACGGCCTGTAGAAGGCCCATTGTTTCTACGGCCCGTAGAAGGCCCACTGTTTCTACGGCCCGTAGGAGGCCCAGTGTCACCACAGTAAATATTAGCCCATGGTTATTGTGTCCTAGTTTTAAAAAATAGGTTATTGCAGTCACTAGCAAACCGCGAAAAAGAACTGCACTGACTACAAGCAAACAAATAAACAAGACAACAAGGAAATAAATAAGCAAGCAACTTATGCTAGGCTATCACGGCTATTACACATATTACATCCACTGGGCATCAAAGTTCGCCACCAGTGCAAATATAGGGAACAAAGCAGCATGTAAACGCTGCAGCAAAACAAGTCCAGAACTGAAACCACTTCAGAAGAGTTCAAGAAACAATATCCTGGGTACCCATAATGCTGGCAAGATGCTTATCAAGCTTATTAACTTTCTCTTGTTTGGCGTTTAAATCCTCCAGTGCTTGCTGTTGCACAAGAAAGTACGCATCTGAATTCTGCACGGACTTCCTTAGTCCTTCGGCTTCTTGCTGCAACACAGCTGACTGATGCCTTTCAGCTTGTAGCTGAGACTGAAGAAGCTAAAGTGATTCAGGCAGCGATTTCAAAGAGCTTGTGCCAGCGGTACTGGCCAGTAACTCGAACACTACATCAACGCAAGACTGTGGGGTTTTCTCACTGTCTACAAGATCGTTTTTATCACCTTTCTTGGAGACCAACAGGGTTGACTCACTATCTTGAACCTTATGTGCATTACTTTCTCTACCATTGCATAGTGGGGTGCTCTTCTCCAATATTCTGTTTGCATACTACAAGAGAAACAAGCAGACACATCATAGGTTTAGCTTGTAGTATACGAAACTCCTTTTGGTAAACTGGTTCAGTAGTAAGGTGGACAGGATAACAGCATGAAACAAACATATATCTATGTACTATGGTCACTGTATTGTCCATATCATTCTAGTTTATGTTCCCTAATCAAGATAGAGACACA
The DNA here is from genome assembly GCF_002162155.2 of Triticum dicoccoides. NCBI lineage: Eukaryota > Viridiplantae > Streptophyta > Magnoliopsida > Poales > Poaceae > Triticum > Triticum dicoccoides. The sequence continues at coordinate 322,669,793 of NC_041389.1, forward strand.
GTTCAATTCATATATTTTTAAGACACAGCAGCATAGACAGAATATAAGTGTGAGAAACTACACAGCATTGGCAACACTTGTAATGTGCATCACATGAGAACATAACTATTTATACAACTGAAACTGAAATCAACATAGGGCAAGAAGTTAGAATAGCAATCCAGTTGAATAAATTGGTTTTAAACATACCTATTGCGCCATTAGAGTTTCAATTGAATCCTTCAAATTCGAAAGTAGTTGGTATGATTAAATACAGTGATGCAACAGCAAAGGAGTATGGACCATAGCTATGGAATCTGACCTGAGAACAGTTGCTCTTCTACTTTAAACGTGGAGTTTGGGTTCGCTGTGGTGGTCTTCGTGCTTTGGGCACTGCAGTTGCTTTACAAACTGCTCGTGTGGGGGTACTCTGTGGTGGACATGGTGCTTTGTCAACTAGAAGTGGGTTACTATCTGCTGGGGTTGCGGTTAGATGGGTTGTAGCTGGTTCTCTGCCCAACGGTGTAAGTGTGCAATCCAGAAGAGTCTTGATTATGTGTGGTGGGGCTAGTTTGTGGGCCAGTACAACCATGGTTCTATCTGCATTGACAGGTAGCACTGTCTTTTGTGAAGAACAGGTTTTTGCTCCCTTATATACTGCCATTACCCCCTCCAATTCAAATGGCTGATAAACAAGAAAAGAAATTGAACGTATAGACATTGTATGACAGACTGATGTGGTAATTCACATATATGTTGTCTAACCAAACAGGACAGCATGACACAATTTCACATATATGATGCCTAACTAAACATGATAGCATGACACAGTTTTAGATATATGATGGATAACTTAATAGGATATAATGGCATAATTCAACATATGATGAGTATCTAAACAGGATGACATTACAAAACTATATGATGTCTTTCTAAAATAGGTTGGGATGAAATAATTCACATACATGTTGTCTAACTAGTATACAGGATGGCATGATATAATTGACATAATTGATTCATGTACTAAGCAGCTGGCACTCGCATGTATGATCTCTAAAATAAGCAGATGGAATTTAATATTGTGCATATGATGTCTAAACTAAGCAATGCAAGACACCATATGCATGATATGAGAAATATAAACATTGCAACTTAGAGCATACACCTTAGGTGGGATATAGGACTGGCCATCTGTCTCTGAATCCTCCTTTGAGGAGCTCCCTGTAACCATCGACATATATGCTTCAACAGGTACCATTGCCTACTCTGAAGACCTTGTTTTCACTCCAGATTTTTCCATAACCGGCTCAAATGGCTGATACACATGAAGAGTATTTCAATATACACAGATTGTCGACAAATGGAATACGTAATGAAAAAAGATGGCATGAGATAATTCACATATATGATGCCTGGCTCCATGGCGGTGCATAATTCACATATATGATAACTGGCTGAAAAACATGGCACTGCATAATTCACATATCTGATATAGAAAGCAAACAGGAGGCATTCACACAAAGCGTGTCTAATCTAAGCAGATGGCATGGCAATG
>NC_041389.1:322671653-322729480 GCF_002162155.2 Triticum dicoccoides
CATGATATGAGCAATATAACCCAACCAAGTTAGAGCATGCACCTCGGGGGGGGGGGGAATACGACTGGTCATCTGTCTCTGAATCCTCCTCTGAGGAGCTATTTGTAACCAGCAAGAAATCTGCATCGACAGGTAGCACTGACTACTCAGAAGACCTTGTTTTCACTCCAGATTTTGCCATGACCGACTCAAATGACTGATGCACAGGAAGAGTAGATGAATGTATAAACATTGTTGACAAATGGAATACATTATGGAAAAAAATATGGCATGATACAATTCACATATACGATGGCTGGCTAAACAGGATGGCATTGCATGATTCACGTATATGACGCCTAGCTAAAGAAGATGGCATTGCATAATTCCCATATACTCCCTCCATTCCTAAATATTTGTCTTTTTAGAGATTTCAAATGGACTACCACATACGGATGTATATAGACATATTTTAGAGTGTAGATTCACTCATTTTGTGTCGTATGTAGTCACTTGTTGAAATCTCTAAAAAGACAAATATTTAGGAATGGTGGGAGTATGATATAGAAACCAAACAGGTGGCATTCACACAAAGCAAATCTAAACTAAGCTGATGGCATGTAAGATGTATAATGTAAGCAATGCAAGGCGCCATATGCATGATATGACCAACATCAACATGCCGGGTTAGAGCAAACACCTCTGAACAGTTATCTTCCTCTGGAATACAATCTGGAAATGCAGGAGGGGGGGCACTTCGCCCACCATGGAACGGCGTCTGCATGACATTATATTCGCACGCAACGGTCTTCTCTTTTTCTCTACATGTTCAATACGATTGTGTACAATATCTGACATGCATAATAATAAAAAATAGTTAGATTTTGTAAGGCCTAAGGGGTGCATGCAAAAATCAAGACTGATGGTAGCAAACGAGTGGATGGATCCAAAACTAATGATAGCAGGTAGATTATAGCTCCAGTTTAAAAATATAGACAATGGATCATCTATTGTTTGTTGCCCACCCAACATGAACCACATAGAAGACCCCAGATGAACCAGATAGTAGACAGATACTATTCGTTGCTGGCTCGATATGAGACCCATGGGCAATTCAAAACTCAAGATTGAACGACAAAGTAGCAGGTAATAATAATCGATGTATAACGTAAGCAAACACGAAAGACTACGACCTCTCTTCGGGAACTGTGTAGTCCTCAGGTTCATCTGCTCAGTCGATGATGGTAATGCAGTTGGCGTGGCTGCCGGCAACAGGGAAGATGATCTGAGGCGGCGAAAGAAAGTCTACAGGGGGATCTCTGCTGCAGTGCACGCTTCTGTCGATGGTGTACCTCAGGTGGGGTGGATGATGGCATGGCAGGAGCAGGACATAACACACAGAGTTTTCTTTGACGCCTATCTGAAAATGAAGTAAATCTGTAAGGGCTCCTTAGAATTGGAGGATTCCATAAACGCAGGGACAGGAAAAACACAGGAATAAGATAGGAATGCACGTGCAAAATAGAGCATTTGGAAACATAGGATTTCAGTCAACCTGGGTGTTTGGCTCACATGAATTGGAAGAACAGAGGAATGGAGAAACAAAGTGATGCGACGAGTGTACAACCTCTTTGGCATAGCCTTGTGGACCTCGGCATCATTGGGTTGGACGTGGAGGATGGTGATGATGCTGGTGTGACTGTCGGAGGCGGGGAAGAAGATCTGAGGCCTTTGGAAATGGCGCCGAGGGTACTGCTCCGCTGTGATGGACGGTTCCGTCATTGGAGCAGCTCCGCTAAGGTGTACGACGACGAGGATGAAGCATGACAAGACTGACAACGTTAATCTGAAGTGGGACCCTAATATCATCTGCAATAGATGAGGTAAAATACATCACCAAAAAGTGCTAGATGTAAAACGCATCAGCCGCGCCACGGCCGCTCCGACAAATGCTGTAAGTACTGTTCACTCTGAACTTAATTGAAGAAAATGAACTTCATAGTCGAAACTGAATTTTACTGTCGAAACTGATTGAACTAGTAATAGAGCATTGCAATAGATGTTTAGGGCGTTCGAGCACTAGTAGCAGAGAAGCAGTGATCTAAATCAGCAGACGCTCGAGCAGGGAATGCACTAGCAGAGAGCAAGTCATGCAGTAGCACCACGAGCGAGTGCTAAATCAGCAACTCCTGTAGCTGCTAGAGGTCGTGCAGTAGCAGCAGCAGCGCAAGCGAGAGCAAGAGCAGAGCAGCAGCATGAACAAAAGCAGGAGCAGTGCAGCAGCGTGACCGACAGCAAGAACAGAGCCGCAACGCGAGCGAGAGCCGGAGCAGCTGCAGCTAGTGCCGTTGTGGAAGTCGCCACCGAGGAAGCAACGACATGTGGGAGAGACGCCATGGATGATGTGGCCGGCGACGGCGCCGTCGATGGAGACACGCCATGTCTGCTCGGTATCAAGCACCGACAGCCCCGTGAGATCGAATAAAAGATAAAATGCAGCGGTGAGTGCAGAACCTCCTTGGTGGCGCCGAGTTGGCCTCGGCTTCATCGGAGGAATTGGTGAGGGTGTTGCGGTTCCGGTGGGGCAGGTCAAGACGGCGCTGTGGGGATTGAGGTGGCGCGATAGACGAGGCAAACATCGGGGCAGCTCCTTGGAGGTGGCGGACGGCGCGGCTGATCCGGTGGGACGACGAGATCGACAACGGATCCTCATCCGGTGCGGTGGATGAGGGACGGCGAGCTGTTGCGGTGTACGACGTAGTCGGGGAAGAGTCTCCAGCTGGGCGGCGGTCGGGAGGCCAACCGAGGAGCATGGGGTTTCGCGGGTTTTGGCGGCCTCGGTGTACGAATGGGGGGGCGAAGGGGGAGGGGGAGCCAAGCTTAGGGACGCGCTTGTCCGAAATGTAGGGTAAGTTACCAGCGTACCCCCACCGGTTTTGACACCACAACGTGGAGCTTCATTTCCGGCTGAGGGGTAGAAGGGGGGTTTCACGTGTCTGGGCTGCGGGAGCGATTTCGGATGAGGAGGGAGTTCTCGCGCGCGTCCAAATTTCAGGATAACAAGGCGCGGCGCGGGTTGAAGAAGCGGGAGTTTCAAAGCAGGTGAGACAAAAGATACTCGAGCTTGAAAATTTCGGGATAACTAGGTGCGGATTCCTTGTTCGGCAGAACAAACTTAACGTGTAAAAAAATGATTCATACAAGACACAGGAGAGTCATGTCCCCTTTTACTATATTGCTATAGATGCCATTGAAAAAACTACAAGAAAAATGTAAAAAAAATCGGGAGAACAAGATTACCCTGCATAGTACCAAATCGATTCGCACTTCCCTCAACAACAACAAAAAACAAATCAATTCCCACCAAAGAAAGAGTAATGTCCCTTTTTACATGATTACAGATGCCATGATCTCGAATTTCAATTTTTGAATCCACGTTATGTTGAATTCGAATATATCGTTAGGTGACCTTGCGGTTTATAATTGATGTAGTCGTACATTTTGATCTTCCATCATATATGAACATTTTCCTCCACCATGTGAACATATATATTGTCGTCTACCATATGGGCTAAATTTGAATCAATTTTCCTTATTTGAATACGATTGTTGTCAAGTTATACAATAATTTAAATATTATCTTGATAACAAAAAACATGCATATAGCAGCAATCATATTTCACTATAAACGACATGTACCATACGCTCTCCAACTCAAATATTTGTATCCATTTTATGTTGAAGTCAAATCATAGTACATTATTGGTCTAGGTAGCGAGATGTTCGGGATAATCTAAACCCTGTTTTCATACGTATATTTTTTTGGCTGAATTGGGACAAGTTTTGGTATAAGATTCTTGCAAAACCGGAGATTCTCTCAACAAGCCTCGTGGTTCCGAGAGGGAACGTGTCACCTTTGTGTGTGAAACGATATACGCTGCCTCCCCTCTGATTTTATTTACAGAGGCAGCATAGAACTATATGAGTGCCCTGTTAAATTTTGGAATTATTTCGGGTTCATTTGGCCTTTTTATACATTAATTGAGTTTCTGGACTTTTAATGTGCATAATCTAAATATGAATTGCATGCACATGCTGCGGTGCACCAAAGTGGGTTGAAAAACCACATGTGTGTCCTTGGTTGAATTTCTAGGTCCCATGGAAGAAATGAGAATGAAATTCAAACATCTGGGCGTCATGACTCGGTCGAGAACATCGAGAAACTTAGATTTTAAATTCATGTAAATCCAAAACTCGCCTGGAAATCATGAAACTTGGCATGCTGTCATATCATGGCAGTAACATGTTGTGGTAAAAAATTGGGCCGATTTGGAAGCTTGTGGTTCTAAGAGGGAACGTGCCACCTTTGAGTGTGAAACGATATACGCTGCCCCCCCCCTTGAGTTTCTTAACAAAGGCAACATAGAACTACATTAGTGCCCTGTTAGATTTTGGAATTATTCTGGGTTTGTTTGTCGTTTTTATACATTAATTGAGTTTCTGGTCATTTAATGTGCATAAGTCAAATTTGAACTACAAGCACATGCTCTCATGCACCAAAGTTGGTTGAAAAATCACATTTGTGTCCTCGGGTGAATTTCTAGGTCCCATGCAAGAAATGAGAATAAAATTAAAACATTTGGGCATCGTGGCTCTGCCGAGAACATTGAGAAACTTGGTTTTAAAATTCTTGTAAATCCAAAACACGTCTGAAAATCATGAAACTTGGCATGGATGTCATGTCATGGTACTACCATGTTATGGTAAAAAATTGGCCGAATAGGAACATATTTTGGTATAAGCTTCTTGCAAACCGAAGCTTCTCTCAAGAAGGCTCATGGTTCTGAGAGGGAACGTGCCACCTTTGAGTGCGAAACGATATACATTGTCCCCCTTGAGTTTATTTACAAAGGCCCTGTTAAATTTTGGAATTATTCCGGCTTCATTTGGCCTTATTTACACATTAATTGAGTTTTTGGTCATTTAATGTGCATAATTCAAATTTGAACTACAAGCACATGCTCCCGTGCACCAAAGTTGGTTGAAAAATCACATTTGTGTCCTCGGGTGAATTTCTACTCCCTCCTTCCATTCATATAGGGCCTAATGTATTTTTTCAAGCCTAACTTTGACCAAACGTTAGAGCAATAATATATGACATGCAACTTACACAAAGCATACCTTCAAATTTGTATGTCAAAGGAGCTTCCAATAATATAATTTTCATAGTATACATCTCATGTGCTATTAATCTTGTCAATAGTCAAAGGCTGTCTTGAAAAACACATTAGGCCCTATATAGATGGAAGGAGGGAGTAGGTCACATGCAAAAAATGAGAATAAAATTCAAACATCTGGGCATCGTGGCTCGGTCGAGAACATTGAGAAACTTGGTTTTAAAATCATGAAACTTGGCATGGTGTCATGTCATGGTAGTACCATGTCGTGGTAAAAAAATTGGCCGAATAGGAACAAATTTTGGTATAAGCTTCTTGCAAATCGGAGCTTCTCTCAAGAAGGCTCGTGGTTCTCGGAGGGAACGTGTCACCTTTGTGTGCATAATTCAAATTTGAAATACAAGCACATGTTCCAATGCACCAAAGTTGGTTGAAAAATCACATGTGTGTCCTCGGGTAAATTTCTACGTTCCATGCAAGAAATGGGAATGAAATTCAAAATTCTGGGCATCGGGGATAGGTTGAAAACATTGAGAAACTTAGTTTTTTAATTCCTGTAAATCCAAAACACGCATGAAAATAATGAAACTTGGCTTGGTGCCATGACATGGTACCAACATGTTGTGGTAAATTTGCAGTCCGATTTGCGAAGGCGCACACATTAACAATCAACAAAGTCATTTTGGAACAAGTGTTGTCACATTACAATCAGAAACACAAGTATTATTGAAACCGGGGGCATTCTACTTACTAGTACCATTTACGTGCCGCCACGCGTCCCCATTTTTATTAGCTAGGAGGCGCCATGCAGGGTAGCTATTTGAGTACGAGAGGCGTGCAATCAGACCCCTGCGCATGTTTATCGGGAGGAGAGCCCTTTGACCTCCATCTGCCGTCCACCTCTCTCCCAAGGTCTCCATTAATGGCGCCAGAGCCTCTGTTTAATGGCGTGGCTATGTCTCACTCGATTGAGATTTTAGAGAGAAAAAAGAAAATCTGAAAGCAGGGATCTTGATGTAAGATCCGACGGACCTATATAGCATCTACTGTGACTTATAGCAAGACTGATGAATATATAAGGACGATTAATTTATTTTTTGATGAAAGAAGGTCTTGGCCCTTCCTATTTTCATTACTGAAAACCACCACAATTCACAAGAAGTTCAGCACAACTCCAGCCTAACACGAAGGACTAAAAGCTACCAGATTGAAATCGCAACATCCCAAGAGGCCAACAAAGGCCAAACATCCGCGCTAGAACCCAACATTTCACAACCGACGACACAATCCACATCCTAAACCGATTATTATATCGAAACAAACCAGGACACCAAAGGAAGCCCAACAGCAACTAGAAGAACAGCAACGCCAGGGTTGCCACAGCAAGAGTTTTCTTCATTCCAGCCTCGCAACATTGATCTTCCACAGAAAGATAAGGACGATTAATTATCTTACATAATTAGAAAGATAATTAAAAAAATCCACATGCGGCTACGCCCGAAATACACAAGGGCAAAAGAAGAAGGAAGACAAGGATCTGGCTCGCTGATCTCTAATTTCTTGATGTGTTACTGCAGGCCGCGGGAACTAGTCTCCGCGGCGAGCAACGATGAGCTCTTTCGTGTCCTCAAGATGCTGCTTGAGAACATCCACGGATTCCTCCACCAGCCTTTGGCGCTCGTTGCGGAGCATGTCATTCTCGTCCATAAGTTTCTTGACGATGACGCCGGTCCTCTTCAACAAGGCACTGGTCTCCTCCTGCTGGTCTGCACTTCGGACGATCTTCTCCCTCAGCAGGTCACGCTCAGCCTGGAGCCTCTCATTGCCCTCCCTTAGCTGCCGGATGACGCCGGTAGCCTGTTCAAACGAGGCTTTCATGTCGTCCTGCAACCTCGCCCAGCTGGAGATCGGATCCATCTGGCTATGGACGATCGCATGCATGCGCCTGTAACAGTCATCGCCTTCCCGGGGCATCCCCAAGCTTAGGCTTTTGGCTATCCTTGAATATCTTGGGGTGCCATGGGCATCCCCAAGCTTAGGCTCTTTCCACTCCTTATTCCATAGTCTATAAAAGCTTTACCCAAAACTTGAAAACTTCACAACACAAAACTCAACAGGAAATCTTATAAGCTCCGTTAGTGAAAGAAAACAAAACCACCACATAAGGTACTGCAATGAACTCATTATTTATTTATATTGGTGTTAAACCTACTGTATTCCAACTTCTTTATGGTTTATAAACTAATTTACTAGCCATAGATGCATTGAAATAAGCAAACAACACACGAAAAACAGAATCTGTCAAAAAAAGAACAGTCTGTAGCAATATGTAACTAACGCAAACTTCTGGAACTCTAAAAATCCTACCAAAATATAAAGTCCTGGAAAATTTGTCTGTTGAACAGCAGCAAAAGGAATCAACGCAAAAGCACGTTCCTGTGATTTAACAAAATTATATTCGTGCGTGCAAAGTTTATGTTTTTCAGCAGAATCAAATCAACTATCATCGTAGGTTATCCTATAGGTTCTACTTGGCACAAACACTAATTAAAAGATAAAAATACATCTAAACAGAAGGTAGATGCAAAAATTATTACTAAACAGCAAAAACAAAAAACATAAAGAAGATTGGGTTGCCTCCCAACTAGCGCTATCGTTTAACGCCCCTAGCTAGGCATAAAAGCAATGATAGATCTAATGAGTGCCATCTTTGGCACTAAATTCATAAGTAGCACGCATGATAGATTCGTAAGGTAATTTGACTTTCTTTATTGGAAAGTGCTCCATGCCTTTCTTTAAAGGAAATTGGAATCTAATGTTCCCTTCCTTCATATCAATAATCGCACCAATCGTTCTAAGGAAAGGTCTACCAAGAATAATAGGGCAAGAAAGATTGCAATCTATATCAAGAACGATAAAATATACGGGCACCAAATTTCTATTTGCAACGATAAGAACATCATTGATCCTTCCCATAGGCTTTTTAATGGTGGAATCCGCAAGGTGCAAATTTAAAGAGCAATCATCAAGATCATGGAAACCTAGAATATCACATAAAGTTTTTGGAATCGTGGAAACACTAGCACCCAAATCACACAAAGCAAAACACTCATAATCTTTAATTCTAATCTTTATAGTAGGTTCCCACTCATCATTAAGTTTTCTAGGTATAGGAACTTCCAAATTAAGTTTTTCATCATAAGATTGTATCAAGGCATCAACAATATGTTTGGTAACAGCTTTATTTTGACTATAAGCATGAGGAGAATTAACAACGGATTGCAACAAGGAAATACAACCTTTTAAAGAGAAATTATCATAATCAAATTCCTTGAAATCCAAGATAGTAAGTTCAATATTATTAGAAGTTGAGGATTCTCCAATCTCACTTTTACCAAATTTAGCATCAAGATCTAAAGACTCCGAATTTTTGGGACGCCTTCTAGGCAAAGTTGATTCATCATCACTTCCATAATCATCAAAATTCATATTGCAAAACATAGATCTAATCGGAGACGCATCAATAACTTTAAGATCCTCATCATTATTTTTATGAAGACTAGAATAACACGCTTTTATAAAGCTTTCCTTTTTAGCACGCAATCTAGCGGTTCTTTCCTTGCACTCGTCAATGGAAATTCTCATTACTTTGAGAGACTCATTGATATCATGCTTAGGAGAAGAAGATTGAAGTTTAAGAGAATTAACATCAAGCAAAAGTCTATCAACGTTCCAAGCCAAATCATCAACTTTGAGCAATTTTTCTTCAAGCAAAGCATTAAAATTCTTTTGAGAAATCATAAATTCTTTCACACTATTCTCAAAATCAGAGGGCATCTTATTAAATTACCATAAACATTATTGTAGGAATTTCCATAATTATTAGAGGGATTACTAGGGAACGGTCTAGCATTAAAATTTCCTCTATAAGCATTATTTCCAAAACTATTCCTACCGACAAAATTCACATCCATAGATTCATTATTATTCTCAATCAAGGAAGACAAAGGCATATAATTGGGATCAAGAGGAGTGTTTTTAGTAGCAAACATCTTCATAAGTTCATCCATCTTTCCACTCAAAACATTAATTTCTTCTATAACATGCACTTTTTTACTAGAAGATCTTTCGGTGTGCCATTTAGAATAATTAGCCATAATATTATCAAGCAATTTTTTAGCATCTCCTAACGTGATTTCCATAAAGGTGCCTCCCGCGGCCGAATCTAAGAGATTTCTAGAAGCAAAGTTCAAACCGGCATAAAATTTTTGTATGATCACCCATAAATTCAAACCATGAGTAGGGCAATTGCGAAGCATCAATTTCATTATTTCCCAAGATTGGGCAACATGCTCATGATCAAGTTGTTTAAAATTCATAATATCATTCCTAAGAGTGATGATCTTAGCGGGAGGAAAATACTTAGAGATAAAAGCATCTTTGCACTTGTTCCAAGAATCAATACTATTTTTAGGCAAAGACGAAAACCAAACTTTAGCACGATCTCTAAGTGAAAACGGAAATAACTTCAATTTGACAATATCGTTATCCGTATCTTTCTTCTTTTGCATATCACACAAATCAACAAAATTGTTTAGATGAGTAGCGGCATCTTCACTAGGAAGGCCGGCAAATTGATCTTTCATAACAAGATTCAGCAAAGCGGTATTGATTTCACAAGACTCATCATTATTAAGAGGAGCAATTGGAGTACTAAGGAAATCATTATTATTGGTATTCGAGAAGTCACACAATTTGGTATTATCTTGTGCCATGGCAACAAGTAATCCAACACACAAGCAAATAGAAAAACGGCAAGCGAAAAGAGAGGAGGAGATTGGGAAAGAGAGGGTGAATAAAACGGCAAGGGTCAAGTGGGGGAGAGGAAAATGAGAGGCAAATGGCAAATAATGAAATGCGAGGGAGATGGTTTGTGATGGGTACATGGTATGTCTTGACTTGAGCGAAGACCTCCCCGGCAACGGCGCCAGAAATCCTTGTTGCTATGTCTTGAGCTTGCGTTGGTTTTCCTCGAAGAGGAGAGGGTGATGCAGCAAAGTGTAGCGTAAGTATTTCCCTCAGTTTTGAGAACCAAGGTATCAATCCAGTAGGAGGCTCCTCAAAAGTCCCACGCACCTACACAAACAAACTGAGAACTCGCAACCAACGCAATAAAGGGGTTGTCAATCCCTTCACGTCCACTTGCGAAAGTGAGATCTAATAAAGATAGTATGATAAGATAAATATATTTTTGGTATTTTATAAGATAGATGAAAAAAGTAAAGAAGCAAATAAAAGTAGATTGAAATCAAATATGATAAGAGATAGACCCGGGGGCCATAGGTTTCACTAGAGGCTTCTCTCAAGATAGCATAAGTATTACGATGGGTGAACAAATTATTATCGAGCAATTGATAGAAAAGCGCATAGTTATGAGATTATCTAGGCATGATCATGTATATAGGCATCACGTCCATAACAAGTAGACCGACTCTTGCCTGCATCTACTACTATTACTCCACACATCAACCGCTATCCAGCATGCATCTAGAGTATTAAGTTCATAAGAACAGAGTAACGCATTAAGCAAGATGACATGATGTAGAGGGATAAACACATGCAATATGATATAAACCCCATCTTGTTATCCTTGATGGCAATAATACAATATGTGTCTTGCAACCCTTTTTGTCACTGGGTAAGAACACCGCAAGATTGAACCCAAAGCTAAGCACTTCTCCCATGGCAAGAAAGACCAATCTAGTAGGCCAAACCAAACTAATAATTTGAAGAGACTTGCAAAGATAACTCAATCATACATAAAAGAATTCAGAGAAGATTCAAATATTATTCATAGATAAACTTGATCATAAACCCACAATTCATCAGATCTCGACAAACACACCGCAAAAAGAGTTTACATCGAATAGATCTCCACAAGAGAGGGGGAGAACATTGTATTGAGATCCAAAAAGAGAGAAGAAGCCATCTAGTAATAACTATGGACCCGTAGGTCTGAGGTAAACTACTCACAACTCATCGGAGGGGCAAGGATGTTGATGTAGAGGCCCTCCGTGGTTGATTCCCCCTCCGGCAGAGTGCCGGCGAAGGCTCCAAGATGGGATCTTGCGGATACAGAAGGTTACGGCGGTGGAAATTGTGTTTCATGGTGCCCCTGGATGTTTTTGGGGTACGTAGGTATATATAGGAGGAAGAAGTACGTCGTTGACTGCCTGAGGGGCCCACAAGACAGGGGCCCGCCCTACAGGGGGGCGCGGCCCCCTATCTCGTGGGGCCCTCGGGAGCTTCTTGACTTGCACTCCAAGCTCTCCAGATTAGGTTCGTTCCAAAAATCACGCTCCCGAAGGTTTCATTCCGTTTGGACTTCGTTTGAATATTCCTTTTCTTTGAAATACTGAAATAGGCAAAAAAACAGCAATATGGGTTGGGCCTCCAGTTAGTAGGTTAGTCCCAAAAATGATATAAATGTGTAAAATAAAGCCCATAAACATCCAAAAGAGATAATATAATATCATGGAACAATCAAAAATTATAGATACGTTGGAGACGTATCAGCTGCTCTCGCGGCGAGGCAGGACATCTCTCATGCTTCCGCTTCCATGCTCGCCTCTCCCTGGTGGCAATCTCTCGACCCAGAACTCAAGCTGGCCATGGCAGACGCAAGGGAAGGATGCTAAATGACTTGTTTGTTTTTGTGGATGAGGAGTTGAGGAGGAATGTGTAGTCATCTTGGCATACTAGTATTTATAACCGAGTACTAATACGCTCCTAAGTGGGAAACCGTTTAGGTTGTGATCGGTGTGAACAGCTTTGCAATTAAATATAGCATGGAGTAATTTGGAATGTGACGAGACTCAAGCTCAAAATTTATTGACGGTTCTAGTTTCAAAGTGCGGCACTATTCCCAGATGGAGTAGTTCTTTTTCTACTCCCTCCTTTCCGGTTTTATAGGGCTTATCTCAAAATTTTAGTTTTTCCATTTTATAAGGCTCAATTTGGTTGTTCCCCGACACATGTTCAGATTCCAAGGTGCATTAAATCATTGCATGCAAGTATTAAGAGAAAATTGACCAATGCATGTACTTTATGCATGCATGCATTGCAATTAATGCATTGATAAACATAATTTTTTGAGAAAAACAAGAGCATTAATTAGGTGCTTTTGCAAACTACAAAAAATATTCCACCACTCACCATCTTGGTTGGTGAGATTTTTGAATTAAGCCCTATAAACCGGAAAGGAGGGAGTATTGTTGTGTACGTGCAATAACTGGCACCGTCATATACATATCTTATGGTTAATGGGGCGTTCGACAGGAATAGCCACGTGGCGAGCTCTAGGCTAGTCTTTTTTTCAGACGCATTAAACCTATCTCTTGGGACTTCCCGCACGCACCATCGTGCCACCCACAAAAACTTGTACTCTGAGTTTAGTAGTACGTTATACAGGAAGAGAAGAGGTGCACGCATGCACTCGTCCTCTCACACACGCGTCTGTGTTTTCTCGAAAAGGAGGATGATGACCCCCGGCCTCTGCATCTGGGAGTCACACACACATCTGTAGCTACGAATTATAGTGTTCTCAACCATCCGATTGGCTGTATCATGGATGTACCTATATACTAAAACATGTCTAGATACATCTATATTTTGACAAATGGAAGGCATGTATTGTGGAACGGAGGGAGTGCCTGTCATCAAAATGGATAAAAAGGGACGTATCTAGAACTAAAATACGTCTACATACATCTCCTTTTATCCATTTTGATGACAAGTAGTACTTCTTACCCAAAGGAACTTTATATCCAACAGACACAAAATATCCGTTTGACTGTTGGAAATTACTGGTCTGATGTCAAAGTAATTGCTGCATCGCCACCAAAACCCACCATTTCTTAAGCTAAAGTAGACCAAGGTAATCCCTATATTAGCATATTACTAAGATAAACAGAAGGCACTGTAGAAACATTTAGGACATGAGCTTGTCAATCTGAATGTGGAGGGACACGAGCTTAGCCCCGGCCAGCAGCTTGGGCGGAACTGTCAAGAAGGTCAGCTCCTGCACGTCGACGTTGTCGGGATCCTTGCTGCTTGTCACCTCCATTTCCACCTTGATGGCGTCGGTCGTGCCTTTGGGCTCCCCCGGCGGGTCGTTCGCCCACAGCTTGGCCACGTAGTGCGGCAGTGGGGACGCCCCCGCTCTGATGCAGACGACCGACACGGCGATAGGCGCGCCGAAGTAGAGCACACCGCCAACCAAGAAAAAAGCGCGGCGGTCCTCGTCCACGAACAGCAAGAGCCGTGGCTCGGACAGTGGCACTTGCAGCTGGAGCACCTCGCCGTACTGGATCCTGTGCACGGGCATGGGATGTGCGGTGCTGATGTGGTGGTTGAGCGCCGGCGGCGGGCCTTCATAGCCGCAGACGGGCACGGGGCATTTGCAGGGGGCGAGCGGACATACGCTCTGGTGATCGGCGAGCTTGTGGTAAGTGACGTAGAGCCCAGAGCCTTCGTGCGGGCACTCCACCCTCACCGACGAAAGGACGGAGTCCACCGCTGTGTTCCGCACATCGAAGTCACCACCACGCTCGCACTTCTGGCACTGCCACTGGTTCCCGGGGCGCTCGACGTGGCAGTCCGCGCAGGCCAGGTGCCCTCGCTTGCACTGCAGAAATCAATCGAACAGCACATCAATTAAGAAACCTGCACCTTGCTCAATCAGCCGAACGGACAAGGTGTACTGGAACCTCATACACTGGAGGCGTCAAGGGGCGGAGGCACAAGGGGCAGTGGAGCACGGTGAGGTCCATCGAGACCTTAGAGAGCTCCATCGCCGGGTCCTATTCGGTCTGCATGATCTCGCCCTCCTCGTGCACAACCATCTCTCAACTTGGGCCGGGGTATTACAAAGCTTTACCGTCACATATTTTATACTACTTCAAGGTGCATTAAATCAACACATGCAAGTATCAAAAGGAGAGTCACGGCATGCATGCATGTGTTGTAATTAATGCATCGTTAAACGCAAATTATTGAAATATATCGAGTGCAGTGCTTTGATGTGTCGCGTCAACTCATACATCAACAAGAAGTTTGATTATCCTCTCCCTCGCGGACTTAACTGCACCTGCCTTTGGCTGTATGACAGGTTGGCCACACACCTGTCGGGCCCATCTGTCATACACGCAAAGGCAGGAGCATCCCTCCCTCGCCCATGAGCGTGGTGGCTGGCAAGACTAGGAGAAGCTTTCGCTACACGCTCTCCCTCCCGCACGCGATGGACATGCAGTAGTTCAATCGGTGTCAGATGGCCAGAAGCGTAATGTAGTACTCCTCCAGTGTAGTAGTACTCCGTCATTGTTCGACTTCCCGAAGAGGCGAAGAGCCAAGCACAGCCCGGACGCTCGTGTGGCAGTTTCATGTGTAGAGTAGTCTAGGATAGCATGTACAGTGCCTGTAAGCTTAAAATCGTTGGGGTCGGCTCCATGCTATGTGGCCGTTTCGAAGTTTAAAAAAAAATTAAAATAGTCTTCTGGACCTACCTGTCATCCTGGTGATTGTAGTTTGCACGCTCATATGGTCAAGATAGGAATATACATTTTAATTTGTTTTTTTTTTGAAAAGGGGGGACTCCCCGGCCTCTGCATCAGAACAATGCATACGGCCACATATATTTTAATTTGTGGTGGGTAAATGTTAGAGGTTGCAGCAAATATATTGTACACTGCGGGTCTTTCAGCCAAGTTTAGAGGCAAGCATGTGGGGCCAGTGCTATGATGTGTCGCGTCAACTCGTACAACGAGGAGAAGCTTGATTTTACTACACGCCTTCTCCCTCTCCCATGCGCGCGGTTGCTCGCAAACGAGGACAGGCTTTTGCTTAGTAGTACTTCTACAACAAGCTATCCGTCCCGCTCGCGGTGGACGGACATGCAGCAGTGGATTCGACACTGTAGAAGCAGTAGTAGTAACATCATTGTTCGTCTTCTCGAAGAGGCGAAGAGCCAAGCGCAAACCGAACGTTGCAGTTGCGAACATTGGAGCACACATATGGCCAGGCTCTTGCATGAGACAAAATTGCTATGTGAGCCCACTATTGTACTAGTACGTACAACTACTTGCTAGTATAGCCCTGTAAACCATAAAGGAGTATTTGCCCTTCTAGAGATTTCAACAAGTGACTAGACTACACCGAGGCGGAGTATATATGGAGCAAAATGAGTGAATCTACACTGTAAATAAATACGTACTAGTTCTATCATTTTCCTCTCCGAGGTGCACAATATTGAGTATACTGACTAGTCTCTTTTTGACAAGCATTTACGTTTTTTTGACACAGTACAGACGCAAGCACTCATATACACACGCATACACTCACCCCTATGAACGCACACACGCACGACACTATCATCTTGAACTTTATGAAGTCACCATAGGCACCTCATCGTCGACAGGTCCATAGGTGCTTGAATGCCAAGGAGGGAGAGGGTAGCGGTTCCCGAGACGTTGAATGGTCAATGATGCATCCTCAATTACATGCAGAGGGAATTAATTGGAGAAGCAGAATAGAGCCAGCACGATGTGAATGCAACAGAGTTTGGACTCTCATATAATAAAGGCACCCCACCACTCCAATCCATCTACTCCCAAGTCTCTGCGCAACACTGCTCACTCCAATCCAAGACCAAGTGACCAGAAGCCACAAGCACCTATGGAGGCGATGGACGCGAGCGGCAGTCGGCTGTGCCAAATCATCCAAGGCGCCAGCCTACGGCCCCGCACCACGCAGCGTTTCCAGATGGTGCTGGCGACCGCAGGCATCGTAGCCCTCGCCGACGCCGGCTTCGCCTCTCGCATGGACGACATGATGGTCAACTCCATCCGCAAGTTCACCGCCGTCAAGAAGCACGCAGACGACCTTGCCGTACTGCTCTAGCCCGCGCGCCCAGGCTCCTCATTGCCTGCCACCCTCATCGGCCTCCATGGTGACGAACTCTTTCAAGCCCTGGTGGCCCTGCAGGTGCCCGAGGTCGCGACGAAGAATGTGCACCTCAAGGCCGCGCTCGCCGCGCAGCGCCTCGCCATGCAAGAAACCGTCGACCTGCACATCCACGTCTATGAGGAAATCGTCTACATAGGCCACTACAAGGCAAGTGAGGACAGAAAGACGTTGGCCTTCTTCCAGCGGCTGGAATCTTTGGACGCCATTGTTCAGAAGCACGTCGACCTGGCCACGAAAGCCGCTGCTACTTAGGCGCCGTTCGATGGGCCGGCGCCCTGAGTCGAGGAGGTGGACGTTGTCGATGGATGCATCTCTTCTTCTTGCCTCCTGTAACCAGCACTGCATCGCCTCATGGCCTTAATGTTTTATTAGTATAGTACTCCCTCCGTTCCCAAATATAAGTCTTTCTAAAGATTCCGGCAAGTGACTACTACATACGGAGCAAAATGAGTGAATCTACACTCTAAACTATGTCTACATACATCTGTATGTTGTATTCCATTTGAAATAGTATCTAAAAAGGCTTATATTTTTGAACAGAAGGAGTATATGGCATTTTTATTCTAGTCGTAATGTTTTCACTGTGAGGTGGGGCCGCAGTTGAGCAAACCCACCCCACCCACCGGGCGTCGGCCGAGTTTAGAATTAGAAGAGAGAAACGAGGGAGGAGAGCTAGCTGTAGCACGGACGCTGTTGTCAGATGGGACTCGTGTTTATAGAATAGGAGTAGTACTGAGCACTCGTGCCTCTCTTTTTTTGAGGGAAAAATTATTCGTATGTCTAGTACCACTAGTTGGGTGCGTGCGACCTATAGCTGTCATCACTTTAGGTCTCCTTTTCGAACCACGGCTACGCTTCACAGTACATATTTTTTCACGCATTTATCCTCCTATATGTACTCCTAGGCTATTTCCACGTGCTCCCATTCGCCGACATGTGGGACAAAAAGCATCTGCGTTGTAGTGCATGCATGACTCGAAGCATATGCCGGGGTACTTTACATTTCAGACCTCACGAATTACATGCAAACCCCCCGCAGAAGAAGAAATAAATGAATGAATTACTACATGAAACCAGATTATTTTCTTGGAAACCGGAGCACGTTCATTAAATTTTGGACATAACACGTTTATAAAAAATGACCGGACCTAAACCAGTTTAAGGGCCTCTTTGATTTTTCCCGCAAAAAAGGGCCTCTTTGATTCGCAGGATACTAAAAACACCAGAATGGGGAAAGTATGATGGCGATGAACCGAGACGAGGAGAACTCTAACTCAGTTAGAGTTTAGAGTTAGATTGTAACCCTGAACTAACTCTAAACCAAAGAGGTGTATGGATGGCAGGGTTAGATTGACAATAAATGCTCTATCTCAATCATTTGACTACTTTGGACCCTATTTCCTGCCGGATTTGGAGGGTGCTTGGATACGTTTTAGTTCCATGACTAAAAGTAGTGGGACTAAAACTTGCTAGCCTCACCCATGCTTGGATCCAAATACTAAAGAGACTAAAATCAACTTAATGAGCATTTATTATCCTCCAAACCCTCCAATCTAGAACTCGCCTGTGTTAAAGGAGAGGAGTTAAATGAGGAGAGAGAGGACTAATCCACATTTTAGTAGGGGTACCCCTGACTAAAATTTTTTAGTCTCGAGACTAGTTTTAGCCCCTCTTTAGTCAGGGGTGCTTGGAACTTTAGCCTCTTAAAGAGACTATTTTTAGTCAGACTAAAATAAGTCCCTTGGATCCAAGCACCCTCTTGGTGTGTCCGGCTCTTCTGTGGCCTCCTCCCGCTCACAATTGACATAAACGAACCATCTATACAAATCAAGCATGCAAAACATGATAATTTTTACTTTGTCCATACAAATGAGATATCCCACTTAAACATACAAGTCATCAATCAAGCTTGACAAAATAAAAAAACACTTCATGAAACAAAGAATGAGCTAACTCATCACGGAAGTCATTCACGATAGGGAGGGAGCCCGGAGCCCCTCACGCACCGAGCGAGGAGCTCGCCATCGTCGCTCTGGAGGAAGGCTCTGTAGAGCCCAAGCCCCGGGAACCCCTCCGACGCCGGCCCTTGCGAGTTGAGGTCGACATCGGCATGGGTAGCAGGGCCGCTTGCCGCCGACTGGGAACTTAATCTTTGGGCCTCTAGAAATAATGCAAGCCTATAACTAAAATACCTAGAAAGGTGAACTGAATCTTTGGGCCTCTAGAAATAATGCGAGCCTGAAACTGAAATACCTAGAAAGGTGAACTGAATCTTTGGGCCTCTAGAAATAATGCAAGCCTGAAAGTGAAATACCTAGAAAGGTGAACTGAATCTTTGGGCCTCTAGAAATAATGCAAGCCTGAAACTGAAATACCTAGAAAGGTGAACTGAATCTTTAGGCCTCAAGAAATAATGCAAGCCTGAAATTGAAATACCTAGAAAGGTGAACTGAATCTTTGGGCCTCTAGAAATAATGCAAGCCTGAAATTGAAATACCTAGAAAGGTGACCTGAATCTTTGGGCCTCTAGAAAGATTTATTACCTCCTCAAGCAGCATCAAACAATTCCATGTGTGCACCACAAATCTATACCAAGTTTGATCAGGATCTACTTTTCCAAATCAGAATTAGCACTAGAGCAAGCAAGATCAATGATATGGCCGTGAGACAGAGAAGGAACGAACAAACTCACCCCTCTCGCAACCTCTCTGGTAGATGTGCCGCCGCCGTGCATGACAGAGGGATAAAAACGACTGGTGAAGGGGGAGCGGGGCGACCTTCAAAGGCCGGAGGGAGAGGGCGGTCGGAGTAGGGCGGCGGAGGCCGGAAGGAGAGGGCGGCCGGAGGAGAGAGAGGGCGAGCGGCGCTTGGGCGGGAGGCCCTATGGGGAACAGAGAGGAGTCGTGCGAGAGGGGGGGAGCGATCTGGTGCGGGCAGGGGGGGTTAGTTCTCTTTTAGTGGGCCCGAGGATAACTAACCCAATTAGAACCTCTCCACCGGGCTAGTTTTTTTAGCTGGGTTAGAGAAAACTAGCTCAAACTAACCCCTCTTGTTTCGATAATTTGAGGCTATTTCAACCCAAACTAGCTCTAACTCAGGGATCCAAACAAAGAGGAGTGTTACTGTACATGCTACATTGTGGACCGTAGCACATTGTTTTTATGGCCATATCACCACATTGTTTTCTATTGCTGGTTCACTGGGCTACCGTGGTTCGCGCTGTTGGTTCACTGGGCTGTCGTGGTTCGCACTCCTCCGACCTGAGCAGTACTCCCTCCGTTCCTAAATATAAGTCTTCGTAGATATTTCACTGTGGACCACATACGGATGTATATAGATGCATTTTAAGTGTAGATTCACTCATTTTTCTTTGTATGTGGTCCATAGTGAAATCCCTCCAAAGATTTATATTTAGGAACGGAGGGAGTAGTATAGTACTAGTATATACCGCATCATTATTTGCTCCTTCTTACTACTCCGACATGTGGGAGAGCCAGCATCCGGTTCGACGTGTCATGCACCAGATTAGAGCGCGGAACGGAAGGGGGGCATCACCCCGGTCGGAGCGCCAGTAATTCATGACTATAGTGAGTGGTCATATCACAAGTCTTTCCAGCAGTAACGCGCCGTCAAATTGCACAGCCCCACTCGCTCACCCTCCTCGCCTCTCTGTCAAACCGCCTACCCGAAAACTGCCGCGCGCACTGCCCGGGAAAAGTCCTGCCCTCAACTTTTAACTACGCGAAAATAGTTCAAGCTTGTTCGTTCTATATAAATACAGTACTTACTGTATGTTTATTCACCCGTGGGGTTGTTCAATGAATGGAGGGCGGGGAGCACAAGTGAACAATACTGTAGTACTACTAGTGGTCACCTTAAATAGAGAGTTTCTTTTCTTTAATGCCACGTACACAAATTGAAACGCTTGTTGTGGAGAGAAAAAAGATAATCACTCCACTATATATGGACGCAGGGGCCTGAGCGCTTGCTTTACTAGGGTTGCTCTCTTCATTCTCTCATCCTCTCCAGATATAAACAAGACAGCGGTAGCGACATTTTATCTCTGCTCACTGATACGTCTCTAACGTATCTATAATTTTTGATTGCTCCATGCTACTTCATCTACTGTTTTGGACTATATTGGGCTTTATTTTCCACTTTTATATTAATTTTGGGACTAACCTATTAACCGGAGGCCCAGCCCAGAATTGTTGTTTTTTGCCTTTTTCAGTATTTCGAAGAAACAGAATATCAAACGAAGTCCAAACGGAATGAAACCTTCGGGATCGTGATTTTCGAACCGAACGTGACCCGGGAGACTTGGACCCTACTCCAAGCAGTGCCCGAGGAGGTCACGAGGGTGGAGGGCGCCCCCCTGGGCGCGCCCCCCTACCTCGTGGGCCCCTCAGAGCTCCACCGACGTACTCCTTCCTCCTATATATACCTATGTATCCCCGAACGATCAGAACAGGAGCCAAAAACCTAATTCCACCACCGCAACCTTCTGTATCCACGAGATCCCATCTTTGGGCCTGTTCCGGAGCTCCGCCGGAGGGGGCATCCACCATGGAGGGCTTCTACATCATCACCATAGCCCCTCCGGTGAAGTGTGAGTAGTTTACTTCAGACCTTCGGGTCCATAGCTAGTAGCTAGATGTCTTCTTCTCTCTTTTTGGATCTCAATACAATGTTCTCCCCCTCTCTCGTGGAGATCTATTCGATGTAATCTTCTTTTTGCGGTGTGTTTGTTGAGACCGATGAATTGTGGGTTTATGATCTAGTATTATCTATGGAAAATATTTGATTCTTCTCTGAATTCTTTTATGTATGATTGAGTTATCTTTGCAAGTCTCTTTGAATTATCTTTTTGGCTTGGCCAACTAGATTGGTAGTTCTTGCAATGGGAGAAGTGCTTAGCTTTGGGTTCAATCTTGCGGTGTCCTTACTCAGTGACAGAAAGAGTTGCAAGGCACGTATTGTATTGTTGCCATCGAGGATAACAAGATGTTTTTTTATCATATTGCATGAATTTATCCCTCTACATCATGTCATCTTGCTTACGGCGTTACTCTGTTTTTACTTAATACTCTAGATGCATGCTGGATAGCGGTCGATGAGTGGAGTAATAGTAGTAGATGCAGAATCATTTTGATCTACTTGTTTTGGACGTGATGCCTATATACATGATCATTGCCTAGATATACTCATAACTATGCTCAATTTGTCAATTGCTCAACAGTAATTTGTTCACCCACCGTAGAATACTTATGCTCTTGAGAGAAGCCACTAGTGAAACCTATGGCCCCGGGGTCTATTCTCATCATATCAATCTATATCACTTTATTTACTTGCTTTGTTTTTACTTTGCCTTTACTTTTTACTTTGCATCTATCTATCAAAAATACCAAAAATATTATCTCTATCAGATCTCACTCTCGTAAGTGACCGTGAAGGGATTGACAACCCCTAAGCGTTGGTTGCGAGTTGCTAT
This sequence comes from Triticum dicoccoides, assembly GCF_002162155.2. Classification (NCBI taxonomy): domain Eukaryota; kingdom Viridiplantae; phylum Streptophyta; class Magnoliopsida; order Poales; family Poaceae; genus Triticum; species Triticum dicoccoides. Next base: position 322,693,323 of record NC_041389.1, read on the forward strand.
CGTTTTGTGTAGGTACGAGGGACTTGTGTGTGGTCTCCTACTGGATTGATACCTTGGTTCTCAAAAACTGAGGGAAATACTTACGCTACTTTACTACATCATCCTCTCCTCTTCGGGGAAATCCAACGCAGTGCTCAAGAGGTAGCAAGAAGAATTTTTGGCGCCGTTGCCGGGGAGGCTTACGCAAGCAAGTCAACCATACCAAGTACCCATCGCAATCCCTATCTCTTGCATTACATTATTTGCCATTTCCCTCTCGTTTTCTCTGCCCCACTTGACCCTTGCCATTTTATTCACCCTTTCTTCGCCTTCTTCCTGTATGTATCTTTGGTTGTGTTTCCTTGTGCCTTCTTTTTGCTTGCATCTTTGCTTGCTAAAAGTCTATGGATCCTCATCCACTTGCTAATCTCTTTAAGAGTTCCAATGATGAACCTATTGCCAGTGAGTTTTGTGCACTAGATTATCTTTATGGAGTTTTGCTTGAAATCCGTGAATCTGAGAATTGTGATGAAATACTTTATGAAGTGATTCACGATAGATCTTTGAATAAAAAGCATGATTGCAATGATTTTACTATAAATTCTCTTGATGTCAATTGTGCTAATAATATGCAAAACCCTAAGCTTGGGGATGCTAGTGTTGCTATGTCTACTACTTGTTGCAATGATCATGATTGGGGTGATTCTTCCTATGATCTTGAAAATTTATTTAATCCCCATGATGAATATGAGATTGATAATATTGTTTGCAATGATATTAAAAGTGGGTTTGGAAGAGTGTCAACTTTAGATCCCACATATTTGGAGAATGTTCAATCTTATGAAATTTTTGATGAAAGTGGGTTTGGAGAGGTCATGACTTTAGTTAATGATAATCCCACTATTTTGGAAGAGTGTCAACTTCGCATGCATGTGGATCATGTTGAGAATATGTTATGTGATAGCTATATTGTTGAATTTTCTTATGATCCTACATGTAACTATTATGAGAGAGGAAAATATGGTCGTAAAATTTTTCATGATAATAAATTACCTCTCGTTATGTTGAGATTGCTATTGTTTCTTTTCGCTTCATTGCATATGCTAGTTTTTGCTTGCTATGATAATTTGTTTGCCTATAAGATGCCTATACATAGGAAGTATGTTAGACTTAGATGTGTTTGTCACGTGTTTCATGATGCTCTCTTTGTGCTTTAATTATTGTCTTTGATGTGAGCATCGTTAAAATTATCAATGCCTAGCTAGGGGCGTTAAACGATAGCGCTTGTTGGGAGGCAACCCAATTTTATTTTGTGTTTTTTGTTTTTGCTTATGTTTAGGAATAAATAATCCATCTACCTTCTGTTTGGATGTGGTTTTATGTTTTAATTAGTGTTTGTGCCAAGTAGGACCTATAGGATAACCTACGATGATAGTTGATTTGATTCTGCTGAAAAACAGAAACTTTTCACGCACGAATTTAGTTATGATAAATCACAGGAACGTGCTTTTGTGTTGATTCTTTTTGCTGATGATCAATAAACAAATTGTCCAGGACTTCCTATTTTGGTGAAAAGATTAGAGTTCCAGAAAATTGCGTTAGTTACAGATTACTACAGACTATTCTGTTTTTGACAGATTCTGTTTTTCGTGTGTTGTTTGCTTATTTTGATGAATCTATGGCTAGTAAAATAGTTTATAAAGCATAGAGAAGTTGGAATACAGTAGGTTTAACACCAATATAAATAAATAATGAGTTCATTACAGTACCTTGAAGTAGTCTTTTGTTTTCTTTCTCTAACGGAGCTCACGAGATTTCTGTTGAGTTTTGTGTTGTGAAGTTTTCAAGTTTTGGATGAATTCTTTTGATGGATTATGGAACAAGGAGTGGCAAGAGTCTAAGCTTGGGTATGACCATGGCACCCCCAAGATAATCCAAGGACACCAAAAAGTCAAAGCTTGGGGATGCCCCGGGAGGCATCCCCTCTTTTGTCCACTTCCATCGGTAATTTACTTGGAGCTATATTTTTATTCACCAACATGATATGTGTTTTGCTTGGAGCGTCTTGTATTATTTGTGTCTTTGCTTGTTAGTCTACCACAATCATCCTTGCTGTACACATCTTTTGAGAGAGCCATACATGAATTAGAATTTGTTAGAATACTCTATGTGCTTCACTTATATCTTTTGAGCTTGATAGTTTTGCTCATAGTGCTTCACTTATATCTTTTGAGCGTGATAATTTTTGCTCTAGTACTTCACTTAGATCTTTTAGAGCACGGTGGTGGATTTGTTTTAAATAAACTATTTGATCTCTCATGCTTCACTTAGATTATTTTGAGAGTCTTTAATAGCATGGTAATTTGCTTAATGTTAATATACTTGGTGTTCAAGATATGTGAAACTTTCTTTTGAGTGAATTGAATACTAAGATAAGTTTGATGCTTGATAATTGTTTTGAGATATGGAGGTGATAATATCAAAGTCGTGCTAGTTGGGTGATTATGAATTTGAGAAATACTTGTGTTGAAGTTTGCAAATCCCGTAGCATGCACGTATGGTTAAAGTTGTGTAACAAATTTGAAACATGAAGTGTACCTAGCTTGTGCATCCTTATGAGTGGCGGTCGGGGATGAGCGATGGTCTTTTCCTACCAATCTATCCCCCTAGGAGCATGCGCGTAGTACTTGAATTTTTGATGGCTTCTAAATTTTTGCAATAAGTATATGAGTTCTTTTGACTAATGTTGAGTCCATGGATTATACGCACTCTCACCTTTCCACCTTTGCTAGCCTCTTCAGTACCGTGCATTGCCCTTTCTCACCTTGAGAGTTGGCGCAAACTTCGCCGGTGCATCCAAACCCCATGATACGATATGCTCTATCACACATAAACCTCCTTATATCTTCCTCAAAACAGCCACCATACCTACCTATCATGGCATTTCCGTAGCCATTCCGAGATATATTGCCATGCAACTTCCACCATCATCATCATGACATACATTACTTTTGTCATATTGCCATTGCATGATCTTGTAGTTGACATCGTATTTGTGACAAAGCCACCATGCATTATTTTCCATACATGTCACTCTTGATTCATTGCACCATCCCGGTACACCGCCGGAGGCATTCATATAGAGTCATATCTTGTTCTAAGTTTCGAGTTGTAATCCTTGTGTTGTAATCAATAGAAGTGTGACGATCATCATTATTAGAGCATTGCCCAAAAAAGAGAAAGGCCAAAAAAAGGCCCAAAAAGAAAAAGGGCAATGCTACTATCTCTTTTTCCACACTTGTGCTTCAAAGTAGCACCTTGTTTTTCATGTAGTGAGTCTCATATATTGTGCTTCAAAGTAGCACCTTGTTCCTCATGTAGTGAGTCTCATAAGTTGTCTTTTTTATACTAGTGGGAATTTTTCATTATAGAACTTGGCTTGTATATTCCTACGATGGGCTTCCTCAAATGCCCTAGGTCTTCATGAGCAAGCAAGTTGGATGCACACCCACTAGTTTTCTTTTGTTGAGCATTCATAGCTCTAGTGCATCCGTTGCATGGCAATCCCTACTCCTCATGTTGACATCAATTGATGGGCATCTCCATAGCCCATTTATTAGCCTTGTCAACGTGAGACTTTCTCCTTTTTTGTCTTCTCTACACAATCCCCATCATCATATTCTATTCCACCCATAGTGCTATATCCATGGCTCACGCTCATGTATTGCGTGAAGGTTGAAAAAGTTTGAGATTATTTAAGTATGAAACAATTGCTTGGCTTGTCATCGGGGGTATAGAAGTTGGGAACATCTTTGTGTGACAAAAATGAAGCATAGCCTAACTATATGATTTTGTAGGGATGAACTTTCTTTTGCCATGTTATTTTGAGAAGACATGATTGCTTTGATTAGTATGCTTGAAGTATTATTAGTTTTGTGTCAATATGAACTTTTGTCTTGAATCTTTCGGATATGAATATTCATATCACAATTAAGAAGATTTACATTGAAATTATGCCAAAGTATCACTCCGCATAAATAATTCTTTTTTATCATTTACCTACTCGAGGACGAGCAGGAATTAAGCTTGGGGATGCCTGATACGTCTCCAACGTATCTATAATTTTTGATTGCTCCATGCTACTTTATATACTGTTTTGGACTATATTGGGCTTTATTTTCCACTTTTATATTACTTTTGGGACTAACCTATTAACCGGAGGCCCGGCCCAGAATTGTTGTTTTTTGCCTTTTTCAGTATTTCAAAGAAACAGAATATCAAACGGAGTCCAAACGGAATGAAACCTTCGGGGTCGTGATTTTCCAACCGAACGTGACCCAGGAGACTTGGACCCTACTCCAAGCAGTGCCCGAGGAGGTCACGAGGGTGGAGGGCACCCCCTTGGGTGCGCCCCCCTACCTCGTCGGCCCCTCGGAGCTCCACCGACATACTCCTTCCTCCTATATATACCTACGTATCCCCAAACAATCAGAACAGGAGCCAAAAACCTAATTCCACCACCGAAACCTTCTGTATCCACGAGATCCCGTCTTGGGGCCTATTCCGGGGCTCCGCCGGAGGGGGCATCCACCATGGAGGGCTTCTACATCATCACCATAGCCCCTCCGATGAAGTGTGAGTAGTTTACTTTAGAACTTCGGGTCCATAGCTAGTAGCTAGATGGCTTCTTCTCTCTTTTTGGATCTCAATACAATGTTCTCCCCTCTCTCGTGGAGACCTATTCGATGTAATCTTCTTTTTGCGGTGTGTTTGTTGAGACCGATGAATTGTGGGTTTATGATCCAGTATTATCTATGGAAAATATTTGATTCTTCTCTGAATTCTTTTATGTATGATTGAGTTATCTTTGCAAGTCTCTTTGAATTATCTTTTTGGTTTGGCCAACTAGATTGGTAGTTCTTGCGATGGGAGAAGTGCTTAGCTTTGGGTTCAATCTTGCGGTGTCCTTACTCAGTGACAGAAAGAGTTGCAAGGCACGTATTGTATTGTTGCCATTGAGGATAACAAGATGGGTTTTTTATCATATTGCATGAACTTATCCCTCTACATCATGTCATCTTGCTTACGGCGTTACTCTGTTTTTACTTAATACTCTAGATGCATGCTGGATAGCGGTCGATGAGTGGAGTAATAGTAGTAGATGCAGAATCGTTTCGATCTACTTGTTTTGGACGTGATGCCTATATACATGATCATTGCCTAGATATGCTCAGAACTATGCTCAATTCTATCAATTGCTCAACAGTAATTTGTTCACCCACCGTAGAATACTTATGCTCTTGAGAGAAGCCACTAGTGAAACCTATGGCCCCGGGGTCTATTCTCATCATATCAATCTATATCACTTTATTTACTTGCTTTGTTTTTACTTTGCCTTTACTTTTTACTTTGCATCTATCTATCAAAAATACCAAAAATATTATCTCTATTAGATCTCACTCTCGTAAGTGACCGTGAAGGGATTGACAACCCCTAAGCGTTGGTTGCGAGTTGCTATCGTTTTGTGTAGGTACGAGGGACTTGTGTGTGGTCTCCTACTGGATTGATACCTTGGTTCTCAAAAACTGAGGAAATACTTACGCTACTTTACTGCATCATCCTCTCCTCTTCGGGGAAATCCAACGCAGGGCTCAAGAGGTAGCACTCACCGCTGGTCACAGATCCGGCCGGATCCTTTCAGCCGGTGTGTGTAGAGGACTAAAAGGTGCATCGTTCACGCGGTCATCACCGCCGAGGGAGGAAACCCACAGCTGCCGGAGGGGCCCGATCCTCTGCCTGTGCCATTCTCTCCAACACAGCGCCGGCTCGGGATGTCCTCCGACCCTTCTACCTCCCTACCGTATTGTCCGCAGATCCAGCCTGCCGCCGCCGACATCCCGGTGACCCTCAGGTATAAGTTCTTCGAAAGCGGCCTTGCTCTACTGCCCCAGCTCCCCACGTGTCTGCATGTGCATCTTTTTCTACTCCCATCAGCTCTTCCAAAGCCACCTAAATTTTTAGTATTATTAGAGGTAAAGCTACTTCATGCATTTGAATCTAGGGCTTTGTTCAAACAACGAAGAAAGGGGGAAAGTTGTAGCATGAATCTAGGACTTGATTCAAAGAGGAAATAATATGGTGAAAGTAGTAGAGACTAGATACCCAACCGGTCTCTTGGTTGAAAAGGGAAATAATGGGAAAACGCGGTACAAACTGGATAAGGAACAGATCTATTATTGGTTGAAAAAAGGATAAAAAGTGGCGGCTAGTGGACAAGTCAACAGAGTATGTCCAGGGTTAGATTTGCTGCCATCACATAGTAAAAGGTCTCCAGGATTAGATTTGCTGTCCTCACATAGTAAAAGGTCGCAGGATTAGATTTGCTGCCCTCACATAGTAAAAGGTCTCCAGAATTAGATTTGCTGCCCTCACATAGTAAAAGGTCTCCAGGATTAGATTTTCTGCCCTCAAAGAGTAAAAGGTATCCAGGATTAGATTTGCTGCCCTCACATAGTACAAGGTCTCCAGGATTATGTTTGCTGCCCTCACATAGCATGAACAAACTCGGCATCACCACTTTATGCCTCCTTGTAGGTACATTGTGTTGATGCGTCCACTGTCACATGTCCTTATACCAACCTTTTGTTGTTGTTAATGTAAGGGTGCATGTAAAATGAAGCGATCACACTGTTACCTTAGGGACATGTCTAACCAGTGTTATTGTTAATCTAATGCCTCCAGTGATAAGATGCAATTAAATTGTGTTACAAATGGCACTCCTACTATTTTCCCCAGTATGATAAGTAAGTTGCTCCTTTACGCTACTGAGTGTCCTGGTGTCCCCACGGTCCCATGCCCTTAAACCAACTCTTTAGCTGCTGTTGATTTACTGTGTCTGGTAAACAAGCAATGCCAAAGTAATCCCATATTTGAGTTATCTCATTGTTGATCGTAATGCTTCTGGTAACATGAAGCATTGCTAACGTTTTAAAATTTCTACTGTCCTTGCGTGATTGCCATGAACATAATTAAGATGCTTCTTTTCATTTTGTATATGTTTCGTATATTCTTATTGACCAGCAACTGTTTACTTTCTATCTTTTTGTGCAGATAGGGATATCCATTTCACCTTGTTGCTATTGTGACCTTTTGGTGAACTGCACAAAACACTTTTTTTTGGAATGAGTGTCTAGTGCAGTTCAACTAAAATGTCACGTGGGCAACATCTTTCAATTTTGGTGGAACTGCACAAAATGGTGATTGGAGTTTCCAAAATCTCCGTCAAGTTCTGCTGGTAATCTCGTGCAACATTTTATTAGCCTTTGCAAGATGGAGCCTTCACTGTCACCACAATGGCACTTTATTTTAGTGGAACTGCACAAATGGATAAGAAAATTATAGTTGCACCTTACATCAGCCGGACAGCCAACCTTAATGTTCCTCAATTTTAGTGCAACTACTAAATAAGAACATGCCAGCTCACAAGAGCAAGTACTTCTTGCTAGCTGAATGATGCAATCTTTGCTTCATTTCAGGTGAACTGCAGAAAAAGGCGCATGAATTGAATCATGGAACTCCAGGCAGACCACATCCAAGTAGAGCTGGAGGTTGAGTTCAAGGAGGCCGCTATTAAAGTGAAATCATGCTCTCGTGTCTCCTTGTTTGTGCTGTGCAAACATGCTGTGCAAACAGGAATACTCAACTACAGATGTTGTGACGGTCAAGAGAATTCGCCAAGTTCTTCGATTGTATGACATGGCTAGCCAAGATGGATTTAATCCCGATATTCACTTTATCAAAAGGCTCTAATGGGTTGGTTCTGAATCTTGCAAGCTGGGAATTAGTGAGATGTGTAGGCATCTTTGTTGTACTTATTATTTGAATCTTATTTGTTGGTTCTGAATCTTGCAAGCTGGGAATCAATGAGATGTGTAGGCATCTTTGTTGTACTTATTATTTGGATCTTATTTGTTGGTTCTGAATCTTGCAAGCTGGGAATCAATGAGATGTGTAGGCATCTTTGTTGTACTTATTATTTGGATCTTATTTGTTGGTTCTGAATCTTGCAAGCTGGGAAACACGACGTGATGATGCAGAGGACAACAACCATAACAAATAGTTCAAACTTGGTAGTATTATCTTTGTGAAAGTGCGACAAATGTGTTGATCGTGTGCGTCCTGAGAATAATAATTCTAATTGTTGTGCATGTTGATCCTGTGGCACTGATAGAACGAGCGAATGCATTGCTTGTTTTAAGTATAAATTTCTACTAAAGCTAGTTAAATTTAAGTAAAGTGACCACTAACTCCTGTTATTATAGTACCAATACAAACCTGCTCGTGAACTGATGTGTGGCCGGAGTAGGTTTCTTAATGGAGGCGTTTGAATGCACCGAGGGTGCATCTTCTACCGGGCGTGCAGCGGACGAGGGAGGGGTAGTAACTGTTGTCGCCTGTACACACTCAGCTTACTGTTGAATCCAGTTCCCCAAGAGCTGAAAAACGAACTACTACCGCCGCCTACACACTCGTTCACTCGAAGAGACTCCAATGGCGATCCGAGGGGTGAGCCTGCTGGATATGGACTTCAGCAAGGAGTTCCCCTTTGAGTTCGCTGTTCAGTCATATGGCTGCACCAAGTTGAATGTGATGTACACCAACGATACAGACTCGGTGAAGCCCTGCCTCGCCTCAGTCCTATGGCTGCACTAGGTTCTGGAGCATTCGCCCGTTTCATCGGCAGGGCCGACCGCACCTTCGCTACAGTGGAGAGAAGTAAGAACGCGACGATTCAGCCATCTAGTGCAACAAGCTTCTCGACATCCAAAAGCAATACAAGATCATCAGCAACAGGCAGGAGAAGGACTCTGTGGTTGACCTCGCTGAGACCATCATCGACCCCTGATACGCCAACATGAAAGAAGACGACTTGAACACGTGGGAGGTACCTCTGAATCTAGCCTACATAACCTACGCGGCCAAGGACGCATACGCATGCTATGACATGTACAGGCAGATCTTGGACATGAGGGTGTGTCTGCTTCCCGTAACCGACGAGTACACGGACAGCCGCAGCGTCATGATCAAGCGTGCCAGGAAGGTCTAGATGTTGTATTTTATCCGTTTATAAGCACCTTTATCATCTAAGTGTTTCATGCATTAGCCTATGTGTCGTAATTATCTGTTTTGTCCGAAATATTTCTTTTAAGAACCCATTAGCCTGATTGCTTTTTTTAGTGGCTATTTGCTTATGTATGTAAACTAGTTCACTTATCCGTAAAAAAAATAGTTCACTCGGCTGCCGTGCTTTGAATCTCCTTCCTCCCAACATATTCCCCTCCTCAGGTGGACCCAGCAGGTCTCTGAATTTTCCCCCACTTTCTTTTTCGATGTAAACTGAGTTTTCTCCCAGTACCTTCCCCTAGAACAACTCAACTGTCCTACGTCTAGCCTAAATAATAATAATACCCCACGTACTATTAACTCATCAAATTAAAATGATATTTTATTTCGTAAGTTGAAAGTTCTTACAAAATAATAATAATAATTGTTTATATTAACTTGGCAACTTAACTCCTAGTGATTGTGTACATAAGCTTGCAAAGATTTTACTGACGTGCAATCATGTATTTATGTTTTTATAACATTTCTCCGTCTAGCCCAACATGATATTCTCACCCAGCCCAGCAAGTTCGCGGATTTCAAAAAAAATGCAAATGGGATTTAAACGGGTTGCATAGATGCTACATCATTGTTTCACCCAGCCCATCAAATGGACTAAAAACAAATGGACTGGCTGACATGTGGGCCAGTAGGTCGAAGCCTAAGAAGGCATTGGATTTACTGTTTTGTATGCTCGAGCAGCTCATGTTTCAACTAGGGCTGCCCATATCTTCCATGCTAGGTGGGTTATTCTCAAGAGGAGTGGACTCCGCTCCTCATTCACGAGAAAGGGCCGGTAACCGGGATGCCCAGCCCATAATCCAAAAAGATCAAAGCAAATCAATATAATTAAACAAAACTCCCTCAGGGCTGTTGTTAGTTGGAGGCACTCGTTATTTCAAGCAAGCCATGGATTGATGCTTGTTGGTGGTGGGGGAGTATAAACTTTTACCATTCTATTTGGGAACTGCCTATAATGCATGTAGTATGGAAGATATCGCCATCTCATAGTTGTTTCGTTGACAGTGAAAGTATGCCGCCCAAAATGTTATTCAATCTCTATTTTAAAATCGAGCTCTGGCACCTCTACAAATCCCTGCTTCCCTCTACGAAGGGCCTATCTATTTACTTTTATGTTGAGTCATCATCCCTCTTATTAAAAAGCACCCGCTGGAGAGCACACTGTCATTTGCATTCATTATTATTGATTTATATTGGGTATGACTTGACTGGATCTCTTTTACCATGAATTACAATGTTTAGTCAGTCCTTGATATTTAAAAGTGCTCTGCATTTATGTTTTGCGGTCTCGGAAAGGGCTAGCGAGATACCATTTTGTTATATCATATTATGGTTGTTTTGAGAAAGTGTTGTCATCCGAGTTTTATTATTATCGCTCGCTAGCTGATTATGCCATTGATATAAGTAATTGTGAGACCTAAGTGTTATTGTGAGTATGGTTAGTTCATAATATTTGCTGAAACTTGAATGCTGGCTTTACATGTTTACAACAACAAGAGCAAATAGAGTTTGTAAAAGTTTTTCTTTATCACTTTCAGTTTATCAACTGAATTGCTTGAGGACAAGCAAAGGTTTAAGCTTGGGGGAGTTGATACGTCTCCAACATATCTACTTTTCCAAACACTTTTGCCCTTGTTTTGGACTCTAACTTGCATGATTTGAATGAAACTAACTGGGACTGACGTTGTTTCAGCAAAACTGCAATGATGTTGTTTTATGTGTAGAAAACAAAAGTTCTCGGAATGACCTGAAAATCCATGAAGATAAGTTTTGGAAAATATAAAAAATACTGGCGAAAGAATCGAGACCAAGGGGCCCACACCCTGTCCACGAGGGTGGGGGCGCGCCCTCCCCCCTGGGCGCGCCCCCTGTCTCGTGGGCCCCCTGACGCTCCACCGACCTCAACTCCAACTCCATATATTCTGTTTCACGGAGAAAAAAATCAGAGAGAAAGTTTCATCGCGTTTTACGATACGGAGCCGCCGCCAAGCCCTAATCTCTCTCGGGAGGGCTGATCTGGAGTCCGTTCGGGGCTTCGGAGAGGGGGATTCATTGTCGTCATCATCATCAACCATCCTCCATCACCAATTTCATGATGCTCACCACCGTGCGTGAGTAATTCCATCGTAGGCTTGCTGGACGGTGATGGGTTGGATGAGATTTACCATGTAATCAAGTTAGTTTTGTTAGGGTTTGATCCCTAGTATCCACTATGTTCTGAGATTGATGTTGCTATGACTTTGCTATGCTTGATGCTTGTCACTAGGGCCCGAGTGCCATGATTTCAGATCTAAACCTATTATGTTTTCATGAATATGTGTGTGTTCTTGATCCTATTTTGCAAGTCTATAGTCACCTATTATGTGTTATGATCCGACAACCCCGAAGTGATAATAATCGGGATACTTCTTGGTGATGACCATAGTTTGAGGAGTTCATGTATTCACTATGTGCTAATGCTTTGTTCCAGTTCTCTATTAAAAGGAGGCCTTAATATCCCTTAGTTTCCGCTAGGACCCCGTTGCCACGGGAGGGTAGGACAAAAGATGTCATGCAAGTTCCTTTCCATAAGCATGTATGACTATATTCGAAATACATGCCTACATTACATTGATGAACTGGAGCTAGTTCTCTGTCACCCTATGTTATAGCTATTACATGAGGAATCGCATTCGACATAATTATCCATCATTGATCCAATGCCTACAAGCTTTTCACATCTTGTGTTTTGCTTATTTACTTTTCCGTTGCTACTGTTACAATTCCTACAAAACTATTATCTTTACTTTTGCCACTGTTATCATTATTATCATACCACTTTGCTACTAAATACTTTGCTGCAGATACTAAGTTATCCAGGTGTGGTTGAATTGACAACTCAACTGCTAATACTTAAGAATATTCTTTGGCTCCCCTTGTGTCGAATCAATAAATTTGGGTTGAATACTCTACCCTCGAAAGTTGTTGTGATCCCCTACACTTGTGGGTTATCAGGCCTATCCCCAACAGTTTCTGGGTTGTGTGGGAAGGACCCCCATCGCCCACACTCACTTGGCGACGGTTCCAAGCGCCATCACGAAAAGGGGTAAAAACCGTTTGTATAGCAGGTCTCTTCACCAGTGCCAACAAATACCTTCCGAGATACCTGTAGAGCACCTTTATGATCACCCAGTTACGAAGTGATGTTTGATACACACAAAGTACTCTTCCAGTATTAGGGAGTGGAATGATCTCATGGTGTAAGGAACAGATACTTGATATGAAGAAAGTTATAGCAATTAAACTAAGTGATACGATCATATGCTAAGTTTACGGTTGGGTCTATCCATCACATCATATCCTAATGATGTGATCCCGTTATTAAATGGGAACTCGTTTTTATGGTTAGGAAATCTTAACCATCTTTAATCAACGAGCTAGTCTAGTAGAGGCTGACTAGGGACACAGTGTCTGTTTATTTATCCACACATGTATATATGTTTCTGGTCAATACAATTGTAGCATGGAGAATAAACATTTATCATGAACAAGAAAATATGGTAATAACATCTTTATTATTGCCTCTAGGGCATATTTTCAACAGTCTCCCACTTGCAGTAGAGTCAATAATCCAGCTTATATTGTAATGAATCTAACATGCATAGAGTGCACTAGATGCACTTACATATATCCAATTGTAAGTGCATCTAGTGCCCCCTTAGTGGTTTTGGAGTATTGAATACTAATGGGTTAAGGGATTAATGTGTTTGCAAGTGTACACATGAGTTATAGTCCCTGAATATTTGGTTTAACCGAAGAAAGATGACCCCCTAAAAATATAATTTTTTCAAGTGAAGAATTTGGTGTGTCCTTTGAAGAAATTCAAGCGGCACCAAAGGAATCACACCATGAGGATGTGAAACAAACTCTTCGATATTTAGCTCACACACCAATGCTTGGATTATGGTATTCCAAGGGTCCATCTTTTGATCTAGCTGGATTTTCTGATTTTGATTATGCTGGAGATCATGTGGATCACAAGTCAACATCAGTCACCTGCCATTTCCTTGGATGATCTCTTGTTTGTTGGTCCTAGAAGAAGCAGAACTGCGTATCACTTTCCACATCATAGGCTAAATACATTGCTACTAGCTGGTGCCTGTTGCTCTTAGTTGCTATGGATGAAGCAGACCCTCAAGGACTATGGCGTCAACATGAAAAAAGTCCCTCTCTGCTGCAACAATGAGAGTGCTATCAAGATCGCTCACAACCCAATGCAACACTCAAGGATGAAGCACATTCAGATTCATCACCATTTCCTTTGTGATCATGTGCTAAAAGAAGATATCATCCTCAACCACGTGAAGACTAAAGACCAGCTTGCAGATATCTTCACTAAGCCCTTGGATGAAAGAAGGTTTTGCATATTGTGGTGTGAGCTAAACACTATAGAGTCTTCGAATGTCCTTTGAAAAGGACACACATCCTAACGCTTATGCATTCTTGATGACCTTGATGCGCAACACACAAAGTAACATATTTCTTCAATCAATGAAGCCTTACCCTTGAAGTGCGAAGAAGTTAACAAAGAATTTGATTCTCATAACCCTACGATAATTGTATGCGGTGTTTGTAATCAACATAATTCCTATACTATGGGTAATGCCACCACCCTCTTCATGACATTCTTCAATTTGAGTTTTTCATCATTTGCAATTTCATCAAACTTTTCATATTCGTCATTTGAGGTTGTTCTCATTGCTTGAGCTAATTCTTCCTACTATATATATATATATATATATGAGTTTTTCATGTACTTAACAACATTCACATATTGCTAATTCTTCAAGTTGATTTCTTCGCCTATGTGAATGTGATCGAATCCGCTCCCCTCTATCCTAAACTCAATCCAATATATTCTCAAATTCTTCATGTGTGTTATAATTGACACCGTTCAAAGTCTTCAATGTATCCTTGTCAGCTGAAGAATTTGCAAACACACTTTTAAAATTTTCAAATCCAATTTTTTGTGGTTGCCACAGTAACTTCATCCCGCGCATCCGACGTGTGGCTAAGAATGTCCAAAATGCATGCATGATGCGTGTCACTCAGATGCAAATCGCTAGGGGCTTATCCGTCCAAAATCTTCAGACTGTTTGGTTTTTACCGCGCCTATATAACGTCTTGACCCCGTCAAACCTAACTCACTTCGCTCCCTCACCCTTGTCACTCTCACTCTCAAAGCCTAGCACCGCTGCTGAAATTCATCACCGTCAGAGAAGAAAAGCTTCACTGCCTTGCCTTCTTCGTCGACGTACTCGCGTCGGCTGCAGATTTCTTCACCTCCGCCGCCGCCATAGCTATTTTTAGTCACCGAGCTAGGGAACGAAAGATCTGAGCTGGCGATTTCCTTCGCCTCGTCGTCCAGTTCGTCACTAGGGTAAATTAAAATTTATTTTTACTGCCTAGCTTGATCTTTCCAAAACCAATATTTCTTCAAGTGTTGTTTTTCTTCAAGTTTCCAATTCTTCAACACTTCTCTTTGCTTAGTCTTGGTTATTTCATCTAAGTTATGTTTTACTTCAAGATTCCTTAGTTCTGCAATTGCTTCAATCTGTACAACTGTGGAACCTAAGTCAAGAACACTTAGTGAATTTCTTCAAGACGATAATGGTCAATTTCTTCAACTAGATTTATTTTTGAAAAACTTCTGAGAACGCATATGACCATCCCCATTTCCCTCGCAACTATACTTTGTTCACAGGTACATATGTATGCTGATGAATCACTTGGTTATCATCAAATTAATTCATTTCCAGTGTTGCTTAAGGAAAATATTCAAACATCTTCTGAGTCCTCAAAAGTTCAAAAACCTCAGCTGAAGAAAATGGTCGACAGCAAAAGGCCTCAAAAGGATGGAAAGAGAAAGGAGAACACACTACCTTCGAGATCCTCGATGACATCTATGTAGGATATTATACTCCTAATGAAGCAGTTCATGGGAAAGAAACAAAGGAGCAACGCAAGAAGCCCATGCAGAAAATCAAACACTAATGGGCTTATGAGTGGAGGGAGTATAGATATGTTACTCCCAAGTACATGAAGAAATTCACAGTCAAGCCTCTTTTTAGCAGACCTCCTCTTGCAAACTGGACAAGAAGCCGATCCCACTAGCATTTGGAGAGGTGTAGCATTTCCTAAGGAATGGGCAAGGCATCAAGCAAAACTACAAAAGCAAGCCAGAAAGCCGTTGAAGAATTCAACAGGGCTACAAAAGCTT
Organism: Triticum dicoccoides; assembly: GCF_002162155.2. Classification (NCBI taxonomy): domain Eukaryota; kingdom Viridiplantae; phylum Streptophyta; class Magnoliopsida; order Poales; family Poaceae; genus Triticum; species Triticum dicoccoides. The sequence goes on from NC_041389.1 coordinate 322,708,744, forward strand.
CAACTGAAGCAGGTGGCAATGGTAATGCCAGTGCTAGTGCTCCAAAGTGGACTATGCAAAATAAGCCGACTCAGAAGCCAAAGCCCTCGGTTACAAAGGCTTCAACACCAATTACCTCAACTGCAGCAAGGTCATCAACACCTCCACTAGCCACAAGTTCCTTAGTGGCAGCAGCTAAAGCTTCAACACCAGTTGTGCTCTCACCATGCCAACGCTTTGATGTGAGAGCATTGAAGGCCGACTCAAATGGATTATTTCTTATAATATTTCTCTACAAAGAGCCAATGTCAACAAATTGATTATGAAGCTGGCCTATTGACCCGGATTTTTCAGAAGAGGTGCCCGGATTTTTTATGTTGCCAAAATTTGAACATATCTGCTAAACGAGATTTTCTATGAGATCATGGACATGCATCCAGGAAGAAATGACAAGGACTTAAGGACGATCAGGTGCCAGCTCAAGAAAACTTTTAAACCGGAGCACAACCTGTCAAATATGTTCTTGTGTTTATTTTGCAACATAAGTTTACCATGGATAAATCCAAGCTAAACTGGGGGCTAATGTCGGGGATATACCCCGCGGTGTAATCCGCCGGATGTATGACCCGGCTGGAGCTTGGCGACTCACTAGCGACCCGCCCGGACCTGGCGGTTTACGGGCAACCCGCCTGAACATTGTGACTCACTGGTGGCCCGGCAGGCGGGTCAGACGGATGACAAGGCCCAAGGCCCAGAAGGCCAGCTCATGCTATGGTGGGCCGGCTTAAGAGGAAAGCGTAAAGAATATTCCCTTACAAAGGAAACACGACTAGGACTCCACTTGTAATAGATTAATCCTAATCCTACTTGGACTAGTCATGTAAACCGCCCCTTCAACTTATATAAGGAGGGGCAGGGCACCCCAAGAGGGGGAGAATAATCTCTAAGGCTAGACACAACTAAAGGGGAGCCGACTTATGCGGCGACTCCCTCATGAGCATAATGAGACCTAGCCACAAATAGCATGTAGAGCTATTACCGGATGATGTTTCCCTGGGCCCGAAGTTGTCTAAATCCTTGTCTTGTGTGCTGATCCGCCTCGCGTCTCTCATACCGATCAACCCCTCTCAAGCTACCGCATAGATGCGTTGGCCTCACGACTAAGTCCTCACACTAGGACATATGTCGTGACTATTCCACGACAACAACATAAAGAATATGCAAGGGCAACAAAGACTATTTCGGCTGAAGAAAGTGCTAGGACAACTGCATCAGTTGCGCCTAAGGTAATTGCTCCATCGTTATCCTCAGCAGCAACAATACCATCAAGATCTTCACTTGTGAAAAAAATCACCCTTCCTTCTGCATCAGAAGTGAGCAAGACCAAGATTGCTGAGAAGGAAGCAATTAAGAAGAGAAAAGCTGCAGCGCCTCCTTCTACTGAATTAGTGAAGAAACTAAAGACGGCTCCATTGTCTTAAGTTGTGCCCATTGATGCAATACCTTTGGCCTTAGTGCCCCCCACCCAAAACACTGAAAATCTTCAAATTGTGCCATATGGAGAAGAATATACTATACCATCTGATGGTGAAGACACCCACTCTGCTGCTACCACAGAGCAGATGGATGAAGAAATCAAGGCTGAGGCAAATGCTTCCCCTCCTTTGGTATCATCAAAAAAGCCACAACCAGTCTAAGTGACTAAAGAAACTGCCGAGTCATCTAAAGGAGATGAAGAAACTGAAGAGGACAGGGATATTGTTGGCTCCAGAATGCCAGTTATTCATGATGACTTTTGGGATGCAACTCATCCAAATTCTCCCATCACCATGCCTCTCACACGAGTGCCTCGGTCGCCTGCTCGGAATGAGAAAATTCACATTGGTTCTGAAGAACGTCAAACTTCTCTTCAGACCATTACTAAAGAAATTCTGGATGCATTAGCTGAATAAATTGTGCAACAAGATTTGACCATTGATACAACTCACCATTCCCCTCAACCAAAATAATATATGAGATCCAAGGATACAAAGACTGTGCCGCTGGCGAATCCTAAAGAAATTGCAAAGTCTAATGCAATTGCTGATAAGAATGACTCCACAGGCTCTCTAAGACCAATATTTGATATGAGACCCAGGAAGATAAATCTTCAGCCTGTGTCCTCAGTGCCTAAGGTGGGCAAAAGCATCAGGAGACCTTAGCTTGATAATGCTGCATTCTTTGGGGAGAAGAATTTCTTCATTGGTAAGTCGCCATATGACTCAACTAAGATAAGGCTTCAACGCTTCTGGACCAAGACACAGATGAGTTTTTATTCCTCTCTGTTGTTTGACAAGAATAAGTGATACGTCTCCAATGTATCTATAATTTTTGATAATTCCATGCTATTTTATTATCAATCTTGGATGTTTTACAATCATTTTATAGTCATTTTATATCATTTTTTGGTACTAACCTATTGACATAGTGCCAAGTGTCAGTTGCTGTTTTCTGCATGTTTTTTACATCGCAGGAAATCAATATCAGATTGAGTCCAAATGCCACGCCAATTTATGATAATTTTTTATGGGCCAGAAGGAACACAACAGGCCCTGGTTGCACCTGGGGGAGTCCCGAGGAGGGGACAACCCACCAGGGCGCGCCAGGAGGCCCAGGCGCGCCCTGGTGGGTTGTGCCCACCTCGGGTGCCCCTGGACCAACTCTTTGCTCTATAAATACCCCAATATTCCAGAAACCCTAGGGGAGTCGATGAAATTTTCATCCAGCCGCCGCAGAGTCCAGAACCACGAGATCCAATCTAGAAACCATCACGGAGGGGTTCACCACTTCCATTGGTGCCTCTCCGATGATGCGTGAGTAGTTCTTTGTAGACCTTCGGGTTCGTAGTTAGTAGCTAGATGCCTTCCTCTCTCTCTCTCTCTTGATTATCAATACGAAGATTTTCGAAAGAGAGGGGAGAAATCAATCACATGCGTGAGCGGATCGAGCTATTATATAATAAGTAATGGCTGAAAAAGCTATTCTTGGTAGATCCACTTGTCAAGGCGCGGAAAGCCGTGTCTCTTGGAGATCCATATGATGTAAGTCTTTTGGCGGTGTGTTTGTTGGGATCTAATGAACTTTGAGTTTATGATCAATTATATCCTTTTATATCCATGAAAGTTATTTGAGTTCTTTGATCTCTTATATGTGTGATCTCTTATAGCCTCGTATTTCTTCTCCGATATTTGGGTTTTGTTTGGCCAACTTGATCTATTTATCTTGCAATGGGAAGAGGTGCCCGGTGGTAGGTTCGATCTTACAGTGCTTGATCCCAGTGACAGAAAGGGAACCGACACATATGTATCGTTGCTACTAAGGATAAAAAGATGGGATCCATATCTGCCGCAATATATAAATGGATATTGTCTACATCATGTCATAGTTCTTACTGCATTACTCCATTTTTCCATGAACTTAATGCACTAGATGCATGCTGGATAGCGCCCGATGTGTGGAGTAATAGTAGTAGATGCAGGCAGAAGTCGGTCTACTAATCTTGGACGTTATGCCTATGTAATGATCATTGCATGGATATCATCATGATTATTTGAAGTTCTATCAATTGCCCAATAGTAATTTGTTCACCCACCATTTGCTATTTTTCTCGAGAGAAGCCACTAGTGAAACCTACAGCCCCAGGAACTTCTTTCTCATATATTTGCCTTGCGATCTACTTTTTCCTCGTGTTTATTTTCAGATATATTAAACAAAAAGTACAAAAAATACCTTGCTGCAATTTATTTGTTCCGTGATCTATTTATCCCATCTACAAATTTACCTCACGTCCTTTGCCTATCTTGAGGCGTCGTACCCCGGAAGGGATTGACAACCCCTTTAACACGTCGGGTTGTGAGGTGTTGTTCTTTGTGTGCAGGGGCTGTTTACGTTTTGTTGCTTGGTTCTCCTACTGGTTCCATAACCTTGGTTTCATATCTGAGGGAAATACCTACCACCACTGTGTTGCATCATCTCTTCCTATTTGGGGAAATACTGACGTAGCTTCAAGCGACATCAAAAGTAAAATTTGGCGTCGTTGCTGGGGAGGATCTTCAACATAACCAGGTTCCTAATCACAAATCTCATCTCCTTGCAATTTACATTATTTGCCTCTCGCTTTCCTCTCCCCCACTTCACAAAAAATTTTCGTTTTATTCGCCCTCTTTTTTGTTCGCCTTTTCCTCGTCAGATCTCTTCTTTGCTTGTGTGCCATGTGTCTTCTATTTGCTTGCATCTTTGCTTGCTAAGTATCTCTTGATATGGATCCTCATCCACTTGCTAATCTTTTTAAGGATCCAATTGTCATGAACAAATTGCTAGTTATTTGAGTACACTAGATTATCTTTATGAAGTTTTGCTTGAGATTCGTGAATCTGAAAATTGTGATGAAGAAATTTATGAAGTGATTCATGATAGCTCTTTGAATGAAAAGCATGATTGCAATGATTTCACTATAAATTCTATTAACATCAATTGTGCTAATAATATGCAAAACCCAAGCTTGGGGATGCTAATTTTGCTATGTCCGCTACTTATTCTAATGATCATGATTGGGGTGATTCTTCTTATGATCTTGAAAATTTATTTAAGCCTCATGATGAATATGATATTGATAATAGTGTTTGCAATAATATTGAAAGTTGGTTTGGAAGAGTGTCAACTTTAGATCCCACATATTTGGAGAGTGTTCAATCTTATGAAATTTTTGATAAAAGTGGGTTTGGAGAGGTCATGACTTTAGTTAATGTTAATCCCACTATTTTGGAAGAGTGTCAACTTCGCATGCATGTGGATCGTGTTGAGAATATGTTATGTGATAACTATATTGTTGAATTTTCTTATGATCCTACATGTAATTATTATGAGAGAGGAAAATAGGGTTGTAGAATATTTCGTATTACTAAATTACCTCTCTTCATGTTGAGATTGCTATTGTCTCTTTCTTCTTCCTTGCATATGCTAGTTTGTGCTTGCCTTGATAATTTATTTTCTTATAAGATGCCGATGCATAGGAAGTATGTTAGACTTAAGTGTGTTTTTCACATGTTTATGATGCTCTTTTTGTGTTTCAATTCTTATCTTTCATGTGAGCATCAATAAAATCTTATGCCTAGCTAGGGGCGTAAAACTATAGCGCTTGTTGGGAGGCAACCCAATGAATAAAATTTATTTTTTATTTTTTGCTTTCTGTTCTTGAGTGTTAGCACAATTATGCTACTGATATGATTGTGTTATTTTTTTAATTAGTGTTTGTGCCAAGTAAAGTCTTTAGAATCTTCTGGGGTGATAGTTGTTTGATCTTGCTAAAAAGGACAGAAACTTTGCGCTCACGAAAATCATTATCATAAATCACAGAAAAGAGATTTTGCCCTGATTCTTTGTGAAGAAGATTAATATACAAATTATGCTGGTCTTCCTAATTTAGTAGAAGTTTTGGAGTTACATAAGTATTATGAAGTTCCAGATTACTACAGACTGTTCTGTTTTGACAGATTCTGTTTTCTTTGTGTTGTGTGCTTATTTTGATGGCTCTATGGTTTTCTTTGATGAGTTTTAGCCATGGAAAAGTTGGAATACAGTATATATAATACAAAAACAAAATAATAATTGGTTTTACACAACACTTATAGTAGTGGTTTGCTTTCTTTTACTAACGGATCTCAGAAGGGTTTTGTTGAGTTTTGTGTGATTGAAGTTCTCAAGTTTTGGGTTATCTTACGATGGATGAAAGAAGGATAGAAGAGCATAAGCTTGGGGATGCCCCGGCATCCCAAGCTATTATCCAATAATGAGAAACCAACTAATCTTGGGGATGCCCCCGAGTGGCATCCCCTCTTTCTTCTAACGACCGTCGGTATTTTACTCGAGACTATATTTTTATTCGTCACATGATATGTGTTTTGCTTGGAGCGCCTTGTATGATATGTGTCTTTGCTTGTTTTATTTTGTGTTTTAAGTCATCAATCCTTGCTGCACACACCTATTTGAGAGAGCCAAAATTATGTCATGACTTGTTAGAATTGCTCTCCATGCTTCACTTAAATTTTTATGAGCAATGGACTTGCTCTAGTGCTTCACTTATATCTTTTGAGCACGGTGTGCTTAGTATTTTTGAAGGAACGCTCTCTTGATTCACTTAGATTTATTTGAGAGTTAGTAAAGTTTTGAAGAAATTCTCTCTTGCTTCACTTAAATTATTTTGAGAGAAAGAAAATATGTTATGCTCATGATCTTCACTTGTTTGAGCTTATGAAAAGCAACACATGAAAATTAGTCCCAAAGTGATAGATATTCAAGAAGGATAAAGAAAGAAAAAAAATGTGTCGTGAAGATCATTGGACAAAATAAACTTGATTCTTAGTAATAGTTTTGAGATATGATGATGTGATATGTGAGTTATGTTGATGAGTAATTGTGCTCTAGTAAGAATAATGGTGTTAAGGTTTGTGATTCCCTATGCATGCACGAAAGTCAATAATCATGCAATGAAAATTATATCCTACTTGTGGTGCATTATTCGGTGTTAATTATGCTTAATGCTTGCTTATGAGATTATTCATTTATCGGTTGGTCGCTTCTCAATCTTTTTGCTAGCCTTCATTTTGCACCAAGTATGACCTCTACTTGTGCATCCAAAATCCTTTAAACCAGTTTTGCCACATGAGTCCACTATATCTACCTATATGCGGTATTCTTTTGTCGTTCTAAGCAAATTTGCATATGCCATCTCTAATTTTCAAAATGAACTTCTCTTTTTTGTGTTTGTTTCGCTCGCGGAGCGGTAAAGGGTAGCTAATATTTTCCATGCTAGATGTGTTATTCTCATGATGAGTGTTTATTCACTTGTCATTGCACGAGAGTAAGGCAAAGGTTTTAGGGATGCCCAGTCCCGAAATGCAAAAATGAATTTACTTTATGTTGTCAAATAATAAATTCCTTGGAAAGTGTTGGTATGGAGGGCACCCGTGGATATGGCTAGCCATGGAAAGTGAAAGTTGTGGTGGAAAAAGGAATAAACTTTATTTTCTGTTTGGGAATCACCTATGATATATCTAGCATGGAAAGTGTTGGGATGCTCCAAGTCATTTTCTTTGGTGGAATGGATACACCTCCCAAAATGTTTTTATCTCTAATTTTTCGCTTTGAGCTCTGGTACCTCTACAAATCCCTACTTCCCTCTGCGAATGGCCTTTCTTTTACTTTATGCAATTTTTATTTTTGAAATTGAGTCTCCATCCTCTCTTATAAAAGCACCAACTAGGGGACAATATGATCATACTTAAGTATTGGGTGTAGCTAATATTTGAGTGTGTTTCATGAATGGATCAATGTTTGAGCATGATGGGCTAGGGATAACTTGTTTTAGCATTGATATTTTGAAAGACATGGTTGCTTGTTGATATGCTTGAGTATCTAAATTATTATGTCAAAACTAGACTATTGCTTTGAATCACATAAAAGTCCAAATGTACATGCTATGAAGAAAAGAATATGATATGACATTGATAAACAACACTCCACATCAAAACTTCTGTTTTATCACTTACCTACTCGAGGACGAGCAGGAGTTAAGCTTGGGGATGCTGATACGTCTCCAATGTATCTATAATTTTTTATTATTCCATGTTCTTTTATTATCAATCTTCGATGTTTTATAATAATTTTATAGTCATTTTATAACATTTTTTGGTACTAACCTATTGACATAGTGCCAAGTGCCAGTTGCTGTTTTCTGCATGTTTTTTACATCGCAGGAAATCAATATCAGATTGAGTCCAAATGCTACGCCAATTTACGATGATTTTTTATGGGCCAGAAGGAACACAACGGGCCCTGGTTGCACCTGGGGGGAGTCTCGAGGAGGGGACGACCCACCAGGGCGCGCCAGGAGGCCCAGGCGCGCCCTGGTGGGTTGTGCCCACCTTGGGTGCCCCCTGGACCGACTCTTTGCTCTATAAATACCCCAATATTCCAGAAACCCTAGGGGAGTCGATGAAATTTTCATCCAGCCGCCGCAGAGTCCAGAACCATGAGATCCAATCTAGAAAGCATCACGGAGGGGTTCACCACTTCCATTGGTGCCTCTCCGATGATGCGTGAGGAGTTCTTTGTAGACCTTCGGGTCCGTAGTTAGTAACTAGATGCCTTCCCCTCTCTCTCTCTCTCTTGATTATCAATACAATGGTCACTTGGAGATCCATATGATGTAAGTCTTTTAGTGGTGTGTTTGTTGGGATCTGATGAACTTCGAGTTTATGATCAATTATATCTTTTTATATCCATGAAAGTTATTTGAGTTCTTTGATCTCTTAGATGTGTGATCTCTTGTAGCCTCGTATTTCTTCTCCGATATTTGGGTTCTGTTTGGCCAACTTGATCTATTTATCTTTCAATGGGAAGAGGTGCCCGGTGGTGGGTTTGATCTTACGGTGCTTGATCCCAGTGACAGAAAGGGAACCGACACATATGTATCATTGCTACTAAGGATAAAAAGATGGGATCCATATCTGCCGCAATAGATAAATGGATCTTGTCTACATCATGTCATCGTTCTTATTGCATTACTCTATTTTTCCATGAACTTAATACACTAGACGCATGCTGGATAGCGGTCGATGTGTGGAGTAATAGTAGTAGATGCAGGCAGAAGTCGGTCTACTAATCTTGGACGTGATGCCTATGTAATGATCATTGACTGGATATCATCATGATTATTTGAAGTTCTATCAATTGCCCAACAGTAATTTGTTCACCCACCGTTTGCTATTTTTCTCGAGAGAAGCCACTAGTGAAACCTACGGCCCCCGGGTCTTCTTTCTCATATATTTGCCTTGCGATCTACTTTTTCCTTGCGTTTATTTTTAGATGTGTTAAACCAAAAAATACAAAAATACCTTGCTGCAATTTATTTGTTCCGCGATCTATTTATCCCATCTACAAATTTACCTCACGCCCTTTGCCTATCTTGAGGCGTCGTACCCCGAAAGGGATTGACAACCCTTTAATACGTCGGGTTGCGAGGTGTTGTTCTTTGTGTGCACGGGCTGTTTACGTTGTGTTGCTTGGTTCTCCTACTAGTTCGATAACTTTGATTTCATATCTGAGGGAAATACCTACCACCGCCGTGCTGCATCATCCCTTCCTCTTTGGGGAAATACCGACGTAGCTTCAAGCGACATCAACAAGGTTTTTCCTCATTGCCATATTCCTCATGTGGATATGGAGTCCATCCCCTGCTTCAGCCTAGTGCTGTCAGTTCTTCACGAAGTAGACATGCTTAGCCTTTGCTCAGATATATGCGATTGGAATGAAGAACTCATTCTACAATTGTATGCAACCCTGCATCTGTCTAGTGAAGTTGAAGATATTCACTCTTGGGCTCTAGACTGGATGAGTGAAAACACTCACTACAAAGCTCTAGCTGATGAATTACTTTGATCTCTCCCTGTTTGATCCACCTCAAGAGGATGCCAAACGCATCTATGAAGAACCAGAATTGCCAAACCATCTGATGCAAGTTCTGATGAATCCCATTACTTAAGGAGAAGCTCCAAGAACCACTTTTTTGATGAAGGATTTGTTGTTTGTGCCTCACACTGTCTATCGTTTGATTTGAAGCTGTATGCTCCTTGGATCATGAGATTCATCAGATCCAGGACTTCAATCAAGTACAAGGCTGATAGTTAAAATCATCTCAGCTACTTGCCAGACGTCAAAATTCTTCAGAGCACCATTTCATCAGTTCATGGAAAGGGCAAGGATGTTATGGATGAAGGAATTCATTCCCTTGATGGACAATTTCGTCAACCAGCCTCACAGTCAACGAGTGATGAAACTACAAGCTAAGACACAACATCAAATGTCTCAAGGAAAAATTGTTGAAATGAAGCTCCTCGTGTTATGACAGACCAGGAACTTCTTATTAGTCCGCGCCAGAAGGTGGGCATGAATCATAACTGGGTTAAGCGTCGGCTAGTTGCAATTCTCGCCAACATGATAGTGATGCAGAACTCGGTGCGCAAGAACCACTACTATGGCCATGAGATCTTTGAGCGCAGTTGGGCCATCCTTTCACATCTGAAGACTGCCGAAGAACTTGCAGAAATGGATTTCAAACAAGACTTCAGTTGGTCGATGCCGCACACTTAGAAGTTCAAGAAAGTTCAACTTCCTCATCTAGTACCAAGCTCAGTGTCTTCTTCATGCTCCACTGAAAAAAATGAGGATGTGGAAGACACTGTTGCAAGCCATCTACTTCACGCGACCCCAACAACGATGCTGGCGCTCCTCCACCCTCTCCATGATGATATTCTTTAGGGGCGCTAGTTCTCAGCTTCGTCTCCTTTTGGTCATTTGATGACAAAGGGTGAGAAATTTGATTTAGTCTTCAAGCGGGTCTTTATTATATTAGTCCGTTGTTTTTTTGGTTAAGTTACAACTCTTGGTTCTTCTGGTGTGTTCTATGATGAGTTGTAACTTAAAATTGTTGGTGGTCTGACGTGTTTGAACACTTGATCTGCATGTTTTATCCTCAATGCTGTATATGTGCATGCATGTTGTATTTTGTGAGACACCAATTTTCATCATGCATTTCAGTTTCTTCATATCATATGATCATGCATGATCGGATTCCAAGATATAGTAGGAGATCTCCACAATTTCAATCTGCCATGCGCATTTGCAATCCAAAGCAAATTCATCATATGCACATCTTTAGGAGGAGTTCCTCTATATCATGTAATCAAATTCTTTATACTCTGCTCTTATACTTCCATTATTTATCCCCGTTGAAAACTTATAATTTGTCATCAATCACCAAAAAGAGGGAGATTGTAAGTCCATCTAGTGCCCCCTTAGTGGTTTTGGAGTATTGAAGGCAAATAGGTTAAGGGACTAATGTGTTTGTGAGTGTACACAAGAGTTATAGCCCCTGACGATTTGGTTTAACCGAAGAAATATGGCCCCTAAAAGTATATTTCTTGAAGTGAAGAATTTGGTGCGGCCTTTGAAGAAAGTGATGTGAAGAATCAGAAGCTTGAAGATTTTGTTCTCGTAGTTTCTTTCTTCTTATTTGAGTCATAGGAAACACCGTACTATGAAAGGGGGTCTAGGTGATACATGAATCATATTTCCGGAGTGATGCTCAAAACCTATACAAAGCCTAATTCTTTGAGTGAATACTTTGGAAATCTCTAGCAGTGCTGACGAATTTGTCAGACACAGAGACGCAGTTCTTCTGCTCGCTGATGAATTTGGTCTGACTGTTAGGATTTCGCCAGAGATTTCTGCCTAGCATGAGGAAATTGAGTGCCTAGACGAATTTGAGAGTCCAAATTCCAATTGTTGTTGTGTAGAGTGCCAGCTGTCGAGTGAATCCTTATCCTGACAATGGTCATCTTCGAAGGGGCATTTATGGCAATTCATGTCGGGTTGCCCCTGGTTATTAGCCGTCCCCCACAACCACTAGTTGGTTGGCTACTCTAGAGAGAAATTGACACATGTCATTTGAGAGCAACCCTTCCTCTGACGACTTTGTGAGAAACCCAAGTGAGGAAAAACCCAACCAGAGCCAAAGTGATTGAGCATCACTGAAGAGTTTGATCTGTGTGATCCGACGCCTATTACTTTTGAAGACTGTCATTCTTCCAGACAGTTAGGCGTCATGTTCTGAGCACCCAAGAGTAATTGTGGCATACTGGTGAACAAGTCTATGAAGGTTTTAGAAGTCTACCTTGAAGACTTATCACGAGTGATTGGGCGAGGTCTGTTGTGACCTTAGCTGAAGAGGAAAAAGGTGAAGACTTAGTGTCTTTGGAGTTCATTCTCAGCCGCTTCAACCAGACATACAATTGATACAACAACTGGAACTGATTTATGAAATCATCGTGTCATCACCAAGCCTACCCGATTTCAAATTCCCCAACCCTTTACTTTCTGTTATTCCGCTGTTGAAGAATCTGTGATCTACTTTTTGAAGAATTTGAACCAAAGACTTTATCATGTTGTCTTTCATTTCTTCTGTTCATCTTCTGTATGCCTGAATGCTTGTATGATTGCACGTTTTTCACTTGCATCTATCTTATATGTATGCTTTATGTTTATGTGATGAATTAGTGTCGCTACTGTTTTTATTTCTTCACTTTGATCTTCGTCAAATTCATCAGAGTTTGATGAATTTCTAAAATTCTCCCATTCACCCTCCTCTGGGACTAAACCCGCGCTTTCACCAACACATCTGCGAGCCATCAAAATGGCCCAACAGACCTGACACAATGCTCGGGCAGATAGAGCCATTTGTTAGTGACCATATGAATGAAACCCTCAACCCCAAGGCCTCCAGCGCCTTACCCCTCCAGGTGTTTATCATCGGTGCATGTGACGGTAGGGTTAGAAGGCTATTGCCGGTGTCAGTGGCGGTGGCCTACTTTGACACGCAGGCATGACCAGGTGACATAGCTGGGGGTCTACGACCGCTGATCAAGGCGGTAGCCCATTAATCCCACTTTCGGGGTATTTGGCGGTAGCAAAAAGGTCAAATTTGAGTAAACATTGAAACATTGTCAGACCAGTTAAACATTGACCACGAGGCTAAAACTGTCAAACAATTATTTTGGCCTGCAAAGCTGACCGTTGCGTGCACCCTCCTATTAATCCGTTTAAGTCTTGAAAAAAATCCCCCCAAATCAGGGAAATCAAATTGTACTGGAATAGGAGCTCATTACTACCTTCCATCTTTTAATTACGAGACTCTTATTTTTGTTCCACCGCCATTAAACTTGTAACCAAATTAACCCCCACCCTTCCAAAAAAGAAAAAGAAAAACTCATCCTTCTCTTCTTTTACAGCGGCGATGTCGACTGCGGATGGTCGAGATGCAATCTAAACAACACCCAACCATCAACGGTCCGAGGAGCCCAATATAACAGCGAAGGCGGGGCAGTCGAGTACTCCAGTCCACCTCCGTTCTCTGTTTCAGTGTCTTGTTCCCTCTCCCCGATCTCGACTCCTCTAGGGGTCGTCCTCGTGCACTCCGCCGCCGCCAGATCGAGGCACGCTCTCTTTCTCGCTCCCCCTCTCCTTTATCACCTGCAGAATCGAATCGAACCGAATCCTCCCTCCATTCACCCCCGTTGCTGAGGGATCACGTGCCGTGCGACGGCTCTTCGCTCGATTCCGTGGCGCGCTTGCGTGTGAGGTGGCTGACGCTGGGTTGCTTGTTCTGATTTTGCAGGTCGGAGCTGGGCTTTGGAGCAGCCATGGGTTCAGACCTCAGAGGTACTGTTTCATACCAGCTTTTCCAAGGCAATGGGCTGCTCGCTGTTAGTAATTCAGAGTTCAGACTCGGGTTTTCTGTAACTACTACATGTGCGATCTGCATCGAAAGGATTGTGGCTTCGACTTGGTTCGGGGAAACATTGATCTTCGTGTTGATATGCACCAGTTGGCAGCCTTTTGGTTCAATTCTTATTTATACTTGCCAGTGATACTGGTTTTTGTTTTCTTTCTCGATCCTTGACATATTTGACTTATAGACGTAGATACATCCGTTTGAGGGACAATTAATATGGGACGGATAGGCTTAGCAAGATCATGGTGATAATGTCCATCATTGACTATAGGATACTGTCCCTTTTTCTCTTCTAGATAGATCAGCTTGGTTATGTTTTTTTTTGTTGCATCACCACTGGAAACAATTGATTTCAACCGCAAGAAAAAGGAAACAGTTGATTCGCTACCAGCGTGACTTCATGCCAGATAACAGATTCTTATATTTTGTCGGAAATGTTAACGCCCACACGTGTGGGCATTAGCCAACTCACCCACACGTCTCCATCACCGTCCAGTAACTTCTGCATGAATCTTGGCACGAATTAGCTGATTTTGTATGCCACCTAGGACAACTCGCGTGTGTGGTGTGTGAGAGAGGTCGCCCACACATCCGTTTTACCACACGGAGGGGCCGGTGTGTGGGCGTTCAGCAGTTCGCGCCACACGCCACTTTGCACGCACACACAAGGGCTAGTGTGTGGGCATTTGCCATCTCGCCCACACGCCCGTCTCCTCTCCCACACCCAAGCTGCTAGTTGCCATGTGTTTTCGCAGCGCACATGGCAACTGCCCCTAGTGTGCTTTATAAGCAGGTGGCAGCTCTCTTTTTTTACCCGAGTGCCATGTGTTTTTGCAGGGTACACGGTCACTGCCTAGTGTGCATGTAAGCAGATGGCAACTCTCTTTTACCGAGTTGCCATGTGTTTTTGCATGGTACATGGCAACTGCCCCAACGTGCACGTACATGGCAACTGCCCTAACGTGCACGTAAGCAGATGGCAACTCTTCCTTTTTACATGGCAACTGCCCTAGCATGCTTGTGAGCACATGGCAACTCTCTCAACTGCCTAGTGTTAGTATGTGGCAACCCCTAAAGTTATGAAATCATGGCAACTACATTAGATCAGACCATACATGGCAACTGCAGTTGAGCAACCATGGCAACTGCAGTTGTCCGACATGGCAACCGTAGTTCAGCGACATGGCAACTGCAGTTAAACGAACATGGACGAGGGTCTGGACCATGGCAACTGCGGGCGCACGGTGGGCGTCACGCGTGGCGTGCGGGACCAGGAGGGTACGAGGCCTGACATACGGGCGTGTGGGCGTTATCAACTTCGCCCACACGCACGCGTGTGAGAGGGTTCAGGAGGAAAAAAAAGAGGTGTGTGGGCATTAGTTGTTTTGCCCACACGTAGGTATGTGGGCTGGTTGCTGTCCATGCCACACGAGGCGTGTGGCACAACTACCCGATACACCACACGTGTGGCAGTTATCGGGACCCTATTTTGTTTGGCGCCTTTCGCAAACTTGTACAAAAAACAGGGCAGCCCAGTGCACTTAGCTCCCGCTTGCACAGGGTCCGACCACTTTGGGTCTAATGTACGGAGTCTTTCCCTACATTTCTGCAAGAGGCTGTTTCCAGGACTTGTACAAAATAAAGAGAAATCTGGCATCTACCAGATGGCTTCCCTGATCTTCATTGTTTAGTCATGCCTTCAGAAGTTCAGAGTATAATCATGCTCTGTGTAGTTAGCAATTGCATGGGAGCCTGCTAGATGGTTTTGCTGTATGCTCCAATTAGTAACTTTTCCTTTTATTACCGACAGATGTATGTGTTGTTGGGGTTGCACGCACCCCTATGGGTAGTTTCCTTGGTGGCTTGTCTTCCTTGCCTGCTACGAAACTTGGCTCTATAGCAATTGAAGGTGATATATCAACATTTTCTGTATGTGTACCCCAGATGGTATATTTTGTTCGGTTTGGTAACATCATAATATTAAAATAACTACTGGGGTGATCAGCTGCTCTGAAAAGGGCAAATGTCGATCCATCCCTTGTGCAGGAGGTCTTCTTTGGCAATGTCTTGAGTGCTAACTTGGGGCAAGCCCCTGCAAGACAAGCTGCTTTAGGTGCAGGAATACCAAATACGGTTGTTTGCACCACAGTCAACAAAGTTTGCGCTTCTGGCATGAAAGGTTTGAATTCATGTGACCAATCTTGTATAATCTGCGTACTCGGTTTCCTGGAGTGAACCAGTTTTTTCTGACCATGATCCTGATTTGATGGTTTTCTTTCCTTTCTACAGCGACCATGTTTGCTGCACAATCAATTCAACTGGGAATCAATGACATTGTTGTGGCAGGTGGGATGGAAAGCATGTCTAATGCTCCGAAATACATCGCTGAAGCTAGGTCAGCCAAGTGTTCTTCTTGTTCTGTCTTTGTGTAGTGCATAACTGAAGTATGATCTTAATTTTTGAATTGCATATGCTAACCATACTAGGAAGAATACAATATCAAGATATCTGTTCGAAATTTTGTGTCAGACCTTAAGTTTAGATTCCGTTTCCTGTACCTACGTGCTGCTTCATGCATTCATTAATAACATGTTTACATTATATTTTGTTCTTGGATCTTGGTTAACAACTTAACATGGATTTAAAACTTCAGTTGTTAATGTATGGCTGTTTACATATTGGTGACAACTTACTGATTTGTGCAATCAAATGCAGAAAAGGATCTCGCTTCGGACACGACAGCCTCGTTGATGGCATGCTTAAGGATGGCCTTTGGGATGTATACGGCGATTGTGCCATGGGAGTCTGTGCTGAGCTTTGTGCTGACAATCATGCCCTGACGAGGGAAGACCAGGTAACTTGCCACAATTGCGATAACACCTTCTGATGTAATTATATTTCTTATATTTGTCTAGCACCAAAAGGGCACATATTGTCTTAGTTGTTACGTATACAGATTCAAGAGTGGTGAATATTAATATAAAATACAGAAGTGAACAAGCAATCGGTCTTTCCAGTGTGAACTGATCACTGACATTATCACTATTTTCATGCATGTTGATTGTTTTAGATCTTGTTTCTCGTACATCATCATGTGTGCTTTAGAGCAATTGCTGCTATTCTAATCACTGCCAGTGTCTATTATGTACTATTAGTTTATACTACTAGTCAGGCATTAGGCTTCAATTTTCTAGTGGGGGTGCCCACATGAAATTCGTAGGGCAGTTTGAGTAAATGAGCCTTTCGTTGCTTGCTTTGGACATGATTTCTCGGATTTTGTTTGTATGCTTGCTTGAGAGATGGTATATATTGATTACATATCATCATATAGGTTGGTATTCAGTGCAGAACAATATGCTTTGCACCTTAATCACTTCGCAATTGCGGTTTCTTAATGCTAAGAAAGATGAGCCTTGCGCATGGTAGAGTATCTCCATTTGTGTCCTGGAGGCCTGGGTTTGAATCAGCCTCATTGCAAAAATAAAATAAGGGGAGTGCTGCCTAGAAATTCCCTTCCCCATAATGTGTGGGAGATTTCGGTATTGGGTACTCCCTTTTCTGTTTTATTGTTGTCGTCGGTGAATTTGATATACCAGTGTTAAACCTGTCTGATGTCTTCAAAATCTTCTAAGGTTCACCATTCTGTTCTTCTTACATTGCAATCCATTTATTTATTATTCGTGACATTTGAAATTTTTATATTCCTATGTAGGATGCATATGCTATTCAAAGTAATGAGCGTGGAATTGCTGCTCGTGACAGTGGTGCTTTTGCATGGGAGATTGTTCCGGTGATTTTTTTTTGTCTCTCTCTTTTTTTTGTTTCTTTGACAAAGTAAGAAACTGTTTCTGTATTTGTTCCCCTAATGTTCTATGTCCTTTCATCCAGATTGAAGTTCCTGTTGGTAGAGGGGAACCTGCAGTACTTGTTGACAAAGATGAGAGCCTAGACAAGGTAAATTTTCTAATAAGATGGCACAAATAAGCTATACCCCATGTTACTTAGGTAACGGTAGTTATATCTGATTATAAACAAGCAGATTATTTGGGGCAGCATGTATCTGGTCCTAATGCAGTGCTTTCACGTACTAGGCTAAAAAAGTACTAATAATCAGTACGTATTATGTTGTCGGTAAACATGTCAATGGTTTATCTTCATATAGTTATCTGCAAGAAGGGAAATATGTAGTTTGCATTTATTTGTATCTTGTAAATAAATGTCTAGGCTCTCATCTTCATCATATAACTACTGTGTGTTTCGTAGTTTGACGCAGCCAAGCTGAAGAAGTTACGACCAGCATTCAAGGAGAATGCTGGTACTGTTACTGCTGGAAATGCTTCTAGTATAAGGTACCTGCTTATCATTTATTTTATTTACAAGCCCTTTGAAGTCCTTCTGTCACATATCGTTTTCAAACCATTGTATGGATTCTGAAAGATGTGGTTCTCCTTCTTTCTTTCTGTTTTGACATTTTATACTTAGTTCTACACTATGCGTTTCATTTGATTTGTGTTATTGTTGTCTTCTGTAATACCATATTCAACTGTTGTTTGTTTCCAAAGTGCTACTCCTGTTTAACATTTATACTTGGGCTGCTCAGAATGTTTTTACTTCAGCCCAAGAGATGGTATATTTTATTTTGTATTTATATCTGAAATTGAATCATTTTCAAGAAAAAATTGTTGAAGTTCCTTTTGTGTATTAAACTTTTCAAGAAAATGCAAATGTAGCGTCTCGATGCATTGCTTATTGATAGATTAGGAATCCTCATATAGTCATATTCATTAACTGCCCTAGAAAGGCCAATCAAGGAACGGCAAGATAGAAACTAAATATCTGCACTGACTGTCATTGAAGGGCATTGTATGTGCTCCCTCCATCTTCCTGGTGTGTTTGTTTATGCACTGAAAAATGTGATGCTTCTGCACTGAGTAACATCTGTTTCTTTTGAGTGGAACAGTGATGGTGCTGCAGCATTAGTATTGGTGAGTGGGAAGAAGGCTCAAGAACTTGGATTGCAAGTCCTTGCAAGGATTAAGGGATTTGCCGATGCAGCCCAAGTAAGCTACAGTACCCATTTTGTTTATCTTAGCCAGGAGTAGAGTACAATTATAAGCAAGTGCATATAATTATGTAGGTTCTGGAAGGTTATAGGAGTCCGTCTTTCTCGGAATACTTTTATGTAATTGTGAGCAGTGAAGGTCATTTGCTGCCAAAATTGAATCCCATAATGATATTTTTCAATTCCCATGTTATGCAGGCTCCTGAACTATTTACCACTACCCCAGCACTTGCCATACCGAAGGCTCTCACAAATGCTGGCCTAGAGTCCTCTCGTATTGATTTTTATGAAATCAATGAAGCCTTTTCGGTATCTCTTGATCATTTCTCTTTATTTCTTAGTAATTATTTTTATTTTGCAATGGTATTTATTTTTATTTCTAAAAACAGGCTGTTGCACTTGCAAATCAAAAGCTTCTCGGAATTCCTTCAGTAAGTGCTCCCTTGTGTCAACCAAAATTACGTTTGCACCTGAAAATAAGTCAACATTCTTGCCAGGAAATAAATCCTGGTTACTAAAAGTCGCTATTAACCAGCAATAGTTATTAATCCGATCATCAGATGATAGTTAGCACAACCTCTTCCAAAATGTAAGACGTTTTTTGGTTTTGCATATGGGGCATAAAAAATGTATTCCTTTTTGTTACGGAGGGTGTACTTCCCATGCTGACAACAGCTTTGCTTGCAGGAAAAGATAAATGTACATGGAGGAGCTGTATCTTTAGGACACCCACTTGGGTGCAGTGGTGCTCGCATTTTGGTCACCCTTCTCGGTGTAAGTTCTTCCTTGAGGTGTTGTTTTGCATTATCAGTCTGTTT
This sequence comes from Triticum dicoccoides, assembly GCF_002162155.2. Lineage (NCBI taxonomy): Eukaryota > Viridiplantae > Streptophyta > Magnoliopsida > Poales > Poaceae > Triticum > Triticum dicoccoides. Next base: position 322,727,990 of record NC_041389.1, read on the forward strand.
TTCAGCATGGATCCTATTTTCTAGCAGAAGCTATTTCATGAGTAAATAATGATATCAAGTAGTAGTAATCATAGGAATAAACATCTTATATGCAAAGTTAACATCTTGCCTGCAGAATACCACAAACAATAAGGGGTAAGACATTTTTGTTACAACTATTTGGGCATCGTTGTGACTCCTTTTTGCGTCCAAAGTATATGCAGAAAGGAGTTTATTCTGTAACCCGTACAATTGTTCCACATTGAGACTTAGAAAGGACATGTGAAAGTTATTATTCCATGATTTCATTTACTATGTTTCCAGTGCTTCTATCCTCACTTGTCCAGTTGTTGTCAGCATCTAAATTAGGTCATCGTGTCTTCAATGCCCGTTTCTCATACTTCTTGTAAAATTAAACTAAGCAATACGGGTTCGTTCTTCTCAATAGGTTCTTAGGGAGAAGAGTGGCAAGATCGGAGTTGCTGGTGTCTGCAACGGCGGTGGCGGTGCATCTGCGCTCGTTATGGAGCTGGCGTAAGGAGCTCTGACACCAAAGATGGAGCCTGCATGTAAAATTCTATGTACTGTATTTCATAGTGCTGTGTCAGATTAAGTAATTGATTAACTTAGAACTTGTGTGCCGGTTTCTGATCTTACTCTAGATTGTTTCAATTTTCTTTTCTGTTGTAGCTGTTTTAAGCATTCTTGGTTTAATAACAATAATAATAATTGTTGCAATAAAGCATGGTTGTGCTACCAAAGGTACTCTCAGAAATCGGTGGTTTTGTCCAATGATTCAGTTAAACCTAATTTTGGAAGAAAAAGTATCCTCTACCCTCTCTTACCACCTGCGCCCACAACCTGCGCGATTCATGCCAAAGAGTCAATTTTTTGAAATATTTTTAGATCCAATTCAATTTTGTGCCGAAGTTTCAGAAAAGGGCCTATACATTTTCACCCTCGAGTGCTCAGTTACCGAATAAAATAAATAAAAGAGTGCTTAGTTACCGAGTTTTTATCTTTCCTAAGGCTAGTCACAGTGGAGAGCAGGTGTCATGCATATCGAGCCAAGCCTTTTTTGTTCCATGACTACGTCCGGGGCTGGGGCGTCATAGCTGTCATGGCCTAGCCAGGGGCAGCCTAAAATTGGCTGCGAGGACGATGTAGATGCGGATCCAAAGACCCGGCTCCTCATGCATTCGGCAAATCGGTCCGATGGGATCTCATTCATGCAGGTTGTCGAAAACAGCCAAATGCTACACCAAGACAAGTTGATCTGATTAACTTTGATCTCACGTGCATATATATGCATGCCGTTTTTGTGCCGGCGGCGAACCGGTAGAGAAAATATGAGCCGACCCCAGATCATCAAAACGTGCGACACCAATGCATACACGTATTCTGCTGTGAGCCAGGGTTCGGGTAAAAACGTGTGCCACCACAACTACGGCTCTTGCACGCTGCTTCTTTGAAATTAAGGCGCACATGTTGGTTACCAAATTGGTTCGAGAA